>NW_026591597.1:32259-56215 GCF_907164565.1 Psammomys obesus | reverse complement strand
CACACACACACACACACACACACACACACACACACACACACACACACGCATACCCTGTTTCCCCATCTATAACTGGGTTGGCTATACTCAACATCCCTCTGTATGTAGAGAATTACGTGAGTTAAAAGAGAGGGTGTTTCCATCTCAGAGTGCCACTGCGTTGGCTTCACACTGTCCTTGGGGTGGAGCCCAAACTCTATGGTGGCCTAGTAGGGACCTCATGGCCTATGATCTATCAGGGCTCTTCCCATGTGAAAACTTTGCTATGAGTCAGCTAAAAGGATCCCCTACTAGTTCCCCAAATTTGATGTGTTCTATCCTCTCCTTGACCCTTGCACAACCCAAACTTCTTGCTTGGAAGGTCTCTTGTCTACTTTCTCCCAGGTCACCTGCTTGACTTCTGTTCATCCTTTTGGTATTTCCTTAGCTGTCACTTCTCCCAAATTCCTTCTTTGGCTGGGTTAGTTCTGGAGTCACTGTTTATGCTTTTGTAACTCCCTAGCCATCCCTCTTATATCCCATTTCCTGTTTTGTGTTATAGCTGTGTCTTCATTTGCCTGCATCCCTCAATTAGACTTTGTCTGAGAGAGAAGGGATGTCTCGGTCTTGCCTCTGGAAATATCCTCAGAGCCTGTCACAGAGTCTGGAAAATACAGGAGCTCAGAAAAATGGGTTGAATAAACAACTCCAGGTGAACCCTGACACTCCATCATTAAATTTGTAGCTGTCTGCCTGCTGCCCTCAGATATCTTTCATATCTCAGCCCAAGCAGCGGCAGCAGCAGTGAGAAGACTGAGGCCATCAAGGGAAAATTGCATTGCTCTTTGCAAAGCCACAGCTTATATACTAGGGTTCCATAGATGACAACAGTACTTGCTTGTGAAAGAAAAGAGTCAAATCAGGTAGGCAATGTGGTCTTCACTGACCACACCATCACCAGACACTAACTTGATGACCAGCAGTAGTGGAGGAACTTGAATGGGAAAACACGTCAACATAACTATCCCCTGGAGCACCACCTCATTTAACTCTCACAGTTTCGCTACTAGGAGAATACAATCATGCATTTCACTCTATAACTGAAGGTGGGGCTGGCAAGGGACCTTGCCCAACCTATCTGTCCACACAATAGTTCGCTTCACTTTGCTTTCCCAGAGGAAAATCTCTGTATTTGTACGTTGCCTTATTCCAAAATGATTCTTAATGAAAATCCCTGGGACGCAGTACAGTAAAGCTAAAACATAAAAGAGCTGATGAGACGGCTTAGTAGGTAAAGGTGCTTGCTGCCAAGCCTGAAGATACAAGTTCGATCCCAGGGACCCACAGGGTGAAAGACTTGTGAATTGACTTCCACCAGTTGTCATCTGACCTTTACATATGCTCTGTGACACATGTTAGCGTATAGTCAGCTTGCTTATGGGTTGCCTAGTAACCTATGATGTCATGATGTGGCGCCAGCCAGGTGTGTGGCAGACGCACCAGATATAAAAGACCAACCTGCCACCTCATCTCTCTCTCTCTCTCTCTCTTGCTCTCTCCCTCTCTCAGTCGGGGCGCTCCTCCCCCACCTCTGTCTCTCTCTGTCTCCCTCTCCCTGTCTCTCTGCCCTCATGGCTCACTCAGGCCCTAACTGTCTTCTGCTTCCCTTCCCCTGAATAAACTCTTTCATATAATATCTCTTGTGCCTCATTTTAAAAATAATAACACAGCCGGGCACCATGGCGCATGCCTGTGATCCCAGCACCCGGGAGTCAGAGGCAGGTGGATCTCTGTGAGTTTGAGGCCAGCCTGATCTACAAAACGAGTCCAGGATAGCCAAGGATTACACAGAGAAACCCTGTCTGGGAAAATCAAAGGGGGTAAAAAAATAATAATAAAAACAAAACAAAAAATAATAACAACACGTGTGCCCCACACATACCTACAATAAGTAAATGTAATTAAAAATAAAATGAATAAAAATCAGTGAAGGGTTTTCTAAGAAGGGGAAAAAAAAAGACTTCAAAAGTATTTGCTAACGAAAACTTTGACCTTTCACCTGACATTCATTGACTGCTTACTGGGAGCCAGGCCCTGAGTCAGGGCTTTTGTATGGCTTACAAAATTCTAATATGCATCTTTGCTATGTTATTGGTGGGATCTGAAGGGCTTGCCTTATAGTTTGAGACAACTGCTGCTCCATCCACTTGGATGGAGGGTGGTGCTCTATCCACTCTCGCTCCCCGCTGTATTTTTGTCACTGCGTTTTGTCACTGAACATCTCAGGTAATAACTAAAATGGAGGATCTGATAAAACCTGCATGGACTCAGAACACAACAGTGAGACTGAGGCGCCGTCCCAGGTCCTCTTGCACGCTCAGAGGCCAGTGTCTCCACAATCGTGTCACAGAATGCGTGAGAGCACTAGGACTTGGAGATAGCCAGGGCTGACGTGAGGTCCCCATTCTTCTACTAATTGTAGGACTGTGAGTGATTTCCACAGCTCATTGAGCCCCCATTGTCTTTTTTTGTAAAATTGGGAAGATATTACCAAACCCTCCCCATAGGCCCTTGTGAAAGAGAAACAAAATGACACCCATAAGCAAGCTAAGTACAGTACATGGGAAACGCTCAAGTATGGGAGCTAGTGTTGCTATTATTAAATGTGGGTTGCATTTTGAATGATCCCTAAGGTGAACGCAGGACTTTGATTAAGCTTCGCAGTTCAAACTCTGAAACCCAAAGCATGTCAGTAACCTCTGTGATACTGCTTCCTCCTCTGAGACACCCACTCCTGATATTATCCCACAAAGTCTGGGAAGATCAAACAGCCCTAGGCGACAAAGTGCTTCTAGAAGGCCAAAACAGGAAAGCAAGCAAATGCTTAAGTTGTTTGTCTCCGTTTGTGGGCACAGCTACCCCCAAAACAGTCTTTGAGAAACAGGAAACTCAAGAGTAGCTCTGAGGGTGTGGAGGGGTGGGAGTGGGTCATCCACACAGAGGATGAGGCATCAGAATCTGCCGGGCTCCTTTAACAAAGATCCCATGGTTGTGGCTTGGTGTGCGTGGGCCTCAAGTCTATGGGTCAGTGTTGATGTAGACTAATGCAGGGAAAGAAGGTGGAATATCTCCTTGCATGCTGATTGAGCTTGAAGTGTCCATTCAGATCTCTTCTCCCTGGAACTCCCATGCGCCCTTTACACTGTGGCTTATACTTCACTTTCTCTGTGATGTTCACCCCGGTTCCTTAGATGTGTGGACTTATTTCTTTCTGTGTTTGCTGGTTTTGTGACCGTATCACCATCCGATAACCAACACCGGCTTTTTCTAATTACAGATAATTCCTGTTACCCAGAAGTTGAGTTCAAGAGTTACTGTGAACATAGGCTGAATTTGTGAATGCTGAACCACTGCTCCTAGGGGGAATTAAAAGATATAAGGTCCCTCCATCCCTGGTCAGTTTCTTAGCCAATCAAGGAGCCTGTGTGTCTGTGGGGAAGTGTGTGTGTATTCTTTTTTATTATTTTTAATTACTTTTTAAAGGTGTTTTATCTGCATGTCTGTGTGAGGGTGTCAGATCTTGGAATTACAGACAGTGTAATTCATGAGCTTGTGAACTGCCATGTAGGTGCTGGGAACTGAACCCAGGTCCTCTGGATGAACAGTAAGTGCTCTTAACCACTGAACCATCTCTCCAGCTGCCATGTGTATTCTTGTTTCATACATTTTCCTATTCAAACCCAGCTTCATTAAATTTGTTTGTTTTGTGTTTTTGAGTTAGGCTCTCAAGAGACTGAGCCTTTACCTTGCATTTTGATTGAGGATCACCTTGAACTTTTTTTTGTTAATTTATTTATTACATATACAGTGTTTGGCCTATATGTGACACCTGCAGACCAGAAGGGGGCACCAAACCTTATGATAGATGGTTTTGAGCCACCACATGGTTGCTGGGAATTGAACTCAGGACCTTTGGAAGAGCAGCCAGTGCTCTTAACCTCTGAGCCATCTCTCCAGCCCCACCTTGAACTTCTGATCCTCCTTCTTTCACCTCCATGCTTGGATTCCAGGCATCACCACACTCACTCTATGTGGTGCTGAAGCCAGGACTCAGTGCTTTGTGCATGACAGGCAAGCACCTTACCCGGCTCCAAATATTCCCTTTTCATTCATTACATTATACTGTGGTTAACAGCCCTATAACTTTTGCTTAAACAAAGCTTATCTGATACATTTTCCTGATTTTTTTTTTGCATTTATAGAAAACACGCAGCCCTTTATTATTCCATTATGTGGCCATATCAAATACTATATCTACCAACACAAAGCACAATAATGTGACATTAAGTAGATCACAAAAAGACCAGAGCAAGAGAGGAGAGAGAGAGAGATGCAGGATATTCTGTTTTCGTCAATTGGGATTCTGCATGGAGAACATCACAGAATATCTCATAGCTATGGATAAGCTTCAGCTAATAGTCAAATATAGAATCCACAAACAGTGAGGCCCAGCTGTGAGTGCTTCCATATTGGATATGATATCACCTTATAAACTCTTGGCACGAAAGCCTGGTGTCTCCACCTGGTGTCTTGCTCCCCTAAGCCCACTCCTGTCTTCTTGCTTTGCTTGCTGCCCCTGAGACTCGTCTCTCTGGACTGTTCTGCTAGGTTTCCCTTGTCACTTAGCTTCCAGTTGGGCTGGACAAACTCCAAGTCCCAGTAGTGAGTGGGAGGAAGGGAGGACAGTGGGGAGGGCTTCCTCTGTCCCCTACAGAGGTTTTTGTCTCTCGAGGCAGCATTCTCCTATGACTCTGTCCATGTTCAAGTGTCCACCTCATGCCTTTGGACCCTGAGTGACAACTCTTTGTATCAGTCCATCTGGACTCTTAGAGTACCTTGGGCTGGGTAATTGTAAGTAAGATCAATTTATTTCTTAAAGTAGTAGAGACTGAGAAGGCCAAGATCAGGGCTCAGGAATACTGTGTGTCTTGTGAGAGCTTCTTCTCCATTTTGTAAGGAAGAGGGTAAGGTTCTTTGTGCTGAATCCCCACATTGTGGAAGAGTGAGGGGACATAAATGTGCCAATTGAGAAAATGCTCTCACCAGATTGGCCTGTGAGCAAGCCTGTGGGGGAATATTCTGGATTGATGATCAATGTGAATGGGTATGATCACTGTGTCTGGTGCTAATTCAGGGCTAGTAGTCCCGGGTGCTGTAAGAAATCAGGGCAAGCAAGCCAGTAAGCAGCACTCCTTCAAGGCCTCTGCTTCAGTTCCTGCCTCCAGGTTCCTGTTTTGAGTTCCTGCCTGACCTCTCTCATTGATCAGAGAATGGTAAGCGGAAATAAACCCCTTCCTTCCCAAGTTGCTTTTGGTCATGGTGTTTTATACCAGCAATAGAAACTCGAAGATAGTAAAAAAACCCACAGACTCCCCCAATCCTTACATAAGGCACTAATCCTATTTGTAATAGTACAGTCCTCAAAGCCTAGCTACCTCTAACTTTGAAAGGCCCCACCTCTTAATTGTATCGCTTTGGGAGTTAAGTCTCAATAGAAACTTTGGAGACACACAAATTTTAAAAAGTAACTGACCTCTTTGGTTGTTATCTTCTTCTGTGCCACTCCTAACACATTCCAAATCCAGCCTCATTTCCATTTGTGAATATGCTCTCCTTCCACTGTCTTAATTTGAAGGTGTTCTTTGGTCCTTGATAACATGTCTTGCTCATCTTTTTAAACCCTGCACCTAACATAGAATTGTGGTAGTTACCTTAGTCATTACTCTATTGCTGTGGAGAGACACTAAGACCATGGGACTTGTTAAAAAGAAAGCATTTAATTGGGTCTTCCTTACAGTTTCAGAGGTTTAGTCCATTTTCATTATAGCAGGGAGTATGGTAGCATACATGGCAATGGAGCAGCAACTGATCTGCAGAGAGAGACTGTGTCTGGCACGGGCTTTTGACACACTTCCTCCCACAAGACCACACCCACGTGAGGCCATGCCTTTCAAAAAATTCAACTTCCTGGTGACTAATCATTAAACTATATGGGCCATGAGAACCATTCTAACTCAGGTTACCAGAGTAGGTGAATACTTATGTATGAAAGAAATTATCTCTACGCTGCTGCTAATAGTGTCTACATAATTCTGACATTCTATAAGCCAATGCTGCATTATGTCTTAGGGAGGTTCTTTTCTAAAAGCTTTTAGTAATATTTTTCAATGATTTCATACATATATATGGTACATTTTAATCTCCTTCTGCCCATCGCCCCGCCCCTTCCTTGTAAGTCTGTTTCCCACATTTGTGTCTTTTTGTTTTGTTTTGTTGACTCACTGAGTTTAACCAGGGCCATCTGGGTGACCACAGGTTTGGAACTGTTCATTGAAATCTCATGCACTTCCTAATGGATATATAACTGAAGACAACATCAGTACCCCATAGTTCAGCAAGGAGTTCCAAGCAGGCTCTTCTCTTGGGAAGAATCTTTTTTGTTTTTTTGTTTTGTTTTGTTTTCCCATCAGTTCTTTGAGAATTTCATACAGTGTTTTTTGGTCATATTCACTCCTCCCTCAAACTCCTCCCAGATCCACCATCTTCCCTCCCACCCTTTTTTATTTTCACCCATCAAGACCAATCTGTGTGACCTATGTAATCTTGGATGTGTGACCTTTCCCTGGAGCATAGGAACAACACTGTCAAAGTGTTTAGAACTCTCTGTTTTTCCCAGCAACTGTCAGTTGTCAATCATTCCACTGTTTCTGGGGGGACTTCATGCCTACTTCCCTGCTCCATGTCAGGCTTTGGTCTGGATGGAGCTGCACGGGGCTTGTGCATGCTGTCATAGGTACTGTGGGTTCATGTGTGTAGCTGCTGTTGTGTCCAGAAGTCACTGTTGTGTTTTGGTCTTACAGTTCTCCTATCACCTCTTCACAATGATCCCTGTGTCCTTGGAGGAGGGAATGTGATGTAGAGATCCTATTTGGGGCTGAGCACTCCACAGTCTCTTATTCTTTGTACCTTGGCCAATTGTGAATCTCTGTGTCAACTGTCATCTTCTGCAAACAGAAACTTTTCTGAAGAGAGTGAGGAGATGCATTAATATGTTTTTGTACCACGTGGATAGGCTAAAGGCATCCTGGCAGGAATGGGTCTGGGATCTAGCAAGTTCTATTGGAGGTCCGGGGCCCTCTCAAGTAGCTGCAGGGTGACTTGGATGGCGGCAGGGCTGGATCTTGATGACATTGTTTAAATACTCAGACACCTACCCCCATCCACACAGTGCTTATATCACTCTTGATCTGGTGGTTCTAGAGAGTAGGCTTTGGTGCGCTAAATTTCTAGTAGCTCTTTAAGGCCATTGCAAATTAATGAATTCTAACCTCATAACACATGCTTACCATGTAAGTATGGCTTCCTCCTCTAATCATACTCCCCATCTTAGTTCTGTCTTTTCTGAAGAATGCTGGAATTGTGTGCTGGGAGATTCAGGAAGAAGGGAGGAGCAAATCTGTTTGTACAACCTCCTTTAGAACTTTCCCATGTGATTATATCCTAACCAGGGTCCAGAACTGAGTGCTAGACACTGCTCAGTGGAAGGCCTGTGCTTTCTCCCCCATGCCTAATATCCCGTAGAGCAGGAACAGATTCCTGTTGTGGACTTGGGCATCCACGAGCTGTGACGTGTTAGGTGCCCAGCACACCCAAACCTTGATAACCAAGGGAGTAATCCACGGGAGTTTTAAGAAGAGTAACTACTTATTATGGTCAGCAGTGACCGAGGGACTCTGAATCACAGCAGCTGCATGTCACCCACACAGCAGGCGGTGAGTGAGTATGGTCAGTGGCGTGTCACCGTGAGCAAGTACCAGAAACAAACTTGGAGAATGTATTTCTCTTCCATGAACTTTGCCTTTCTCAATCCAACTCGTGTTACTGTGGTAAGAACATATTTTAACTGCAAATTTGATCCTCCCTTTCTGATCAATGACATTTTTACCTTGAGAGTAAAATTTTCATCATCACAGACTTTTAAAATACATCTAGATTTATAGTCTGTTTCAATTTAGCCACTGCTGGTCATTCTCACCATCCAACAGCAAATGTGAGAACATATGTTTGTATATACAAACACACACACAACACACTCACTGATGCCCCAGAAAAAAAAAAACCCAATAACTTCCCCAAATATTCTATTCCCTTAACTTGCAAAATACTTCTATTATTTCTGCCCACTTGCTTTCCTAAAAATACCTGTAATTTATCTCCAAAACAGAATTAGATGTTATATTCTCTATGGGAATGCTTCTCAAATTTAGTGTGCATTGTTCCTGCCTGGATCTTGTTAGAATGAAGATCTTCTTAATAGATAAGGAGGAAGCCTTAGACTGTTTTGCTCATGACTTGGCTGCTGCCCTCACACTGAGAGTTTGAGGAACGAGGTGCCAGGAATTTACCCTCATGTCATCCTTGGCCAGACCAATTTTATCACCTTTTTCCTAGAGTCTTCTTTGACAGACAACACTTCCATTGTTGTTTTAATTGCTGTGTTCTAATCTTACTTGAAGCTGTGTCTGACTTCTCAGAAATTAGCGTCTTGTCTTCTGTCTTAGTTTCTGTAAGCATCTGTGTGTACCCTGTGCCAAGTGCACGGCATTCGGAAAACACTTGATGCTGTGTTGGGTACAGGGGACATGCCACGGAGGGTTATTTAGTTTTTACTTGTGAAAGAGGAAACTGTTAGAACTGAAACTCTTGACAATCAGCTGAGGTGCCTATTTAAGGTATCAAAGTGGACCTGGCCTCCAGGTTCTCCCAGCGTCCCTCAGTCTCTACCTGTTACACATTATGGCTGGCATACCCTGTCCCCTACCCTAAACTTCTCTAGCCCAGAGGTTGGGATGCCCTTTGCTATATAATCCAGTCATTCTGGTTACCAGGACCTTTTCAGTTTTACCTTTTAATCTCCTGGCTATCCCTTCTCTCCTCCCCCATCTCCTCAGATGGCTGGCTCAGGGTCATGTCCACTCTGGACTCTCCCAATGTCCCTGCCTCTGGCTATGCATTCCCTCGTATCTACAATAAACCTTCTCCTCGACCATACTTAGGAGCAGTCATGTCCCCCTTTTTATTGTCTTTTCTTTTTTTTTTTCATTCAGAAACCATGTGACCATTTTTATTTAAGCAAAAATTAAGGTGTCAGCAATTTGAAACTCAAGCCACAGATCCTATATTTGTAAAACATACAGCTTTATTTTTGCCATATGCAACTTACCGTTGTGGCCTCTACAGAGGGTAAGACATACTTGCAGTATTTTTATCTTGAACACGAGCAAATAAATACTCTCCTGATCCAGGTATAAATACATAGTTCCAAACATTACAAATCACATGACTTACAAAGTACAACTCAAACCAAAACCTTTCATCAAGAATTCTCTTGTGAACACAAGGCACCATTTGCAAAAAAACCTAAGACAGAAACCAGCAGCGGAGAATCCCATCCAACCATGCGGGCCACTGGAGTGAGCAGTGCATGTCCGTCAAAGCCTCCATGCAGCTGAGGTTAAGGAAGACAATGTCACCATACAGGGACCAGTCTCCTAAACCACACCACAGACATCTCTCGGTTCCAGTGTTTACCTCCTAGGTTGAAAGTCCCAGAAACTCTCCCTTAATTACCGGTTCCCAAAGGAGAATGGACGATAGGCTTCGAAGTAAACAGGGATGATTGTGGGCCAGCTGAGGGGGATAGTTTTTTTCTGAATGACAGAGTTTTATCTGGACACAGTGATTATGGCTGGAAGTGATGCCTTCAAGTCTCAAGCCAGCCAACATGCCACGTGACTCTGCTCATTTCTCTAGGAGCTTTATGTGAACACTGCAGGAGAATCAGGTGTTCTTGGCAGCGGGGGAATACTCCTCACAAGAGATGCACAGGTTGAAGGGATAATTACAGGGAACACTCAGTAGGAGACTAGTTGAAAGCCCCTTTGAAGCTCTCCTACAGATGGCCTCAGGCAATGTGACTCTGGTGGGTCGGGAGAATGAAAGGGTTAATTTTGAGTAGCTGTGAACTCAGATTCAGGTGAGGATGAACATGAAGGGGGGGGGAGCCTATTTCAATTTGGAGGGTCCCACTGTACATGCCCCCTCCCCAGTGCTCTCTGCAGGAGCAGCATCACCGGGTGCTGCTGTTCTGCTTAAGGACTGCCTTTCCTCTCTTGTATTAATCTTCTCAGCAATCCATTCTCAGTAGGAAGCGGTGTTGAGAAGAATCAAGAGAACATAAATCCAGCTGCACTGGAGTTATATTTGGGTGGTATTTCAATCTCTGTCCTTCCCAGTTCTGTCACTCGGGGCAGCTTGTCTGCCTTATCAAAGGCCAAGTTCACTTTCTGTAAAACGTGAATACTGTGTCATTGGGTTAGTATGAACAGGGATTCTCCAGGAATGGCTTGTACTCAGGGTATATGCAAGTCACCTGTGTAAATGCCAATCAACAGCTTGTGCCTTTCGGAAGTACCCCCCAAGGCTTGACTCTATTTCCTTCCACATAGTCTGAGCAGGAGCAAACTCCTTTTGCTAGGCTCTTGAGAGCTTTGACATCTCAACCTTAAAACTGCTAAACCCCTATGGCCCAAGAGAACCCCAAAGTCTCAAGGCCACATGACAAGCACAGTGCTGCCCTCTCTTGGTATAGGTAGGTAGTGCAGAATATATGCTGCTCCTGAGAGGCTGGGGTGATGAATATTTTGTAGACATTGCCTCAGCATTCAGCTCAGAACAGGAGATCTAGTCACCTGTGTGGCTCACTATGAAACTGAAAACTCAAAGCCTTGGTTTGTACCTGTTCATTTCCTACCATCAGAGGCCCTCTCATTCCCGACCACCTTCCGACACCCAATGGTTCAGCCTTGGGGTTTGAATGGGGTCACCCCACTCTATCCACCCAATGGAGCTCACTATGCCCCATCAGAAAGAGATGGCAGTGTGCTCTGAAGCCTCGTGACATCCGGTTCTGGCACAAGCTGCCACTTCACCTTAGAGGTTGGCAGGAAGCTGTGGCTGACAGCCTCACAGTAGTAGAACTCTGGTTTAATCACCTCTTGTATTTCTTAGAAAAAAAAAAATGAGGCCTCCCACTCTTTCATCCTTAAGTGGGGATACTGTCTCATTGGGTCAAATAAAACATTCGACCTATGCTTAAAATAATAATAAAAAGAAGAATGTGGCCTATGTCTGCCTCTCCCTGTTGCTAAGAGGGGAAGAAATGCTTCTGAGAGCGGGCGATGGAGCTTTGAGTACAGGGTATGACAAGAGGCTGGGGTGGGTGGACAAAGACACAGCTGCTGCTGTGGTGCAACCGTCGGCTCGGTGGCTGGCCCTCCAGTCTCTTCTAGGATGCCGCAGTCGTAGCTGCATAGCGCCTGGCACCAAGGTCCAGGGACCTGTGGGGGTCCTGGGCTGGTGGCAGCCCTTCATGCTCTGGAAAAAAAGGATGCTGTTCCTTCAGTCAGGATCCACGGCTGTGACTGGTCAGTGAGTCCCCGCTAAAGCCCTGATTCTGCCATTTCAGCCAGGTGACTTAACAGCTGGGAGAAGGGGGGCCGGTCTTCTGGTTTCTGGAGAGTAACAAAGAGATCTCCGTGAGTTCCTCATACCAGCGCGTCCCAGCTAAGTGCAAAGCAGACCCGGATTCAACAGCAGCATCCTCTCCAAGTTTACAATATGATTCCACACAGGCTGTATTGGAGGCAAGATGACCTTACTGAGACCAGCTGACCTAGTTTTAAATTCTCAGCCTCTCTCTCTCTCTCTCTTTTAATGAGGATCAAACCCAGAGCACATGTAACTCTGAGCTATATCCCTAGACACTTAAATCTAGCTGTGCCACTCGTCAGTTATGTGACACTGGACAGATGGCCAAGCCTCTCTGAACACCAGTTTTCCCACTTGTAAAATGGAGATAAAATCTAGTTTATAAGATGATTTTGAGAATTAAGTAAGTCATGCACAAAATGTATCCTAACAACACTAAATAACAAAAAAGGAAACGTGTGTTTAAAGCTCATACAATATGTATGGGATGTATATGAGGAAAATATAAAATTCTGATAAATCAGAGATGATTAAAATCAACACTAGTGTTAAGTTCCAAGACAGCCAGAACTATAGAGAGAACCTCTGTCTTGGAACTCCCCAAGCCTCACCCCCCCCAAAATTAGCTAAAAGCAACAACAACAACAACAAAATCATTGCCAAATAAATACCAGCTATTAATATTCTTTCAGTATTCAAGATTTCTTTCATTGAATAAGATGTATTTTGTGGTCCTGTTTATCTTTGTACTTTTTTGTTTCTGGTTATAAATTCTGTGGGAATTTACAGATTACGTGCTATTTAACTGTCTTATAAATCAAAGAAAGGAGGTTCAGAGGACTGTCCAAGCTTAACGGTAAAAAACTGTTAGGACTGAGACCATACTTGCCTCTGCTGAACTTTCTGAGATTCTGCCTTGCTGTTCTTCAATAATCTGAGGGTCTTTAAAAAAGACTATCCCACTTATGGGTACATGTTCAGAGAAAATGATGTCAGTATGTTAAAGAAATACATGCTTGCCAATGTTTTTAGTGGTACTTTTCCCAATAGCTGAGATACAGCTTAGGTATCCAGCAATAGAACTTTAGTCAACACAATGAACAGATAAAAAAGTCATTACACATATATGTATACATACATATATAATGTAAAATGAAATTTTATTTGGTAAAAAAAAGAATGAAATCTTGTCATTTGTTGCAACATGGGTGAAACTGGAGGATGTGACATTGAGCGAAAGGTCAGACACAGAGAGACTCTCATATCCTCTCTCATATGTGGAAGCTAAAAAGGTCACTGTGAAAGTGGAACAGTGATTACCAGAGGCTGGGGAGGATGTGAGGAAAGAGACAGGGAGGAGAGTGGATAATAAGCATGAAAACACAGTCTGATAAAGGAGAATGTTCTCGTGTTGGACAGCCCAGGGAGAGTGCAGTCCACTGCCTGCATTTCATGAGCGCCTAGAAGGGAGGAGCTCAAAGGCTCCAAGCATGACATAATGATGAGAAGAAATGACTTTACTAGATGACCCGCACATTCAGCACACATTGATCACCCATACATTAAGTACACACTGATCACTGTACATTGCAATATCATACTGTACTTCATATGTAAGTATAACAAGAACCTAATTATACATATACAAGTGTACAAAGTCCTGCCTGTTTACTATGGTCATCCTTGGTCCCCATCGTCCTAGGACATGCTTTTTCCCTGTGAAGGAGGCCCTGAAGATGTGTATTACGATCCAGGGAGAGCCTCCTGGTGTACTGACCTCCTTCCAGCAATGATTCATGATCTGGTAGACATGGGGGGAGGCCAGGCGGGGCTTGTATAACCGAAAGCCAGTGCTGATGTCTTCCACGACCTCGGAGTTGCTTCGGTTTTCGTATGGGATTTTGCCTTCGCTGAAGACTTCCCACATCAGCACACCTAGAAGCAACAGTGAGAAGAACAGAAGCTAAGGGTAAAGTGCATCAAAGAGACTCGGACCTACCGACAACAGAGGCCTTGGAGAAGTGCAGCATCAGGCCCTCTGGAGGCTTCTCAGGTCTTCCCTTAGTTTTTTTCATTGATTGATTGACGGTTCTATTTTAAAAGATTTATGTTTTATTTATGTGTGTTTGTGTGTGTATGAGCATAAGCCGTGTGTTTGCATGTGCTGGAGGAGTCTACAAGAGGCCACAAGATCTTCTGGAGAGGTTGTGAAGTGTATACAAGCAAATGAATTTATGTCTAGACTTGGCTTTTATTTCTAAGCACTCTCTCTCTCCCTTCTCCTCCATAGCTATAAATACATACACATATATGCAAATATCCCCAAATCTAAAATCTAAACCATTTTTAGTGTCAGGCATTTCATATATGGAATCTTAGTTTGTACTGTAGAGACTGAGAACAAATCTTTTCATAGTGTTTCCCCACCTCTGCCTGCCTCTGCTTCCCAAGTGCTGGGATTAAAGGCATGTGCCGCTAAGCTCAGCTGCTTGCTCCTCCTTCCTTCCTTCCTTCCTTCCTTCCTTCCTTCCTTCCTTCCTTCCTTCCTTCCTTCCTTTCTTCCTGTCTTTGCTTCCTTCCTTCATTCTTTCTTTCTCCACCCCTCCCCCAACACCCAACAGGGTTTCTCTGTGTAGTCCTGGATGTCCTGGAGCTCTCTAGGTAGACTAGGCTGGCCTCGAACTCTGGGATCCTCCTGCCTCTGCCTCCTTTGTGCTGGTGTTAAAGGTGTGCACCACCATGCCCAGTTGCTGCTACCTGTTTCTGTTCTTCACCTATCTGTCTATCAACCTCCTTCCTGGGCTTTCTTCAAATCACACATCTCAGGCAGGGATGCACTTTAGACTAACCTTCTAGAAAACACAGTAGAATATCCTTGGGCTGACATGCCATGACTTCACAAACTCTATTCTCAGTCTGCAGGTGAAGGTGCAGGTTGTGGCTAGAACTATTAGCATCTTTCTGAGGCCCTGCCTTGGCGGTGTCAGTAGCTCTATCACCAGTGGAGAGATGGCCACACATTGGCCCTACCCTTCCTCCATACTTGTGGACAGTTGTGCAAGGATGTTGCCAGAACAACTTCCGCCAAGTACATTCTGTAACTTCTACTCCATTAACACAGTGTCAGCCAAGCCTGAAGATGGGGGGGAGGGTGAATTAAGGAATAGATCAGAAAGATTCATAATCAATAAGCCCTGGACTCCTGGGATTGGGTATATAAAGTGAAGGGGGTAGTATCACTAGTTCTTGCCCTGAGATATTTGATTTGCCAGAATCTCCCTTGCTTGTGCCCTGGCAAAATTTTCATATGGAATGGCAAAGTCAACCTGAAGCAGTTTCTCTCCACAGTGGCATCTTACAGCCACCATATCAAAGAGGTTATTAGTACACTTTCATGCACACTGTTAACGTGCGGAGTTAGGAGTTAGGAGTTAGGCTGATGTCAGACCCAGCAAGTCATTTAGCCTTTCCCACATGCTAATATCATTCATTCATTCAAGCCCAGCAGCTGTAACTGTGTTTGTTCTCCCTCTAACTCAGTAACTCCTGTTCTCTGGACATAGTGGAGCTTTTGCATGTGTTGGTCCCTCTCAGGGACACAGCTCCATGAATATTTGAATGGAGACATTTGGTCAAGAGTACCTCCTAGAAAGGCCTTTTCAGAATATATAAGTTAAAACAGGCCCTTCAGCCAATAGATAATCTCTGCGCCATTGCTGTTTTATTTGAGTCACAGCACTAACTGACCCAAACTTGGCTGAATCTATCTGCTAGCTTGAGTGATAGTCATCACTCTCCTCTCCCCAAATGTTTAGCTTCAAGAGGGCAGAGGTCTACTCTGACCTGTGTTAAGTAATTAAGTATGGGAATTTGATGTTGGACACAGCTCTGTCCTGCTTTCGAAGGCCTCATATCCAATCTCCTGACTCCTCTCACTTTCCAGCTCACAGTAGCTACCACAAGACTCCTTTCCCACTATTATTTTTAATTAGCTGTCTCAAAGATCTCTAGAAACAAATGCAACAATAAGAGGCCCTTCGAAAACTTCAGGCTGATCTCACACAGGCCCTCAGTGGGTTCTTTCTCCATATAAAGGTCACATAAAGTTTGCATTTGAGAAAGAAACAGCTGTTCCATAGTTCCAGATCACACAGGAGTGGACTCAGGGAGAAACTTACCAAATGACCACACATCCGACTTGCTGCTGTAGCGACTGAAAGAGAACACTTCTGGGGATGCCCACTTCACTGGGAATTTGGTGCCTGTGGAGCTGGTGTACTGATCATCAAGGACAAACCTGGGATGAGATGGGGAGGAGGTCAGAGCACTGGAGGGCTGAGTCTTACTCCTTAGAGTTGGCTGACACCACATCCCTGTGTTACCTGGTCATCCCAAAGTCGGACACCTTGATGACTTGGTTTTCTCCCACCAAACAGTTTCTGGCGGCCTAGAGTAAAGACGGGTAGGTGAAAGAGAAATGAAGCCATGAGTGGATATTTGTTTTTTTTTTTTTTCTGTGTTGTGCGCTGCAGAGACTTACAGGACATTATGCATCGCCAACAGCCTGCTGAGCTAGCTGAAAATTCAGCAAGCTAGATGAATGTGTGAGCCCCTTTATCGGGATGAGGAGTTTATTTTCATTACTGATCATAGCTATCAGAGAAGTCCAGTGCCGTCCAGCCATTAAGTCACTGGGACCCACCTGATGCGGTAGGCAATGCTCACGTTAGGGCTGCCTGCAGAGTCTGCCAAGGGATTAGTATGAATGTGTTCAGAAGCTAATCCTTGTAAAGGTACCCGAACTAGGGAGAATACCTGGCCCCTTTCAGTGTCCCAGAGGGCAGTCTTGGAAGAGTTCTGGGAGACAAGAGACAACCGGTGGGTCTCACAGTTAAAAGTGCCTCTGTGTTCTCATGGGAACTCACAGGAATATTTGTGATCCTCCACCATCAGAGGTTCTCAGGCTGACTCTCAGGTCATATAGTGCAATTTTAGTAAAAACAAACAAACAGACAAACAAACAAAAACCAAAACTGAGTGTCAGCTCAAGTGCCCATCAGTGAGAGAAGGGGTAAAGAAAAGGAGGTGTGTATAGACCTCCTTATAGACCATGTATAGACAGTGGGGTTTTATTCAGCCATAAGGAGGATTGAGACATCATTTGCCGGGAAGTGGGCTGGAACTGGGGGTCATCTGGGTAAGTGAAATAGCTACCCTTAAGGATAAACAGCATGTATTTTTCCCCCTCACATGCAGGATCTGGATTTAAAATCAAATAAAACATGCAGGTAGAAGTGGAACTATTTGGGAAGAGGAAGGTGCCAGTGAGATCAGGGACAAGAGACGATATCGAAGAGTTGAATGTGATCAAAGCATATGATACACACATAAAAAAAAATCATGAGGAAACCCATTACAGTTAACATAGGCAAATAATATGTTTTACAAAGCAAAACTGTCCTTGCCCATTTCCTTCATATTTTTCTAGGGGGAAACTGGGGCACAGAGAGGCTAATAAGGAGTAGTTGTAAGTTCTGGTTTGGAAGAGTGTGAACTAAAACTCAGAGAGCATATGTCAGGGAGAGGGTGGGATGTAGCTCCCATCTGAGCGTTCCTGAAGCACTTCTAGGAAGAAGTGACATGTCCCTCTGAGAGGAGGGACATGTCACTTAGTGGTGCTCTCTCAGTCTAAGTAGTGCCACCTTTTAGGGTATGTATGTGGTCCTGTGTCCCAGGCACTTGCTCATACCAGGTCTCTGTGGATGACACACGCCTTCTCCAGGTAGGCCATGCCCTCACACACATCCAGGCACATGCCCAGCAGGGTCTCTGCAGCAAAGAGCCCCCGCTGACTTCGCAGATAATCTGACAGGCAGCCATGCTCCATGAACTCAAACACCAAGCAGATCGGGGCTTGCTCCAGGCACACCCCGTAGAGCTGTACCAGTTTGGGGTGAGAGAGTTTCCTGGAAGAAGAAGACAGGAGATAAAATGACTTAAATTCGGCATTCTAAAAGTGACACACATGTTATGGCACTGAGGTAGATGAGGGTCATTTCATCCAGCACATGGTTCTGAGGACAGAATCAAATCTCAAACCTAAACCAAAGAGGGGCATGGGAGCCAAGGTCTGAGGATAACAGGAAGTCAGCTGCTATGAATGAAGACAGGCAGTGGCCAGTGTAGGCCAGAGCAGAGATGGGTAGTAGAGGAGACTGGAGAGCCTGACTATATAGCAGGTCTTCTAGATCATGCTGAAGAAACCCTCTCTTTGTCTCTCTCTCTCTTTGTGTGTGTGTGTGTGTGTGTGTGTGTGTGTGTAGTCCACAGGTCAGCCATGGGTGTTGTTCCTGAGGCTTTAGTCAGCCTTTTCTTCTTTCTTTAATTTCTCTCGCTCTTTTTTGGAAAACATTTTTTTTCTCACACACTATATCCTGATTATTGTTTCCTTTTCATATATTCCTCCCTTTCTTTTTCCCCTCCCCTCCCATTTGGATCCATTCCCTTTTTCTCATTAGACAAGAAACAGGCTTCTAAAAGAGATAATAAAAACACAACAAGATAAACACAAACTAACACCTCTGAGTTAGACAAGACACAAACAGGAAGAAAACAGGCCGAGAGAAGGTACGAGAATCAGAGACTCACTTGTCCACATACCCAGGAGTCCCATAAAAATGGTAAAGTGGAAGCCATACTATATATATACAGAAAACCTGGTGCAGACCTGCACAGGACCTGTGCCTGCCGCCCTCATCTCTGTGAATTCATATGAACTCTGCTCACAGTGGGATAGAGGACCTTATTTTCTTTTTATGGCACCACATATGTGGTGTGTGTGTGTGTGTGTGTGTGTCATGTATGTGCCTTTCCCCAAGGAGGCTAGACTGGCCAGCAAGTCCAGGATCTGCCCTGTCTCTATCTCGCCAGCATTGGGACTCTAAGCATATGCCATCATGCCTAGAATTGTTTTTTATTATTAATAACGTGGTTTCTGCAGATTGAACTCAAGGCTGGTTATGCAGCAAGCGCTTTACCAACCGAGTCATCTCCTCAACTCAAACTCCCCGTGAGGTAGGATTTTTCTATTGAGGCATGACAACACATCACAGTGGAAATTTACAAACACAGCCCAGAGGATGCCTGCACACCCCTGTTGTAACTCACATCATAACTTCTGCCTCCTCAATAAAGTCCTCTTCTGACATTGCCCCTTCTTGAATGGTCTTGATGGCCACCTTGTCCTTGTTGAGCCAGTAGCCGAGATGCACCAGCCCAAACTGCCCACTGCCAATCTCCTGCACGAAAGTTAGCTCTGAGGGGTGGATCACCCACTTCCCTGGAACAGAGAAAGAGAGGGAGTGCTTTTAGAGCAGGCAATTAATATGGTATGACTCAGAAACATACACAGTCTTCTCTAGCCTCTGGTTACCAAAGCTCAAAGATGGCTTAGACTGTCATAGGTAATCCCTGGAACATAGGATATGTTTTCAGAAATGTCATAATGTGGCAGGAGGGAGCAAGGATAGAAAAGGAAGATGATGTTAAGTAGGCTAAAGAGTATAGGTGAAGGGATCATTACAAGATCCCAACTCTGTTTTTCTTTTCTTTTTTTTTTTTTTTAGCAGCATCTGATCGTAAAGTTTTTATTATGACTTTTTTTTTTCTTTTGAGACCTAATCTTACTATGTAACTTAGGCTGTCCAGAAACTCACCATCTAGCCCAGACTGGCCTCAAACTTGTAATCCTATTGCCTCAGTCTCCAGAGTACAAAGAGACTTGCAGATACTGTGCCTATAAGTTTATTGGCATTTTTTTTTTCCAGAGGAAATTTCTGAGAGCCCCTCTGTGCTCGCAGCACTATGCCTGGCTTTGGAGCTTTCAAGAATGGAGCTTGACGCTATTCATAGGAGCCTTGTACAGAGGCACAAGTGAGCTGTTTCTGGCAGTTTTTTTGTTTTTTTTTTGTTTTTGTTTTTAAGATTTCTTTGCAGTTTTACTTATGGGTATGTGTGTATGTTTGTGTGAACATAAGGCACACAAATGCAGATAATGGCGAGGCCAGAAGAGGGTATTGGATCTCCTAGAGAGGAGTTAGGAGTGGTTTCAAGTTACCAGATGTGGTTGCTGGGAAATGAACTTGGCTCCTTTGGAAGAACAGTAAGCACTGTTAACTTCCCAGCCATTTCCCCAGCCCTGGGGCAGGCTCTTGGTAAGTGTTTAATAAACAAACAAAAGGACCTAAGCCTCAATTTTCCTATGGATGAAATAAGCGGGCTGACCAGATGATCTCTGTGATCCCGTCCAGCAGGACACTTCAGGATACAACAGTTGCTAGAGTAGCCTTACTTTTATAAGGAGGATAATGATACAGGATGCTTTCCAAAAGCATGGCCTTGAAGCAGCCACATGCCTATCAGTCTGAGGTATTGTCTCAAAAGCAAACAGCATGTTGAGTATTCACTGAGTGTCGCACATGCTGCTGACTGGATATGAAGAGTCCATGGCAGTGTTTCTCCATTTATGTCCCTGTCCGCCTGGGTCAGTGCTACCAAGCTACTTGTTTATAATGTGGACTCCAAGGCCACACTCCTAGGGAGGGTTTTGGTAAGCAGTAGGGAGTGTTGTGGAACCAGCATTTTTGGATAAGTGTATGTATGGAAAGATTTTTGATGCACACTGAAGTTTGAGAACCACCAATGCGTAAAAATTAAGATTAGATTAGTCTCCTCTTCAAACAGCACATTTTGGATCGAGGGATGCAGACTGAGATGCCCTTTGGTTCTAGGTAGATAGTACAGGAGGGAAGCCATTTTGGAGGACAGATGGCATATTAGGACCCATGGCCCTGAAGGTACAGGCCCTACTTAAAGGCATTAAGCAAACATTTTTTTTTCTTCTGGTATTGGGGATTTAACTGAGGACCTGACCCATGCTAGACTAGTGTTCTGCCACTAAGTTAAAGGCCCAGATCTGAAAAAAATGAAACAAAATAAAACATATCTTTATACCATCTATCTAGACACTTCTGGATTCTGACAGTTCATAGCTCTTAGAGAAGACCCAAACCCAACAAATTAGATTATAATAAAAGTCCCAAAAAGCAGCTAGAACACAGTGCTAATGGTTTGTTTTCTGACATTTTCTAATAGCACTTAGTAGAGTGCTCTGTATAAAGTAAGTGCTCAATAAATGCCTCATTAATGAGCCTTTCTTTAAAGCCAAAGGACATTGACTTGGTCATACTAAATGTGTTTAGACACACACATTTCTTACACAATTGCATATGATCATTATCCTAACCATCTCTCCAAGTCATCCAAGTCTTTGAGAACAGTTAGGCTAATGGGAAATCCTCTTAGAATTTGTCCTGAACATCGAGGTGCGTGAGCTTTAGCTTAAATGCCCAACATCTACTGCTTACCATATCTTAGCCCCGCTGTGACCGGAGCTTTCTGCCTCCAGGAGCAAACTGGATACCGGAGTCGAGTGACCAAACCTAGGTTGATGGGAAAGCCAACAGCTATGGTTAGGGCTTTGCCATAGCAACTGTTTAGGTTAAATCAGCAGGGAAAGGATGGTATATGAAATAATACTTTCAGATCCCAAAGTTCCACCACTGTTTTCATACGGTCCTTGAGAGGATTCATAACCTACTGGGATAGTGATGTCATGACCTGCAAAGCAGATGTTTCTGGTGGTAGGCATGGGGATCTCTGGCACTTGGAACTTTTTTGTTTGTTTCTGTTTTGGGGTTTTTGTTTGTTTGCTTGCTTTGATTTGTGGCCAGCTTGTGCGGCGTGAAGAATCTTATAAGGACCCTGTCATTTCTTCCTTGTGAGGATCCCTTCCTGGCTTGGTCCCCAAGAACTTACCTCCTCCGTTGTACTGGTGATACTTGATGAGCAGAGGGATGGAGTCAAACACGTACTTCTCAGCCACATAGTACCGTTTGGGGCTGTCGTTTGTTTCTTTGATGTGATAATGTTTTATACAGGGGTTGTTCTCGCTTGAAACAAATGAACACACACAGTCGTTACCAAGAAGCAAAACCGATGCATCAAGGCATCTATTCGCATCAGATTCTCACAGTCTTGGTCTGGAAGCCCTCACCAGGAGGGCGGGCTCACGGTGCTGCAGTGTGAGTGTCAGTCTCAGTATGTTGGCCCTGGGGTTGGTGTTGTGAGAGGAAGCTCTCTGAGGGGCAACGGTGCCAATGTACTGGTGTTGGTAATGCTTCATCCACAGCCACAGAATGCGAGAGAAGCACACTGTACATTCTATCACTGCAAACGGAAACCATCCCGGGGATTCTCCTTCCACCCCAGACTGAATGGCTGTCATCAAGGAAATTGACGACAAATGCTGGTGAGGAGTATGCGTGTGTGTGTGTGTGTGTGTGTGTGTGTGTGTGTGTGTGTACACGCTCGAGTGCGCGCAAATGGAGTACGTGCTTGGGGGAGAACCCTGCAGGTGGGAATGCAAACTAGTATAGCTGCTATGAAAATTAGTATGGAGGTTTCTCAAAAACTAAAGATAGAACAACCATGTGGCTCCAGCTACACCACTCCTGGGTATGTACCAGAAGGACTCTGAGCCAGATAACACAGGGATTTTTGATCACGCATGCTTATGGCTGCACTATTTACCATAGCTGGGGTCTGTCTGTCTATCTATCTATCTATCTATCTATCTATCTATCTATCTATCTATCTATCTATCTATCCATCCATCTATCTAACTATCTAACTATCTTTCTATCTTTCTACATCCTGGAGTAAGTATAGATATCCCTTAACAGAGGAATGGATGAAGAAAATACAGTCCACATATACACTGGAATTTCATTTAGCTGCAAAAGAAGAAACTGGGATATTCACAAGTAAATGGATAGAACTAGAGATTATGATGTTAAGCAAAATAATCCAGACTCAAAAAGACATGTACTGAATGCTTTTTCTTATATGTGGACTCTAGCTATACACACACATACACACATGTACATGGACGCATACACACACACACATACACTCACACACACACACACATGTACTTCCCTCTGGCACACAGGGCTCTCAATATGGTAGGTAGTTTTATTAGCAGATCAAGAACAGGCATTTGTCTGTTTCCACTTCTAGATGAAAATACTTTCTTTCACTCTCTATGTTAACTGGTACGCTCACCAAATACAGGGGCAGTATTTGATGTCTTTAGAACTCTGCCATCAGGCCTGGCCTTAGCCAAGGAGAGGATTTGGTATCCACCCAGCTCTGTCTCTTAGCAAACCTCTTCGGTTCTGCCCTTGAACTCTACTTTAATTTAATTTAATTTAATTAACAGGGGCAGTGGAGGAAGCCATGCCACTGCTAGTGAGGTTCTTCATGGTGCATGAGCAGATCTTGCTGTGCCCAAGCTGGCACACTAAAGCAGTTGTCCCCATTTTTCTGAGCTAGATGAGCACCATACCTTATGATGGCCTTGGTGAAAACAGAGACTGTGTATGTCCCGGGTGTCCTGGAATCTCGGACCATGAACGCTCCTTCTTTACCCTGGATTGGGTAGAAAGAGCGAAAGGTTAGTGATCCAAAAACCAGACTCCTGCACCCAGCTCCATCTTCTTGCTTTTGGAGGAGGAAGCACTGAGTGGCACGGAGCAGACTTTCAGTAGTAATGGCCACCATTTCAATTACACATTGGGCAGTTGTTCATGTGAGGTCCTACCTGGATACACAGACACAGGCCCTCCCCCTTACAGTTCACCAGGCACCGGACTGCACAACTATTTCCCAACCCTCAATGCTGGATGGAGTCTGGATACCATTATCCTCCTTAGTAACAAGGACAGCAAGTGAGTGCCAGAGGGATTAAGTGGCTTTCCCATGGGCCTGCTTAGTGGGGTTGGAGTTTGAGCCTTGGCAAATTCCTCAACCTTTTCTTCCTCGATGCTGCTCTAACCTCTTCTATACTCATGGCCTCAGGGTCGCCATGAGTAACCAGGTAACCTGGAAGTTCCCTAATTCCTGGGTGGGGCTCTGTTTCTCAAGCCCTGCCCACCAAGCTGATTTCACTGAAGGGCAGAAGGAGAAAGAGCAGAGCAGCAGGGTACTAGGAGAGGGGTGGGGGCGGGGTGGGGAGAAAGAAGTGCTGACTATCCTGCCTGCTCTGGTGGAGTCAGCATAAGCAAATGGGCATGCCAGTTCATCCATTCCTGATGGGGTCTGTAAAATCTGAAATGTTTTAAGAACCGCCACCCTTGCTCTTCTCCTACCACTTGTAAACATCTGTAGAGCTTGTTAATTATGATTTACTTAAATTAGAGATTGCGAAGGCCAGAAGTGAAGGTCAGAATTAGACGGGAACCTTATA
>NW_026591597.1:14206-32159 GCF_907164565.1 Psammomys obesus | reverse complement strand
ATTGCGAAGGCCAGAAGTGAAGGTCAGAATTAGACGGGAACCTTATATGGAAGTCGTACAGTTTATATATACACAGGGAAAATATCTACAATGTAGAATAACAGAAGCCCCTCCATCCCTCAGTCCCAAAGGTGAGTTTCTGCATTAACACACACGGGGGGGGGGGGGGAGAATATAATGCATTCAATAAGCTTTTTGCCTATTAAGATATTTTTATGTATACTTTTTTTTTTTTGTAAATGGAATCATGTGGTTTTCTGTGAGTGGGTCCTTTCATTTATAATATTGTTTCCAAGGACCACCTAGGTGGTGACAGGTGTAAGGACTTCACTCCTACTTGTGGCTGAGTGTCATTCCACTTTTTTCCATTTATCAGCTGGCAGTCACCTTTTGTCTGTTGGGAGTAGAGACTTTGTCTCGATTGTTTTGCTCAACAGGCTGTTTATGGTGTTATCCACACCTCGAAGATAGGATAGCTTGGGGTTTTTGTTTGTTTGTTTGTTTGTTTTTGTTTTTACTATCTGCCAAATAAAGCATCTTTGGCTCTTGGCTGATTGGAATGTGATGGGTTAAACTTGAGACAGGAAGAAACAGACCTCAAGCAGAGGCTGGTTTTATCTGGTTATGTCATTTATTCTAAAGGAAGAAACACAGACCAAAAAGACCAGAAGCTCACCAACTGTCTGAAGAGAAGAGCGGAAACATCTCTTTTATCTAACCGATACTATCTGGTTGTTTGTGTTGGCGGTACTGTTTCAAAGAGTCACTGTTTTTCTGTAAATAAGTTGTGATTACAGCAGTCCTCGGCTGTAAGCACTCTATAAACACCAGGTGAAGGAGAGGTAAGGGTCATGGTTAGGTCTGCAAAGCATGGAAGGCTCCACTTCCACCAAACACTCTTTCTCCATTGCAGTTGATGTGGGTGGCATCTGGTGAAAGCTACAGAGACTCTCACTGAGTCTGAGGAAAGCACTGCCTTACCACACACTTCCTGCAAGGAGCTGAGAGGTTGCCATAGCCACAGAGCCCCTGAAGAGGGTCACAGAGGGGGGCTTCACTTCCTCTCAACACAGTCAAGATCTCAGGGTGATTTTTATTGCCTCACTTAGAAAAACAAAGAGGCAACAACAGAAAAGATTATGGAAGGAGATGAAGCATGTGCGTGACGCTGGTGGGATGGGAGGAAAGAGTAGATCATGGACTTTCTTATACTATCTGTCTATTTGAAGACACAGTCCTGCTGTAGTGAGCCATGCCACTGATCCTCTGAGTGTGGCCTCAGTTTATCGGCCTTTCAATACAAAGAAGATGAACCAGCTGGTCTTTCAAGGGAGCTCTAGCTGCAGCCATCTTGGAGTATTGTTAATTCCAGACGTTTCCTGATTAAGAGTGTACGTGTCAATTTCCTCATCTGCAAATTGACCTTTGTAAGGCTATTGGGAGACTTGAATACAGAATAGTTCCTGGAATATAGTCCCCGGGCATTGATTATTAGGGTTATTAGTTTCCATTATTATCACATGCTGCTGTATAGCATCTGTTGGAAGCCATGAATTACATTGCTTGTCTTCATCTGAGACATGTTTCAGTGTCTTTCTTTCTGTCCAGAGGACTTGAAAGTGATTTTGTAGAAGATAATCTCAAAACAAAGGTATGCTATTGTCAAAGACAGTCTGATGCTTTGAGGTCTTGTCATGCTGAAGTATGCTTTAAATGGCTCTGACGTACATGGTCCACACTGTGGGGGTGAGGGTGGGGGCGGGGTTGGGGATTCTTCTCTTAAAACGAACCCCTTTTAAGTCACCATTGCATCTTTGATGACATCCTGGAATCACAGAAGTGTAAGAAACCCAGGTTAGGCTCCTGCCTGAAGGGTGGGTCACCAGAGTGTAGATGCTGCTGCCTGCTTGAGGATAGCCAGGGAAGGGACACCTGCTCACAGGACCTGACTGACCCTCTCTCTAGATAGGCTCAGGCTGAAGGGAAATGCTAAGACTGAGGGCAGAGTGCCGACAGAGCCACGGGAGAAGTGACACTGCACCTTAATGTTCAAACCAGAAAAAAAAAAAATCACAGCTCATGGCTAGGCAGAGGACTGGATTATTAAAGGAGGCGTCAGTTGAAGAACTGGCCGAATAGGTATGAGATCCTTCTCCATGTCCCTTCGCTAATTTAAGTCACATAATCACTTGAGTGTTCCCGGGAGTGTTTGGATAGGCCTGGAGTACAGGAGAAAAAAATAATTTTTTTTTGGAGATGTTGTTTTAATTTTTTTATATTTATGAGCATGAATTTATATACAGAAGTCTGCAGAGGCCAGAAGAAAGAATTGTGTCTCCTGTCACCTGCCATACGGATGCTGCAGATTGAACTTGGTCCTCTGCAAGAGCAGTAAGCATTATTAGACATTGAGTCATATCTCTAGGCTGGGGTTTATGTTTTTAAAGTTTCCCCGAGGATATTCCTGACCAGCCAGGTTCCTAGAATAGATGTTAACTTGAAAACACACAGTAAGCATTTGGTGAACTCATTCATGCAACTACTAACTTTGTACTAAGCATAGTAGGAACAAGGTAAAGTGGAGAAATACAGAAACACATGCACATGTCATTAACACAGTCTATAACCTAGAAGCTTCAGTTAATAACAGGGGACATGAACATAATCCACCTCGTAAGACTCTGAGTATACTGGAGAAACAGCATGATTGAGTCAGATAGCGAGTGTATAAAACATAGAAGGAAAACCTCACACTCTAACTGTCCAGAACACAGACTTGTAGGGCATTTCTGAAGTTTGCCTTTAGACTTACCTAAGAAGGGATAGAATATTTGGTAAGTGAATTCAAAATATTAGCAAGAACAAACGTCTGAACAGTCTGAGCAAGCAAAAGATATTTATATGTCTCAAAACGGCTCAGCAACAAGAATTGATTTCATTTGTCATTGATGTGGGCTGTTTGAAGCTTTCCACCGATTTTATTGAGGATTCGACAGAACGTAATGAAAATGTCCTTGTTTAGGCTCAGCACAATGCAGAGTCTTAGTTCTGTGCTCTTTGTAATTACTTCATGTTACTCAAGCTCAACTGTTTTCCAGCAACTCAGGCTGAGGAATGAGATGAACTGGCTATATATGTGTCCTAAGCCCAAATCAAGAAAATGCAGGCTCCTGAGAATTACTTTTGGAGGTCCTGTTTCTGCAGATCTGCCATGAGATCTTAGAACCTGTAGCTTTGTTATAATTATTTATCGTGTGTGTGGGGGTTTGGGGGAGATGTATGTGGAGGTCAGACGACAACTGTGGGAGTCAGGTCTCTCCCTCCATCATGCGCGTCCTGGGTGGTGAACTCAGGTTGTCAGGCTTGATGGAAAGATCCTATACCCACTAAGCCATGCCACAGGCCCCTGAGAATCTGCATTTTAAACATCTGCAACAATTCAGACATAAGGTCTATTGGGAACCAGAAGAAATGATTAATTGCTGAGGACCAAGGAGAAACGAGCATCCAAGGACTCAGCTCAGTTCCTTCCCTCTGGGTCCACTTTCCAACTTCTTTGATCTTGGTATCTTTCCCACTCACCTGTGATTGAGTGAGATTCAGTGGCCCAGTAGGGTCCAGTTGCAATGGCAGTGACTAACTATGCACCGGGCCAGGAGAACGTAAGGGTAGCATCCAAGGGTAACAGATCAATGGCGCTCTGTTGTACTCTGATGTTCAATTTGTCCTCACTGATGCATGGGGGCCCAGAAGGCAGAGAAGAAATCCCCACAGTCACCCACTGAGTTGATGACAGAATAAAGACCTGGACAGTGGTGCCCATCCCATCATATCCTGCTTCCTTTCTTCTCATCCATCTTTCCCTTAACTCTGAGATCCCTGGTGAGGTCATTCTCTCTCTGCCAGACTTCATGGCTTTTGAGAAGAAACTGTAGGTGAAAAATCTGTGGGATTCCTGTAAACTACAGCCCCTCCAGTAATCCATCCCGGAGAGCCAGAGACGAGTAAAAGCAGAGCAGCCCTGAGGCCAAGGTCACCGCAGCAGTAACATTAGCACTGAGGCCCAGCATCTCCCCCCTTTCCATTCCTGTGCTTTCTGGCCCCCAAAATCCTCAGAATATTCATCCATAGACTTGAAAGCCATTGTGAAGCCAACATAGGAATCTACCATATTAGCATAACCATATGGAGACCGTGCAAGTTCCTTTCAGTCAGTAGACAGATGAAGCATACTCACCGTGTCCATAAGGAGCTTTTCAGCTTTGTCGCGGCTGATGCTTTTATTGTACCACCTGAAAGCCAAAAACAAGTCATGTGTCACAGTTTGAATACTTCATTGCTTACTTATAAAAGATAATGCTTGAAAATCATGTGTTTGCTTTCTGCTTCTACCAGTGACTTCAAACTCAAAAGGAAAGCCATGACCATTTCCAGGTAGTAGGGTGTTTATCTGAAGAAAGAAAGAAAGAAAGAAAAAACAAAACAAAACAAAACAATAAAGCAAGAATTGGTATCATTCTGGTAATTGTTGAAGCTGAGTTTCAGGGCCTTCTTTTTCTAATGCACTCTACTTTTGTGCAGGTTGGAAATTTTCCATGATAGTGTTGCAGAAAACATTCATCTCTCCCATTTCATGTGTCAGTGGGTGGCTGTAAGTAGGAGGGTGTTAAGCAGCCATAAAAAAAAAAAAACGTTAATTCTAATTTGCAAGTTTAGCAACTATCCTTTGAAAACAGTTGCCATATTCTCTTCTTAAGATTGGGCCTCCAGACTTTTTGCAAAGTTTTTGTAGTTGATGAATGTAGTTAATAAATGGCAAAAAACAGGAATAATTTTTAAGAATGAGGTTTTTGAATGTTATTACAGGGCTGAGATGTATTTTGACCATCCAAATCATTTAGGTAAGAGACAGTGTGGAGAAGGGACTGACTGCCACAAGGCTAAGAAGAAGAAAGACAGGAAATGGCCATGCAGGCTATTCAGTATCCATGCATGTGTATTCCTGCAGGATGGTCAGTAGCCCATGTAGATATGCAGATATGTATGCAAGTTGGCCAATAGACCCATGTGGATGTGCAGGCTGGCCACACCTCTCCCTCAATCCCTCACTTGCCCATCCCTTCTCATTCTAGCCCTTAGTGGTAGTTTAAAGCATCCAATTGAATATATGCTACCGTATATACGATACAAAGAAGACAAAAAATAAATAAAAGCCTCAGCCCTCTAACGTTCACAGATCTGCAGCACTTGAATAATAATTCTCTAGAAGCCTGAAGGTTACTTCCTGGTAAAGGAAGCCTACAGGGCCTAATTTCTGGACCAGAAAGCCTACAACAAAAGTAGAATGGTCATCAGTTGACAATTTATTTTGGAAGTTAATAGACACAGGAGCAGCTGTAGGTGGGGAAGAAATAGTATCTACAGAACTTGTTTGGCTACTCCAGAGCATCCAAGAAGAAGAGAATCAGGAGTATGTGAGGGCAGACTGTATACCTCCACAGGTCCCAGAGGGCCAGCAAGCATGCTTCATCCCATCCAAGCTTCAAGCAGTGTGTATGGGTTGCTAGAGCTGTGCATCTAAAGTGTGAAACAAGTCGGGTTCAGTGGACAGTAGTGTCGTGTCATAAAGTAAGGTCTGCTTGAGTTCAGTGTGCAGGGAATGAGGAAGTGCAGTGTCTTGCTTGCCTCTGCCTTGCATGATCCCACCTTGAGCAGAGGAGGGATCAGAGTCAAATGGGGCCTGGTACAGGAGCCTCACTTCTGCAGTTCTGCTGTTTTGTCATTTCAGTTGCTCACAGTCAACCCATGGTGCCAGCAAATACCGAATGGATGCTTCTAGAAATTAAGAACTCTAAGTTCTGAGTAGCATGATGAAATCTCATGATGTTTATCTAGGATATAACTTACCCTTGAGACAGCATATCTACTGACATATACTACCTACCTATTAGTCACATGGTAGCTGTGTGGGTCACTAGATAGATTGCCACAGTACTGCTGTGTCTGTGTTCAAGTGACTCTTATTTAATGCAAGAGAAGTTATGATGTTATAACCTCTATTTCATCACTAGACATTAGTGTTAATCTTTCAATGTATCTAATTTAAAGTAAGCCCTCCCACAGGCTCTAGATAGAGGGAAAAGCATAGTATATCCTGAGCTCAGAACTACCTGCAGTTTCAGGATACCCTGTAGGTCATAGAACACACTCCCAGGAATTAGTTGGCTACTGCAACCTGTCCAAGGTCCCACTTCTAAACTGAGGCAGGAAACCTGAATCCAGTTAAGTCACCAACCCATGATACCTTACCAGTTGGTACAGTTTTGAGTTCTTTTGCAAAACTCACCTGAAAGTAGTCAAAATTAAGTTAAAGAATTAAAAAGTCTGGATAGCTTTCCTATGTCTAGCTATATATTAAATATCAGAATATTTCCTTATGTTATATAATTTTCTAGCTGGGCTTCCATAACCCAGGAAATGAAAGATGGCAGTGTATGGTCCAAATGGGTTCACTGACCATATGGTTTTTATTATGAAAATGACTTAAAATTCTTCTAGGTCGGGGATACGGATTTTTACTTACCGCCTGGGGCCCATCAATTCCCTACTGGTTTTTATTTTGTTGAGGCCTTGAATTTGCTTCTTGAATCATAAACAAAGGGATTTTGATAAAGTGCCAAAACAAACACAGCTATTCAGCGAAGCAGTCATTTAAAATAAACAACTGTCTTTTTTTTCCTCCAAAGGCATTGACCATAAAACAATTATTTCAGCTAAGTATCTCTCATCTATGTTTCATCTCGGCACAAACATCCTTGGAAAGGATGAATCATCTCTCAGCCCAGGGAAGGGCTATTCACACATATTTGATCAAAATATTGAGAGACACTCTTAAGACAATGATAGCACTTGGTTCCTGGCACCCATTCAGACTGCAGAAACCGTTACCTTGGTCATTGACTCCTAATTCGTTAGTGGAAGTTCTAGTTATCGAGTATCTTTTTTTCTCTGGTGTTTTATATTTAGCGAGTACTAAATTTTTTTTGCGGTGGGGAATTATTTCATCGTCGGGTCATAGTCCATTATCAAGGGAAGCCAAGGCAGGACCCTCAAAGGAGGAGCTGGGAGCAGAAACCATGGAGGAATGCTGCTGACTAGCTTATTCCCAGGCCCATAGTTAGCTATCTTCTTTTTTCTACCCCCCCTTTTTAATTTTTGAGATTATAATTTAATTAAAACAATTCTCCCTTCTCTTTCCTCCATCCAAACCCTTCCATGTGTCCCTCCCTGATCGTTCCCCAATGCAAAGCCTATTTTTTCACTGATTGTTAGTGCACATCATCCTAACTGTAACCTGCTCAGTCTGCAGAATGCTACCTGTACGAATGTTTTCAGGGCTGACCCCTGGGCAGTGGGCAACCCATTAACGTGATCTTCCCTCAGATGCTTAGAGTTCTTTGTGTGGGGGTGAGGCCTTGTGGGCTTCTCAGCATCCAGTTTGTCAAGTTCATCGGTGCTCTCCTCGTTCAGTTCCCAGGTGAGCAGTCCTGTTAGTGAGGCTTTAGGGTGTAGCTGCTGACTTTACCAGGAGAGGCACTCTCTCAGCAGATTCCCGAATACTCTGGCTCTAACGGCCTGTCTGCCTCATCTCCTACGATGTTCCTGAGCCTTGGGTAGCAGAGTGTTTTATAGATATACCCACTGGGACTGGGCTCCACAACTCTGCATTTCAGGGCAGGCAAGATGGCTCAGGTAGTAAAAAGTGATTGCAGAGACTGCATGATTTCAATCCCTGGAACACAGGTGGAAGGAGAGAACCAACTCTAGAAAGTTGTCCTCTTACTTCCACACATCCTTCATGGCACATGCAAGCACACTCGCACAACAATAATAAAGTTTAAAATTGTTTCAGAGTTATAGGAAAGTATAAAGCAACGCCCATTCACCCTTTACCTACATGAATTAGTGACTGAAATTTTATATATTTACCACTCTCTCTAGATAATTTAGGCATATGGATAGGCATATGTAATTATTCTATCTATCTATCATCTATCTATCTATCTATCTATCTATCTATCTATCATCTATCTATCTGTTGTTGTGTGTCTATGATATGATATATCATTTGCCGTGATACATGTGTGTGTAGGACAGAGGACATCTTTATGGAACTCCTCCTCTCCTTTCACCTTCATGCACATTTGGGAATCAAACTCATGTCATCAGAGAACAGCAAGCACTGTGCACATCAGCCCTGGCATAGCTTTCCTGCATTACTTGAGAGTAGACTTCTACTCCTGAATACTTAGTGGGTCTGTTTCCATGAATGGTAATGTCTACAGATATTTTGTCTAGTTGCAGACCTTACCAAAATTGTATTACTTTTCTTAGTACTGTGCTGGTAACAAAACATTTTTATGGTTATAGATCCAATCGCAGATTACTTATGTATTTAGTCACTGTATTCCTTAGTTTTCTTTAACGGGAACCAATTTCTCAGCCTTTTGTGGCTTTCATCATAATTGGTTTTGAAGAGTAAAGGCTATTATTTTATAGAATATGCCTTCATTTGGACTTGCTACTGTATCCTCATGATTAAGTTCCTATTGTGCATGTTTTGGAGCAGGAATAACAAACACTATTTTGGAGCCGTATTGAGGCGGATGTTGATTATAAGATAGGGTCTACCAGGTATCTCCATCTTGTAGTCACACTGATTTGTGAAAGGGTAACTTTGAGCCTATAAATACACTAACGCCATATCACATTGTATATCACAACTACCCTGTTGTGACAGCCATTGATTTTGCCAGGTCTGATACTTTTGAGCTACAAATGCTGGTTTTCAAGCTTTGTCATCCTTCTACATGCATTCTTTTTTTTTTACATTCTCCTAAGAACGAACGGCCTATTTACTTAGTTGCTTACCTATTACTCTATTTTATGGATTATTATTTTATTTAATGAGTTATAGTCTACCACTATCTTCATTTGTTTTGATGCTCAAACTGTCCCAGTTCAGTCAGTAGGAACACTAAAAAAAAAAACTTACTTCTGTGCCTGTTTGGCATGATTAAATCACTGAAACGAAATTTCAAAAACATTTTTTTAGTTCTTTCTAGTGCAACAAGATATTCCAGGTCTGTCTTGTTCTTTTCTTGCCTCAGCCCTGGAGTCTGCATTCTCCACTGCTTCCAGAAATTACAGCTGTCTTTAGAGGGGAATATCATTCAGAACTAAGGTCACAGCGGTAGGTGTAGAGCTTCTAGCCTCCAAGCTAGGGAGTACATATGCATAGTGGGTACTTTGTACACTGGATCAAATTTTATCAAACATTTGACATTTCTACTGAAATAGATCCATGAACTCTTCTTGTAAGCAACAGCTTAGCGATAAGCACTTAGCACAGCCTGTTGGGGGTACATTGTGTGAAGGTGTGTCTCTGTATTTTCAATTGTTGATTGCTAAACCGGCTGAGGGCTAAGTACCAGCTGGATCTTGGCGTTATTTCCACGGCCCATCGCCAGTCTTATATTTTGTAAATATCTGTCCTTCCTTACTTGCCTACTGATTATATAAATAAAGAGCTGACAGCCAATAGCTGGGCAAGAAGTGGAGGGTGGAACTTCTGAGAGAGGGGTTAGGGGGGAAGGGAGGAAGCCTGAAAAGCTTCAAAAGCGGGAGATTCGAAAGCAAACAGGGAGGTAGAAGGAGGTGATGGACTAGAGCAGAGCAGAGAGGTAAAACTAGGAGTAGTTGGGTTAAGCTAGATAGATATCTGGGAATCTGCGCAGCTAAAAGGCCTAAGCTTTAAAATATTAAAAAGCCCCTGTGTCATTATTTGTGCTGCTGGTGGGTTCGAAAGTCGAGTTACACCGCCCAAGCAGATACTTGGATATACCTGTGGGCATCAATGTTGTCCTGATACTGGAAATACTGTGTTTAACCATGGCTTAAGTCAGTTGATAAATTATCCAATATTCATAGGGATTTTATTTCTCAAGTGATACCAATACTTGGGATTTCCAGAAAAGACTTCTCTTTTCAGAGTCTTTTCAAGGCCCCTATGAACCATTCCATTATAAAAGGAAAAGGCAGTATGCTGACCACATTCCCTTTTCTCTTATTTGGGCTAAACCTTTACTGTTTTAGTGATCAAAGACTAGAAAAAAAAAGAGGGGGGGGGAGAAAGGAAACCGTTGAATACTTTTATAGCAACCAATAATTTATGTTGGACCTAAGAAGAACATTTTAGTATCATAGATCTAAAAAGCTAATCAAAGCAGAATCTGGTGATAAATGCTTTTAACCCTAGAACTTAGAAGGCAGAGACTGGTTAATCTTGACCTTTAGAACAAGCCAGTCTGGTCTTCATAGTGAATTCCAGACCAGCCAGACCTTTCCTCAACAAACAAACAAACAATATACAAATGAGTGATTTAAAAAAGTATCTTACTCATAGGTTTCAAGGTTATTTGGAGATTTTTCCACCAGGTAACTGCTTGGTGCATACCCTTCATGCCTGTAAAAAGAAAAACTAGTGTTTAGACTAGCAGACAACTGATTTTTACATTTTCATTTAATAGATTTAATCCACTAATGTCCTTTAAGAATGGAAAGCCTCATGGTATTTGGCATTTGTGATAAGACATTTGAAAAATAGAAATAAGATAGCTGACGAAAGTAACAAAGGTATGCTTGGTTGAAAGCAACATACTCCAACAATAAACCTAAAATATAATAAATAACAAATGGCTATTTTACCTAAAGGGCTCTGCTTGCTGTTCTCATCATAAAATTTCCTCTATTGGAAAAACACCGTTCAAAATTTATTTTCTATAATTAGTTTGTGTGATGTTAGTATTTCTCCACTTTATGATATCATTTTCAAGCAAGGAAATAAAAATAATTAAGATATAAAAAGCCAACTTTCCAACCACATGTCCTTAAAGACTGTTCACAGTTGGTGATATACACGTTTAAAAATCTCCCTAATTGAGCATCTTCAGATTAAGAACCATGAGGATAAGGATAAGGTCAGGAAGAGAAGATGGCCTATGCCTGTGATCTTGGAATTCGGGAGGCTGACGCAGGAGGATAGCTGTGAATTTGAGGCTGGCCTGGGTTACACAGTGAGTTCCAAGCCAGCCTGAGGTACAGTGTGAGACTCTGTATAAGATATTAAAAAAAAAAAAAGTCAAGGTCAGGCTGGATTCCAAGGTGAAGTCTAACAGTTGAATTGGAATTGATAATACAGAAATGAAACATGACAAAAGTTATCGAGCATTTTCAACACTTTTTACATTGTATATAGCTTTGTAGATCTTGAAGACACTTCGTATTCATCCCTAGCACCAGAAAGCTGGTAAAGAATCCCCTCAACTCTCTCGGCTTCTAGTTCTTACAAGCGAAGTGAGTAATTTAAACTTGATTTCATGTAAAATACCTCTAGATTCTGCCAATGTACATGAAGATGAACAGAAAGACTCCCTTCTCTCACCCTCTCAGAGCTTAGTAATAGCCAGTGTTGGCTTTCTGTAATTCTGTTGGGAGGTATGCAAGTTTGTTAAAATTCTAGGAGAAATTATCTGGAAAGATGAAAACATCATATACTCTGACCTAGCATAACTCAACATCTCCCCAGTCAGAACTGGGATATATGCGCATACATATACGCATGCATCCAAAAGATTGTCATCGCCTGGTCTTCACTCAAGCTTTGTTGAAAATAACACATACGGGGCTGCAGAAACGGCTCCGTGGTTAAGACCGCTTGTGCTTGCAGAGCACCTGGGTTGTTTTTTGTTTTTCGTTTTCTTAGAATTATTTAATGTGTGAATGTTCTACCTGGATATATTTATGTGTACCGTGTGTGTGTGCATTGGATCCCCTCACACTGGAGTGAACCATCATGTTGAGATGTTTTTCATTCAAAACTCCACAATAGGGCCATTAGGATTTGTAGAACCCTGTTGTGTCCATGCATTATTTAATGATTGCTCTTCTAACGACATCTCCGGTGCCACCTGAGGCTTTCTAACATAACCGCTGCTCTATGCCATCTTTACACACTTTTTCTTTCCGCTTACTTCACAATGTGGTGCATTTAAAATGTATTTAAAAACATTAAGGACATCACAGAGCAAGTTGCCAAGCACCCAAACTGCCAATATCAGTGGAAAAATCAGGGGCTTTTAGATGAGTTGAGGACAGGGGTAGGTTAAGAGGAGGTACAGGGATTAAGTATGGTGAGTGTAAGCATCACTGCTACTTCTGGAAAGAATGACCATCTCACTCCTCTCTCCCTCCCACTGTGATCAGCTCTGCTTTCTTAATTCAGCCTCAGGGCAGCTGAAGGACGTGGGACATGCCTTCCCATATCTGCACTGTTCCCACAGTAGCCATGCACTCCTCTTACCCATTCTTGTCTTGAACCCTCCACCAGTGGGTCTCAGAGCTGTCCAGCAAATAGTACTCTTCATCACACTGCAGCGCAAGCTCCTGGGGATCACTGGTTTGGTAGTCGTACAAGGCAATGACCAGGGTTTCTTCTGGTTCCTGAAGTGACCGCTGCGGAAGAGACAGTAGAACCAAGCAAAGACACAAGAAGGTGGTGAGTTCCTGGGATCCTAGATTTTAGGCTAGGTCAACCTGGCAGCTCTCTCCATCCATTGGAGTTCTTTGCAGAGACAGCTGCTTTCCTCAAGTTAAAATTCTTTAAAAATTAGAATTATAGATCTGAGCAGATACAAACAGTAACAGTACCTACTTCTCTCATTCTGTGAGGCAAATTCTGATCCCAGTGAATTCCAATAAGCCATGTAATCTTCTCAGAAATTTATTGGTTTTTATACTGGTTCATCTGATTCATGGGTTTGCCCAGATCCATCAGATCAGAGGCTACCAGGGCCCCAAGAACTCATTTAACCAGTGATTTCATTTAGAATGGGAAATCAGATCCATGGCAAGAAACAGACATAGCCAGTTGCTAGAAAATTATCTCAGTGCTCCCTCCACATATGGCTCCCTTTTTCCTCTTGCAGAAACCTTGGCCTATGCCTCTGTCCCATACCATATTTCAATTAATATAAGATATTAATGACATGAAGAAAAGCTCAGAAGACAAACAACTGCCAGAGATCAAGATGAGCATATCCGAGACTGAGTGACAGGCTTAAGAACAGACTAAATATGGGAAAAGATTGAGTTACTGGCCAGAAGGTGATGTAGTGTTGGGGAGTCACAAATTCCAGGTACACTGACGTCTGCGTAGTTAATGGAGCTTGAAATAAGGTGGTGGGTGGGCTGACTCCTCCACACGGCTAAGTGCCTGTGGACCTGAGGCTTTGAATAGAACTAGGATATGGAGAAACTGTGTCCAAGGCACCCAAAGAAGGTACAGAAGTGATGCTATGTTGTCCAGGTTATTATAGATTCAATTCCCCGATTAACCCTTAAAAGAAAGAGCTAGGGAGTCTCACGATGGGGGTGCATTTCCCAGGAGTCATGCAGAACACATAGTGGGATACTCAGATATCACCAAGTTTGAGGTGTACCATGGGTATTTAATAGGCAAGGGCCAAGAATGCAAAATGTTCTGCTGTGTCTCACAGACTTTTCTTTGCAGAGACAGCTGTTTTCCTCAAGTTAAAATTCTTTATAAATTAGAATTATAGATCTGAGCAGATACAAACAGCAACAGTACCTGCTTCTCTCATTCTGTGAGGCAAATTCTGATCCCAGTGAATTCCAAGAAGCCATGTAATTTTCTCAGAAATTTATTGGTTTTTATACTGGTTCATCAGATTCATGGGTTCTGAATCCAGCTTCTGAATGTCCCAGTAGATATCCACATAGGGAAAACCCTGCATATAATTCTAGTACACAAGCGGCTTCTGTTGCACAATGTGTAGCTCACTGGACTTTTATAATAGTCAGGAAGACCCAAAGGCTAGGTGCCCAATAAAAAAGACTGGGTATTCCAGGAGTGCTTACACTCGGTTCAATTTAGAACACTTTTGGGAATTGTTTGCTGTTTTGGAAAATCATATCACTCATGGAAACACTAGAACTGGACTATCAACAAAACATTCCTGGATCTACGACACTTAAGTTGCCAAATTCAGTGGGTTCTGTCTATGGGTTTGGGCATTTCATGATGACTTCCCATACACTCATGGTCCCATATTTAAACTTAGGAATATAGTTTATTCTGGTTTTTTTGTTTTGTTTTCAATAGTATATTGCATTTATTTATTCTCTTAAGAAGGACTTGAAGGACTCGTTTTTGTAAATCCTTTAACACTATTTAAGATAAAAAAAAATGTCTTTTTCTTTATGCGTACGTGCATGTGTGTGTGTGTGTGTGTGTGTGTGTGTGTGTGTGTGTGTGTGTTGTGCTTGCCACATGAGCTCTGGTGCTCTCAGAAGAAAGCATTGGATCACTTGGAGCTGGAGTTTCTGGCAGCTGGTTGTGAGCAAAGCAGTAAGAGCGTGGGACAAGAACTTGGATCCTCTTGAAGAGCAGTCATTGCTCTTTACGGCTGAGTCATCTCTCTAGCCCCTACTTATGGATTTCCCCTTAGGGTAACAGGAGGATCTTTACAAAACATTTCTCATAAAACAGAGGGATTAGGTCTTAATCACTAGATTAAGTCAAGGGTTGGCATTTGTAGAAAAAGAGGGTAAAGAGGCTCAAGAAGGACCGGTTGAGGCCCTGGGGTGAGAAGGACGGGCTTGCAGTAGATGAAGGTCTTATTTCTTGGTCACTACTGCATGGCTGAGAATGGTTCTGGCTGCTAGGAGCTCTCCTGGTTGTAGGTGAGCAGAACTCCACAATGCTGAGACCTCACAGGTCAGACAAAAGTGGCAAAAAGGGTACCTTGCTTGGGAGCCAGGGGACAAGCAGATACATTTATGTGGCACCTTAGGAAGATCTTCTGGGTGAATTAGGAGAAATCTGACAAGAAGAGCTGAGCTCTGTAGTGGAGAGAACCAGGAAAAACTGGGGTCTGGACATGTGGACATGCCTCACTTGCACCCACAGGATAGAGAGCCTGGGTATGGGTTCCCCTGACTGTCGACATCCTCCATCTTGACTAACAGCAGCTACCCTGGTCCTCTGGAGGACAATTCCACAGTCTTCCTCAAGTAGAGCATGTTTTGGTTAGCCTCAATTGTCAACTTGATAACAACTAAAAATTATCTAGAAGAGAATCTCAGTTGAGAAACTTCCAAAATCATATTGGCAATCAGGGGATTGTTTTGTAGTTGATGCAGGAGCTCACTGTGGCCAGTAATACCCTGAAAAACATAAGAAAGCTAGCTAGGCAACAAACATCTGTGGTTTCTGCCGCACGTCCTTAGCTTTCAAGTGGGTTCCTTGGTTGGAGGTAAGGCTATATGGACTAGCAAGCAAGCCTGCCTTCAAGCTCCTGCCTTAACTTCCTTCAATGATAGACTATAACTTGGAATTTAAGAAAAATAAACCCTTTCCTCCCCTACACTGCTTTTGGTCAAGTTATTTTTTAACAGCAAGAGAAATGAAAATAAAACAGAAGAGCATAATGCCTGAAAGCATGGTGTAAAATATTGTTTCTCTGTATGACAACCTGAGATGCCATTGCCCTGCAGGGAAGAGACAGAAAAGGGGAAGTGAGAAATGATTTCAAGTGGCAAGGAGTAACAGAAACACTGCAACGGTTCTAGATGTATGGGCTGCATGGAGGACTCCAAACCCTTGTAGTGGTGGAGTTCAAGGAGTGATGGGCAAGCAGCATGCTCTGGCTTCACCTTCACTGACATTGACAGCAAGGGAAGAATAGGGTAACGAGAGAACGGGGAAGGGTGCTGGGTTTGGGGGGCCCACTAGAGGGAAAAAGAGAGGGCAGTGGGCTTCCAAGCCACGGCTGCAAGGCAGCTCTTGGAATAATGCTCAGAAGGTCAAGGAGAGTAGCAGACACCTGGTTTTCTGCAGCAATGTGAGTATCTCTGCTGTGATGTTTGAGTGTCAGCTAAGGAGAGATCTGGAAGTTAACCTGAGGCTGGAGGATTTAGAGTTTCCCCTCTGAGGATGCTGCCACTGTGGAGACATCACTGTGTTTGGCCCGAGGAGACAATCAGAGCTCACTCTTCAGGAAGAAGCATGAAGGAGCCAATTTGGAAGTTTCTGAGGGCGCGTACCCGAACGGGAGCACTGATGTTAACGTGGCCAGAGTGTGAGGGCTCTCCAGAGCTGGTTCTACAGGCCAGTCGTGTAAATCAGTTTACCACAGAGCAGTGCTTCTCAAACTTGAGTAGAGCTCAGAATCGCAGGGATGTATTACTATGCAGATAAAGAGCCTCTCTCCCAGTGTTACGGCTGGAGGGGGAGGGGTTGGTGTGTTCTTAAAGTGTGGCTGATGCTGGACGTCTGTGGACCATTTCTGGAGAATAACAACTCCAAAACCCATACACCAGAAGCTCCAGGTCCTGTTAGTACTGAATTGCCTTGGGGAAAACCCCAAGACTTGGTACTTGTTTTGCTAAGTTTGGAAGGGCTTTGGAATATATAAAGTATCATCAGGTGTTTGTCTCCGGAGTATTCTATATTGAGTCATAAAGAAAGCTAAATACTGGTGTTTGCGGACTGTGTATAGCAAGGTGGTGGTAAGGACCTTCATGGTCTTTTAAATGGACAGACCCACTTAATAAGTGGTTCTAAATCTGTTTCACAATGGTCGCATATCATACAACCTGCGTATCCGATATGTACGTTATGATTCATAACAGCAGCAAAATTACAGTTATGAAGTAGCAATGAAAAATAACTATGGGTGGGGATCACCACATCATGAGAAATTATTTTTTGTTTTGATGTTGTTGTTTTGGTTTTGGTTTGATTTTTCAAGACAGGGTTTCTCTGTGTAGCCTTGGATATCCTGAATTTGCTTTGTAGACCAGGCTGGGCTCAAACTCAGAGAGATCTGCCTTCCTCTGCCTCTCTGAGTGCTGGGATCACAGGCATGTCCCTCCGCACCCAACTGAGGAGCTGTATTAAAGAGTGGCAGCATTAGGAAGGTTGAGAACCACTGTACCCCATAGTCCCCAAAACCAATGTGTTAGATATACCCCAATTGCTACTGTTCACCACATGCGCAGAGACCTAAGAAAAGCAGAGAGACCACAACTAGGCTTACAGCACAAGCCCACCTCACTTACCCTGTTGTCTTCAGGAGTAGGAGGAAGAGGCTTCTTTGAAGCTGAAACAATAAAAACCAGAAAAAGATGAACATGAAACCCCAGTTTTTCAGAGAAAAGGGGCCCAAGGAGAGGAATGGAGAAAGGGGCACAAAGAGATGATGAAATAGAGGCACCAGAATCAACTCTGGTAGAACCTGTCTTTCATCTCTTGCACTTGCTAGTTTCCAATTCCCTTTTCTGGAAGATACTAGAAACTTCCAGATGTCAGTATTTTTGGATTCCTTCTGTATCCCCTGACTGGGGAGGGGCCAAGATTTGGGACCTTCTCTGCAGGTAGCAAGACTTCCATGAATACATGTTACCTTCTGAGCTCAGGAGTGGGAATGTGTGACTCAGAGACAGTGACTCACAACCTTCCTGATGTCACTGTGGGTTTGATGAGGTGGGAGGGCACTGTGCTTTCTGAGTGGGCTGAGATTGCTGTTAGTTCTCTTGAGGCATTTAAGTATGTATTCTTGATGCCTTATTCAAACTACACACCTTCAAAGTCAATCTCTCTCTTTCTCTTCTTTGTGTCTTCATATCTCCTTTCACTTGGCTTGCATCTCTTCTTTCTTGCTTCTTTTCTCTTGTTTTTAACCCTCTCTACTTTCTTTTTTATTTCTTTATCTTTATCTATGGACCATATTCCTATACCACATCACAGTTCAGCCCTCGAAATAATGGACAAAATAGTGTGTGTGTGTGTGTGTGTGTGTGTGTGTGTGTG
>NW_026591597.1:9670-14106 GCF_907164565.1 Psammomys obesus | reverse complement strand
ACACACACACACACACACACACACACACACACACACACACACACGGGTGGGTAGGAAGACATCTAGTTCCATTTATCATGGGACCTGGACCAAGAAACTGGATTAACCCTAGCATTCCCAGAATGAGCCCCTTCTATGCTCTATGTCTGGTTATCTGTGATGACTCACTTTCTCTTTCTCTAGTGATCTTTCTCTTTTTGCCCCTATTCTCCCTCTGTGTAATATGGGCATGGGATGTAGTTAGGACTGGCTAGAGTGGCAGAGATGTGTGTTGCCGGGTCATTTCCTCTCAACCATTCTGCCATTTCTCAGATGCTGCTAGATCTCGGATGCTTGCATCACAAATAAGAAAGGTAACCATTTACCAAGAGCTTGTTTAGGGCTGCCAACGTCCTCAGAGCTTTCCACCAACCCCTAATGAGTTTCCAACAGTCGCCTAAAGTAGCTGCCTATTACTCTATCCATTTATGAAGAAATTACCTGAGAGGCTCAGAGAGGTTAAGGAACACATAACAAGAAAAGGATGTGGCAAGAAGTTGTTTTTTTTTTTTTTTTTTTTTTTTTCCCAAAGCCCAATTTTTATGAGCCTTTACCCCAGGAATATGATGTAATGTGTGCACAGTGAGGTATGCATCTCAAAACTGCTTGAGATCCTGCTAAAACCGTGGGGAGTGATACTACTTGACTAAGTCAGAAGAGGTGACAGTGGGTTGCTGTGCGAAAGCAAATTGTCAGGCGGATGGCTGCACCTCGCACGCGTGGCCATGGCTGAGAGCTGTTCAGCTATTAGGCTCAGAGTGGAGCTTGCAAAGACCAGCCCAAGGGGAGTCACAGTGAGTTACTCAACCACTTGCAATACCCCAATCACGTGTCTCAGGGTGAGGGAAAGTCTGTGAACCCTGCTGTGGAGCACTGCACTCTACGAGGTGAAACTGCAACACAACAGAAGCAGATTAGAAGGGAAGCAAGTGAGGGATTACATCACCTTAGGGTGCTGATACCACTCTTACTACTTTAGACCTGAGGCCATAGGAACCCAGGTGGCCAGGTGACTCCTCTGAGGGTCCAAAGAAGGGTATTGGCAGGAACCGGAGACTAGCTCTGCCTCTGGGAGGGCTCCCCTTCAGGAAGGCATCCTGCCAACACCCCCCGAAAAGATCCACACCTTCTTTTCTCTGCTTGGGTACAGCAAGCAGGATCAACAGCACTAGGAGCAGGCACTGACCTCCGCAATGCTATCCGTCATGCAGGCCAACAGACAGATGACCTTGAGTCTTTCTTTCCCAAATACAAGGTGAGAAACAGTGGTTTTTAAAGTGGCTTTGAGAGGCTGTGACTCAGGAAGCCATGGAAAACCCAACTATGTGTTATATCCGCCTTGTGTTAGGACAGTCAAAACCACAGGATGAGAAATAGTATCTGTGGTAGGAGAGGCTGACGGAGGAGGAAAAAAGGAAGTAAAACTAATTGTTTCTATCCCTTCCTGCCTGTGTGACCTTGAACTGCTCAAGGCTGTCCATCTCTTTGACCCCATCTCTCTACCTGAGACTGCTGTGAAGAACCAAAGCATGATGCTGTGAAAGTGCATTTGAGTACAGCTCCAATTAGTTGGAGGTAGAGGTCTTCAAGTCACCATAACATTAGACAAAAATCAAGATACACTTAATTCCCAGGCCTGGGCTTTTGATGGAAAAGCCAAGAACAAACTTTTTGTTGTTGTTGTTTCTATGTTGCATTTAGACTATGTTTTCCTTTTCTCTGGGACTAAGTAGGTTGAGGACAAGTCTGAAGAACAGGCAGGAAGACGCCAGAGTTAAAATTAAGAGAATTTGAATTCTCTCTCCCTTAAGCCTGTAGAATTAAATGATATAATTAGACATGTGCATGGTGTTATATCACTAAAAGATATATTTAAGGCTGTCTCTATATGTTAAGATCTAAGAAGACAGCCTTGGATGGTGGAGGCATACACTTTTAATCCCAGCACTATGAGTTCAAGGCCAGCCTGTTCTACAGAGTGAGTTCCAGGACACCCAGGGCTACTAAGAGGGGGAAATAAAATCCAAGACTGTTCAAATTCCATAACAGCCTACTGAAGTACTTTTCAAAAGTCCCCATTTGATCTTGTCAATACCGACACTTTGATCTAGTAGATCAGGACCAGATATATGTTTTTATGTTTATGACTAGCTCTGAGGCAGTAGAGATGGTTGACTAATGACCTCACTTTGAGTGTATCAGTTTTGACATAGAAAGTACAAAAAGGGTGGTGGTAGATACAAGGACCCTGGGAAAATTCTGGAAACAGAATTTTGCTGTTAATCTCTGATGTCCTGTTGATGGGAATCTGAGATGGTTTCCTCTTTGTCTCTTTCCCAACGTCTTACCATTCTTGGTTGGGTCATAGGGGGCACAGCCTACTGCAAGCTTCTCCAGCTGGGAACAGCACCTCCACCGCCCATCCATCCAGAAATTAGGGTGATACTTGGACACCAGGCTGTTGTTATTCCTCGTTTCTGAAAGAAGTTGGTACCGAGAGAGGGCTCATTTCTGGGCCAAGCTGATCAAGCACCACCCATCTTTTAACTCCCTGAGGCTGGACCCTGAGCTGGGTCCCAAGTACTAACTGGAACAGTCAGGCAACCGCTGTGTTGTTTTCTAAGGGAACAAGGGTTAAATTAGGCAGCAGCAGATCCAGTTCATCTAGTTTCTTTTCTGGATCTGTCTCCAGTTGGCTGTGTGTCTCCAGGATGGGGAACCCACATCTGAGCCTCAGTTTCCCCAGATTTCCCTGTTATGCTATCAATTGGATGAGTGGGCGCTATAATGAAGCCTCCTCATCTGAACCTCAGTTTCCCCAAATTTCCCTGTTAAGCCATCAACTGGATGAGTAGGCTCTATAATGAAGCCTTGAGTGGTAAAGGAGAAAGCTGAGAAGGTGGGATTTCTATTGTTCTCTCTCTCTCTTTGAATGACAGCAACTTTGCCTTTTTCAATTTTTTTTTAATTAAGGAAAGGTTTCATGTCCTTAAACTGCAGATCTTCCTGCCCCTACCTCACGTGTGCTGGGCTTCGTGCATGGTAGGGAAGCACTCTACCAGCTGAGCTGCCCTGACGTGCTGTAAATTTGATTCTGTTCCCTCTAGGCTTACGGTTTTAAAGTAAAATTCCTTAGGAATAAAAAGGACTCTGCTAGTGAAAAACAAGAAAACCCTCAACATTAGTTAATCACTAGAGCTCCCTCCAGTTTTAAAATTCAGATATATATATATGTGTGTATATATACACACACACACACACACACACACACACACACACTAGGGTTTTATATATATATATATATATAGAAATATATATAAAACCCTAGTATAAGATACAGGAAATGGATGTGGCTGGGCTCTTTATTAGTTTTGGCTTGGTGTCTGTTTTCAACCCATGGCTACTGGGCTTGAGAGCACTTTGTAGCTGGCCTAGTGCTTGCTGGTTCCTATCCAAGACTGGAGATTAATTTGACCTAGAAGCTTATAAGTTATCACATTAGCCTTATTTTCCAGACTAAGGTACAGAGGCTCCAGACAGTAAGGGGCTTACTCCCTTACTCCTCATAGCTGCTTGAAAACAAGTCTCCTGACACACTGGGGGCTTCAAACACTGACCAGATACTGTTTGCAGGTGAGAGTTTTTAAACACACCTTACATGTCCTAACTCATTTGATTCTCAAGATGGCTCTATGGCTGCGCTTAGACGGCTTTTCTGTCTGAAGAGATGGAGACACACAAAGGTTCAGCAAGTGGCACTTTCCGGATTTTCACTACGGCAGTCTCCACATCCCAGGAACTTAAAACACTCTGTGGGTTCTAATTGTGCTGACAGGAATGTGAGGCTGAGGAAACAGCCAACTGGGCAGGGCTGGGCACACCTGTAATTCTAGTGTTTGGGAAATGGAGGCAGGAAGATCAGGAGTTCAAGGTCAGCCTTGGTTACTTAGGAATTAGAAGCTAGACTGGGTTCCATGAGCCCCTGTCTCAGAAAATAAACAAGCAAGCAAACAAGCAACTTAATGCTTCCTGAGCACTGGCTATGGTTGCCTGTTGTAAGAGTTTTACCCACTGCATCTCTGCAGAGAGTCTATTATTTCCTTTCCCTCTCTTGTCAAACACCTAGGGAGACTGAAGTTTGGCACGTGCCCAAGAGCACGAGGAAAAGCCAGGATGCCAACCCCTGTGATGTAACTGGAGGGATTCCCACTCTAACCTTCCTTGTTCTACTTGAGTAAGCAAGCATTTTTTAAAATATTCCAGATAGTAAATATTTTAGGTTTTACTGGCCAAGAGGCAAAAACCAAGGGGATCATGTGGGTGCTTATACAGTCCCTTGAAATGATTTAAAAATACAGGAACGGTTTTTATCTTGGAGCCTTCCATGAACAGGTGGC
>NW_026591597.1:0-9570 GCF_907164565.1 Psammomys obesus | reverse complement strand
AAGCAAAAAGGAAAAAGAATACTGCCTGCAGAGGGTCTAGCTGTAAACCCAGAGGCAGGAAAGAAACTTCAGGGAGACGGGGAAAGGAACACAGATCTGATGGTTCTCCAGAAACAGCGGGGGCTTTCCACGGTATCTCTCTGACCTAGCTGAGAATGCCGACCAGTGAACTTCCTTTTCTTGATTAAGACAGGGCCATAACTATTCCTTTCATGGAATCTTCTTCATTTATTCTTATATCCCAAACCCTCCCTTTTGATCTTCTATGTTGTGCATTTACTCTTTTGAGTATTGAGCCTTTTTTTAACCAGGCTCTTTTGCGCTACACTACTCCCATGTGGGACATATATTTTCTTCTTTTCTCCTATTCCCTCCACAAGAAAAAAAAAAAAAAAAAAAGAAAATGAGACAAACAAACAAAAGGCTAGTGAATGTCAGGAGGCAGGAAGCATTGTGGAAACTGATGGAATCATAAGATACCTGTGCTTATGAAGCTTTAGCCTAATGGAGGCTCACATTAGTAAATGGGCAAGTATGACTTTGGCATGGACCCTGATGGGTCCATGTTGCTACGGCAGAACATAATAAGAGCTTGACCCAGTCCAAAGAATTCAAGGAAGGCTTCTCTAAGGAAGGGGCATTTAGGGCTGACCAGGTGTGGTGAGACTGGTACCCAGAGAGAAGACAAAGAGTGACATGCGCGCTAGGTTCTGGCGACCCGCGTCAACGGGAATAACACTGTCAAGCATATCTGCTTATGATGAGAACCATGCCAACGGCTTCAGTCACCACGTGAGCACTCACCCGGCTGTTGTGTGGAGTGCAGAGGGAGTGGAGGGAGGTGTCCATCTTAGGAGCTACAGTGTTAGATGAGACATGCGGAAGTGGAGGTGGACTGCAGCAACTTGAGAAGCGAACGTGGCGAGTGTAGTCTTGCTATCTGAGACGTGGAAGAGAGCTCTAGACGGTGAGCTGGGGAGACCTCTGCCCTGGAGTGTGCACAGAAGGGACAGAGCTCGTAATGTGCTTCACCGGGGCAGACCCGGAGAACACAAGGTGTGGTTGGTCAGAACCCATTAAGGAGTAAGAGCACACGGCATTTTGTGATGACCAGATGACTGTGTAAGCTCTGGAGACATAAGGAACCTCAGGGAAGTTATTTAAACCCTTTCACTTTCTTCCCTGATTTATAAAAGAGGGAATAACAGTTCCTACTAACAGGATGATTGTAGTGTTTACTCAAGACGGACCACCTGGACGCACACCACATGGGAAGTGCCCAGTCGATGTTAGTCACTGTTTGTTATTAGAATAATGGTGACTCCCACATCATTAAAAAGAAAACAAAAAAGAAACATTCCGTCTTTCAGAAACATGGTTTTGTGATCTCACAGTCTTATGTGGTTTACAGCAAGTCACACAGCTCAAGTGGTAGAGCTGATCTTTGAGCCAGATCTGTCTGATATCAGAAACTGTGTTTTTGAGGATGCTGTATAATGGTTCCAAAAAGAAAGATGGTACCATCTCCGCCATCCTCTTTCATTCAGGAACTCTGTATGTGTTATACTGCAGCTCATGGAGCAGAGACCCTCGTCTGGGCAGCAGCTGGGGTGGTGATCTGGACTGTTCATTTTGACCCTCATCAGGGGTAATATATCCCACTCTGTTGGAAGCACAAGATAGACTCTTAAAGTACGTTAGAATAAGAAGTCCTTCTTTTTCCTGGGGTCTCTTAGAACCCATCATGATAGGGCTTGGTGGGTAATAACCATCTTGCCATGTCACAAAATGAGCATAAAGCTGGTAGAAACACTTTTCTTAGGAGGAACTCAGCATCTTGTGAGACAGGGAGAATCGTTAGGCTCCTGGCTTTGCAAACAGGAAAATGTCTTAAACAGATGATATGCCTTGCCTGAGATACCACACCTACAAAGTGAGAGAGGTAGGAGGATTTGAACCCAGCTCTTACCAGATACACTGGTTTTTCCAGCCTGCAATGCTTGTCTCCATCTACGATGCCCCTTCCAAATCTCATGCTAAGGGCCCTCTGACCTTTCCCTTTCCCCTATGGTTTAGTTGTCACCAACTTCCCCAGAGACTGTACTTAAGTCTTCCAGTGTTTTGTTAGGGTTGGCTTATACGGGGCTATGAGAGCAAGTGGTTACATTTTCAGGAATTTATGATCCACATTAATTAACTGAAATAGCCAAAGGGATTCTTCTTTTTTGAAGTGGGCTCTCATGCATTGAAGACTGGCCTCAAACTTACTGTATAGCTGAGAATGACCTTGGACCTCTTATTCTCTTTTTCTGCCTCCTGAGTGTGGGGTTGTAATTGTGCACCTCTACGCTTACTTTATGCGGGGCTAGCGATTGAATTTGGCTTCATGCATGCAAAGCAAATACTCTCCTAACTGCCCTACAGCCCAGCTCCCTAAAGGAGTTATCTATAACAAGGAAGTCAACAAAGCTACAAATCAAGGCTCCACAACTCAACTCTACAAACACACTGTCACATTTTACCAGCATGCTGTTGGGCTAAGGAACTGCAGATAGCAGAGACTTTACGAAAGGCCTGGCATGTGCAGGGAGCGTCTGAAGCTATGTGTATGTAAATGCCACCACTCCCAAGCTGATCCACTGTTTCAGTAGGATGAAGAAGATTCTGGGAGCACAGAACCACTTTCACAGCACAGTTCATGCAGGTTGCCATACAACCCCCAAACCATATTCATATTTAAATAGACGTTTGCTCCATTCAGAGTGTAAGGCAATGGGCACGGATATCTGCAGTTGAGCTGAACACTTGATTTGTAAAATGATAGTATTTGTCCTTGTGTATTTTTCACATAGTGTTACAGTCTGACAGAAGACCTGAACTTTAAGGAACACAATTGCCCATCTGCAGAAACAAGAAAAAGAAGCTGAGAGCTTAGTAGGGGTGACCCCGGCTTGCGTAGCTCTCAATGGCTGTGCATCTCCCATCAAGGGCTCTCCTCTTACCTGGCTTTGATCACTCCCTCTAACCTTTCCCATCATCTGAAGATGATAACTTGTGGTACCCTGCCAGTTCCCTCGGAGAGGTAAACGTGACCCAAATAATGGTGAATGTTTACTAGGTGCTGAGGGGGCAAGAGCATGCTACATCTTAAACTGAGCTGTGTGAGCTTGCCAACGTCTGGCTTTTTTTTTTTCTATTTGCCAAATGATAATTTCAATAGCTCAGCTCACACACATTGCCTGTGTCTGGGCCATGTTTTCATCATGAAATATCATTATACCCACTTCACAGATGATGAGGATTGAAACTTTTATTGAAAAAAAAAAAAAAACCCAAAAACATTCTTCACACAAGTGTAGTATTACTTACAAATGATGCACTGTTTTGTGCTCATTCGTGGCCCTGGGCCATATATTATATGCAGGTCATATACAACAATAACTCAGTGACCTTGGATATTAACTAAGTAATTTCTGTAATGTTTGAAGAAAAGTTTCAAAATGTTAAATAACACACACACACGTGCACACATATGTTTACCACAACCAAGGGCTACAAAATGAGTTCTTTCCATGGAATTTTTCTTTTTTCTTTTTAATTCTTTTTGTTTGTTTTTTTCAAGATCAAGTCTTGCTATGTAGCCAAGGCTGGCTTGGAATTCACCAAATAGCCTAGGCTGCCCCTGAACTAGTAATCATCCTCTTGCCTCAGGCTCTTTAGTGCTGGGATTACAAGCATGCACCACCATATCCAGCTTGTGCTAGAGATTTTTAATGATTCTTAAGCGGTGAGGTGCGGATGGTGGCACCTACCTACAATCAAGACACTCTGGAGACCGAGGCTAGAAGATGTCAAGTTCCATCTGGGGTTGTATAGTGACATTGTCACAAATATGCATCACCACCAACACCAACACCATCAAAATCAACAATTTTAGAAAAGGGGATCATGAATATGAAAGAGAAAAAAAAAGGATGCACAGACGAGTTTGGAGGGAAAAGGAAAAAGGAGAAATAATGAAATTATAATTTCAAAAATTAAAACCATTTTTAAAAACTGGTGAAACTGTACAGTCTATTTAGAGAAAAGTTATTTAAAGGTGCATGACTATGCTTTCATTATGAAATGTGATCTTCATGTTTCATTTACAGAAACACAGAGTTGATGTCATGTGATTTATTAGTTCTATGTGCTGAATCCTCCAAGCCCAAAGCTTAGCACCTAGCTGGTGCCTGCACATATATAATTCCATTGCTTTCTAAACCATCAGTGAGACCCTGCTGAAGGCAAGTGGTTCTCTTTACTGAAAAAGTGCAAGAGAGGGGCAGCATTATTTTACCTAAAACTAAAAAGGCTAGTCATTCCCCCACCAGGTGATCTGCTCCAAGTTCATGGAAAGCTTCAAAGACTGGATCTTACTCTGGGGATCTTCTAATGAGACACTAACAAGGAACTGAAGCACCTTTGTCTCAGTGACAAACAAATTAAAACCTAAGTACTCATCTCTGCCCTGCAAAAATAATACAACGATGTGACAATAAATCAAACAAGCATTAAAAAGTGCTCGAGGAGGCCTAACCAAGAGCCACTGCAGACAAACAGAGGATTCTGAAAGAATGGAACTTGGGATTGATGTCTTGTCCTTTTATTTACAGAGAAAAGGAGTCTGATGAAGAAGGACATATTCCCAGGATCACTCACTCAGTGGGAAGCACAGTGACATTCTGACCTCCCACGAAGTGCTTCTATAAAACTGTGTTATTAACACATACTTGATTTTATTGCCACTGCTGCTGTACAATATGATGATGTCTTTAGACACATGTAGCTGGGCAGCCACACTCTAGGAAGGACCCCTGGAAACTTTGTGTTCCATACCCCTAGTTTCCTGAGACATTTTTACAATGGGCCAAGAAGGTTGCCATGTGCTTTACAACTTTAGAGTATTACATGAGTGGAAATATGACCCTATGGCCTCGGAGGAGTGATGACCGCTGAGACAAGGAAAGGTCAACTCATAGAAATTTTACATAAGACCTCCCCTTCACCATTCTAAAAACCACTTCTTTTGTAAAGCACGGAAATTGGGCTAAACTGCCCCTTTTGTCCTAATGAGAATAATTAATATCTTTACTGCCCATACAGCCTATAAATACCGCATACTACACCTGCACATGAACTTCAAGTTCTATACGCAACACTCACCACATAAAATATTTCTATGCTTGAAAATTAAATACAACCTTGTGGAGAAGAAAAATGGAGGAGTTGGACCTCCATATTTCAGATTTTAGAACTGAAATAGCCAAGTCTAACCAACACCTGACCCTCAGAACTCTCCACATTTGCTCCGAGCTCTCTAACTCTGCTCTGTGGCTGCTAAATGCAATGTGTCTGTTTTCTAGGTGTTCAAGTTTATCCCACAAGTCAGTCCAAACACAAAACAGTAAGCCAAAAGCAAGTGTTTTTATACCCCGTGGCGATCCTCGAAGTACGCCAGGCTGGATTTCGTTAAGACAAAGAAACGGACTTTAAAGTTCGAGGGAGAGGTCCTTCTCTTCTGCTGGGACTTCTTGATCAGCTGCTCTTCCAGGAGGATGAAGTTGTTCATGGTCCAGTTCTGAAATGCGATGCGTCTTGAGCATCACCCCTTAGTGCAAGCCAAGGAGAGAAACAGCCGGGAATGCGGCAGGATGCAGTTGATCTTTAGAGAGTCATTCAAAGGCGACTTGCCTCTAACCTTATCTTTTCTATCAAGATCAGCCAGCCTCACTTCTGAGCTTCCTCCTCTGATGTCAAAGGCCATGACCACATCCTTTCAAACTTCACCAAGCTAAGAGGCACAAGCAAAAATATGTGTACCCTTAGCTACATGAGGTTTGAAGAAACTGAGAATTATAAAAGGAATTCAATTTTAGTTTTTAAAGTTCCTAGTTTAGCTTCTTTAAAGTTAAGGCATGTAGAAAAAGGGGATATGAACAGGAGGCCAGGGGTTAGAGCAGCTCCGCTTGTGTATGTTTCCCAGTGCTATTATCATGGATTGCCACAGGCTTAGTGGCTCAAATAGCCATGGATTTACCTTTTAACTCTCTAGTTTAGAAGTCTGAAATGTGTCTCACTGAGTGAAAATCATGGTGACTGTGGGACTGTGTTCCTTTCTAGCAGGTCTCTGAGGGATACTGCCTCTGTGACTATTTTACCTCCCGAGGGACACCCTGGTGGCCTTGGTTTTAGCTCTCTCCATCCTCAAAGCCAACAACTGCAGGCAGTCCTGCTTCCTCCAAATTGCTGAAAGCTCTTCATCCTCCCTCTGCCATATTCAAGGATCCTGAGGACCACCCCAGGCCCATCTCACCATGGTCATCTAGAACAGGGCCCCTATTTTAAGGTCAGCAGGTGGGCACTGTAACTCCATTTGGTATGTTAATTCCTTTTGTCACCCAGCCTCTCATGGTCACAGGTTGTGGGGATTAAGGAATGGAGAGATTTGCACAAGGCTGTAGTTCTGCCTACCAGTTTGAATTCCATCTCTACTCCCTCCCACCTGCCCAGTGGCTTGGAACTTCGTTGGAAGCAATGGGGACCTTGTGTGAGGCACACCAGGGCTCCCTGTTAACAGCTCTGTCTGCCCCAGTATGCCTGGCTTTCAGCCTTCTCTGTATGCCATTTCACAAATGTGTCTGAATGTAACCTCTTGTCTCTTTTCTGGTTAAAGCCTACGTGATATTGTCAGTGTCAGCCAACATGCAACTTCCTCTGGGAAGCCTTCCATACTTTTCCACATGGAATCTTCTAACCTATTTCCTCCTGCCTATAAGGACCCTTATAAAGAAGCAGCACACACAGACAGATGGCAAGCTACCTCCTCGTGAGGGTTCTTTGAGAACTGAACGTCGTTTGTTCTGTGAACCGAATGTCACCTGCCCCTTGAATAATGCAGAGTCTGGCCTTAGCATCAGGACAACATGATGGTGTGGTATTTACATGAGATTCACTGTGACCAGGAGTTTAATAATCAAAAAGTCCCAGGGCAAGCAGAGGCAGCACAGAGCAGAGAGGGCAAGGGATGAGACGAGGAAGAGAGCACAATTCTTTCAGATTATTTTTAGATGGAAATTGTTAATTGCAGCCTCCTTTCCCATCATTATATTAGGTGCTGTTGAATAATGAAGACAAAGAGAGGGGAAAGGTAGGAAGTGAAGGGAAGAAGGGAAAGGAAGGATGGTATTTTGAGATTTTTAAGACATGAAAATATAACATACAAAAGAGGCAAACTTTTGGAAAATATAGTTTGCAGCAAATATGACTACTTTCTTTCCCTCTCCTTTTTCGCTTTAAGATTATCTGGACAGATATCTGGTCAACCTGAATAAAGACTACATTATTTTTAGCCTTTCCTATAATTTGGTATGGCCATGTGACTCTTTTCTTAACAAGAGAACATGGCAGAATGGACACATCCTGGCAAGATGTGGTGTTGTATTCCTATAATCTCAGCTCTTGGGAGGCTGTCTTGAGAAAAGGAAGGGGTTCCTTACTGGGAACCTTCCTATCTCCTCCCTTTCTCTTCCTATCCACTAGGGTAGTGAGCTGATGCTTGGAGCTGGAAGAACTATCTTACAATATATGCTGTGAAGGTTACATGTTGAGAGCAGCTGATCCCATGATAGGAGGAGTCTGGGGTTAGAATGACTATGGATTGGATCATTCATGCTACTTGTGGAGCACCGTTTCCACACTCCATCTTAGACAAAAGGCCGAGAAGCAGGGCATCATCTTTTCCTTTAACATAAAAAAAATATGCCATTAATATTTCTAGGACCCTGTTATTTTAGTTTCTGTTACTGGTAGCACACCCAACTCTAACATCATGTAGTATCATGTATCACCTTCTCAGCTATACTGCAATTTACACTAGAAATGGTAGATTTATGCCAGATTGACTCAGGTATCATGATTCACAGACTTTGTATAGCAATTTCACCTGGGAAAGCAGAATATGAGGCACCGTTGTTTTTCATTAACCAAGTCTCTATGTGGTACAATAAAAATAATTTTATTTTCTACGCAGAGCACTGAAAACTACTTACTGGGACTAGCCTATGTCTACTCTTACATATAATGTTAGTGTCAGTTCAAAAGTCAATGTACTAGCCCACTCCAAGGTTGCTTAGTCACCTGTGATGTCATTATTGGTCACCGTTCATGTTTCAAGTCTTGGAGAGATCAGGGATACAAGACCCACACCTAAACATAGTAAAGGCAATATACAGCAAGCCTATAGCCAACATCAAACTGAACGGAGAGAAACTTATGTCAATCCACTGAAATCAGGGACAAGACAAGGCTGTCTACCTCTCTCTCTATCTCTTCAACATAGTACTTGAAGTCCTAGCCAGAGCAATAAGACAACTAAAGGAGATCAAGGGGATACAAATCAAAAAGGAAGAGGTCAACATATCACTATTCACAGATGATATGATAGGATACATGAGGGATCCCAAAAATTCTACCAGAGAACTCCTCCAGCTGATAAACACCTTCAGCAAAGTGGCTGGATACGAAATCAACTAAAAAAAAAAAACTTCAGTAGCCCTCTGGTATACAAAAGAAAAATGGGCTGAGAAATAAATTAGGGAAACAACTCCCTTCACAATAGCCAAAAATAACATAAGGTACTTTGGTGTGACTCTAACCAAGCAAGTGAGAGACCTGGATGAAAAAAAACTTCAAATGTGTGAAAAAAGAAATTGAAGAAGAAATCAGAAAATGGAAAGGCCTGCCATGCTGATAGATCAGTAGGATTAACATAGTGAAAATGGCCATCCAACCAAAAGCAATCTACAGATTCAATGCAATTCCCATGAAAATACCAATACAATTCTGTACAGAGCTTGAAAGAGCAATTGTTCTTTATATGAAAAAACAAAAAACCCAGAATAGCTAAAAACAACCCTGAACAATAAAAGATCTTCTGGAGGTATCTCCATCCCTGATTTTAAGTTGTACTATAGAGCAATAGTAACAAAAACTGCAAGGTACTGGCATAGAAACAGACTGGTGGATCAAAGGAATCAAATCAAAGATCCAGAAATAAACCCACACACCTATGGATACTTGATTTTTGACAAAGAAGCCAAAACCATACAATGGAAAAGAGATAGCATCTTCAATAAATGGTGCTGGTCTAACTGGTAGTCTACATGTAGAAAAATGCAAATAGATCCATATTTATCACCCTGCACAAAACTAAAGTTCAAGTGGATCACAGACCTCAACATAAAACCAGACACACTAAATCTGTTAGAATCATGATTAATTCTGTTTATTTTATCTCCTTTTAGACTAAAAAATCAAGAAGTCTCATTTTAAATAGGTATGGATTTTTAAATTCAAAGTTATATTTTTACAACATGCTATATATATGATTCATCCCTGGTTCAAAATAATTTTTATATGATGCTAAAATGTCAAGTTTATAAAGGTTTATTCAAATTTACAGCTAATTTAAAATGTATGTCTGCCCATATCTTTATCCATTCCTGAATTAATAAATGAATGAATACTGTT
>NW_026591596.1:0-2324 GCF_907164565.1 Psammomys obesus | reverse complement strand
AGCAGGAAGCCGGCGCCATCTTGTAATGGCGGGAGCGGCTCCCGACATCTCCCCCTTATTTATTAATTAAAGGCCAAGTCAGTCAGAAAATTAACACACCATGAGGTTACCGATCAGCCTGCTGAGCCAACAGCATCAGCGATCAAGGAGCTTACACAGTGTAAGAGACCCTCTGCACCTTGAGTCCCGTGCAGTGGGAACCTGAGCCCTGGGAGGTGCAGAGGTCTGCCTTTGAACAGCATCCTGGTGCAATGGGAACCTGTGCCCGTCAGGAGTGCTACAAGTTCAGACAGTGTCTCAACGACTGAGCATGTTAAGCCAAACTTGGGGGGATGCCCCCTGTTCCACAGCCAGCATTGCCTGCACCATGGCCACATTTTTAAGATGTTGTTGTCTCTTGAATCTGCAGAGCAACCAAAAACAGAGGAGCAGTCCTGCAAACAGGGTTACTCCAAACATTCCCACTCCAACCCACTCCTTAAAATAGGAGAGGGCGGAGGACACCCAATTAAACAATCCTTGAGTAATGGAAACATCTAGGCGAGTGGAATTAATTTGAACAATTGCTAGGCGTAATTTTCTCATTGTGAAACATAGGCTACCATTAATACTCCAGGTATCATTATTGGGAATAGGAGCTATATCTGTAGACATTGGCAAATAAGGTAGTCCCAGAGAGTCATTAGTGGCGAAAAATCTTGGGAAGACTTGTGCATCATGCATCACCGGCATGGGTCGAGGAAAGGCTGACAGGATCCCCCATCGAATCTCCTGGGTCTCCACCTCCAGGTTCATCTGCACTCCGCTCAGGATCAGGATCAGGGTTAAAATCAGGCTCATCTTGCTTGACCACTCAGGTCAGCCGCGCTGGAACCCAAATCGGATTTTCTTGATCCTGCGGAAAAACACAAACAGCTCCCCTGGATCCTATTAAAATAGGATCCGGTCCTTTCCATTGATTATCAAGAACATCCTTCCATTTTACCATTTAACTTGCAATAAAGGATGTTTTGGATAATGAATATCAATGTTGCCAGAGTAGGTGCATCGTAACACAGCCCATACATCTAGAGTGGAGCATAGCACCTGTACTTGATGGCTAGTGTAGCAGAGAGCACAGCTGCTGCCAAGCCTTGATTTGTTACCGGTCCTCCACTGTCCCTGGCCGGTAAGCATATCGTAGCTCCATTGTGGCCTCTGATTTGCTATATTCTGATTAGCTTGAGCTGAGCACAGCTCGTGGAAGATGGACTTCCAGTCTAAATATTGCCCCATAGTCAGACAGGCTCTTACAGTATTGTACCAATCGTCTGGAGTCATGGCATTGTCAGCCAGTCTTTCTATCAGCGCCACTGTGCTGATTCTCAGAAGAGCTGTTTTCGCTCTCTGTAGACTCCGGTTCGCTCGATGACGAGGCGATTTTCAAATTCTGAAACTCCGCTAAACTGGGATACAGCGGGGCACCATTCTTCTTTTCCTTGCTAGCAATCTGTTTTGGTTTCTTTGACTTCTTAACTAGCTTTCGCGCCTTCGGCGCCTTAGCCTTATCTTCTTTGGTCCCATCCTTAGGGGATTTACCTTCATTGGTCCCATCCTTAGGGGATTTACCGGTCTTAATTCCCTTTTCTGCTTCGGATAGACTATCTTGATGATCTGCCAACACCCTCTGCCCTTCTTTCACTCTGTCCTTACATTTCTCATCTTTCAAACATGATTTAATCAACTTGTAGATAGGAAAAGTCCCTGGCCTCAATGTTCCCTTCTCTTTCTCTTCTTCTAAGTCATGGCCTAATTTGTCCCAACAACCCATAGTCAGGTCGCCCGATATTTGAAACCAAGGAGCCACCCGATCCACTTCCTTAATAAAATTACGGAGCATATACCTCGAAATTTTCAAATCCTTCTCCTTAAGTAATACGTGCACCGCTTCTAAAAACGGCTTTACTGGATGATTTCCCATGCTTCCTTTATCTACAGGAGTGGGAAAGACGGCTCAGTTATTTACCTGAGGCTTACAATCCGTTAAGGTTGATCACAGGGCGGAGAAACACACACTTTATCTCGTTTCCCGCAATTAAGGCACAGACAGCAAAACAAAATGTAAATGGAACAGCAGGCAACAAACAATCCGCCCCACATCCAATCAGTCATACCTTGCAGAAAAGTACCGCGGTTCTCACGCCACTGACTTTGAATCCTTACTCGACGAGCAGTCGGGGTCCTTCGAAGCGATCCTCCACTCCGGAAGTTCGGCGGTTCCCGGGTTTCGGCACCACTTGTCGCGACCGGCCTTTGCCGATAAGGACGATGCAACAACCGAGGAT
>NW_026591595.1:0-1752 GCF_907164565.1 Psammomys obesus | reverse complement strand
GATAGATAGATAGATAGATAGATAGATAGATAGATAGATAGATAGATGGATGGATGGATGGATGGATGGATGGATGGATGGATGGATGGATGGATGGATGGATGGATGGATGGATAGATGAGTGAGTAAATGAATGAATAAATGAATGAATGAATGAATGAATGAATGAATGAATGAATGAATGATTAAAGGGCCATCTGTATGGTGGTGAATGCCTTTAATATCCCAGCACTCAGGAGGCAGAGACAAGTGGATCTCTGTGAGTTCGAGGACAGCCTGGTCTACAAAGTGAGTTACAGGATAGCCAGGGCTACACAGAGAAACCCTATCTTGAAAAAACCAAAACAACAACAACAAAAATACCACCACCAACAACAACAAAAACCAAACAAACAATAAAAAGAAAAGAAAAACTGCCAGGTGGTGGTGGCTCATGCCTGTCATCCCAGCACTGGGAGACAGAGGCAGGCATATCTTTGTGAGTTCAAGGCCAGCCTGGACCACAAAGAGAGACCAGGACAGCCAAGGATACACAGAGAAACCCTGTTTCCAAAAACCAAAAACAAAACAAAACAAAACAAAACTGAAGGCAGTAAGCATCCCGATAATATGGATAACTCACATGCATGGATATATTTTCATTTCCAAGTAAGAAGTCTTAGAAATTAGAAGAAAAAAAAATTTGATAGAAAAGCAAGAGATCCTGTCCATAAATAAATACATGAGAAACCCTGTCTCAAAATACGTACACATATGTATATATACATACATACATGCAAAAAAGGGTATAGTTTTATAAAGAAGGATTTCTTTATTGCAAGTTACCCTCCTTTATATATTCATTAATTCGTTCGCTCATTGAGGCAGGTTTTCTCTGTTGGCCCCTAGCTATTCTGGAATCTCTCTAGACCAGGCTGACCATCCAAGTGCTGGGATGAAAGGCACGTGCCGCCATGTGTGGCTGCCCTTTTTTATTTGTCTTTTATATTAAAGGGGATTGCCCCTGCCAGCTTAGCTAGTATTTGCTGTAAAATTGTATTTCTTTTTTCTCAATATGTAGACTAGGCTGGCCTCAAACTCTTAGAGATCTGCCTGCCTCTGCCTCTGCCTCTGCCTCTGCCGTATTACAATTGAAAGCAGGTACTATCATGGCGGGCAGCTAAAACACGGTCTGTTTTTCAATGTATTTTCTTTCTTTGTTTCATATGTATGGGTGTTTTGCATGCATGTGCATCTGTGCAGCATACATGCCTGATGCTTTCTGAGGCAGGAGAGTGTCAATACCCTGAGACCTGTAGTTGCAGAGAGCTAGAGCCAACATGGGTGTTGGGGAACTGAACCCAGGATCTCCAGAAAAACAGCGAGGGTTTATAACCACAGAGCCATCTCTCCAGGCCCCAGTTAAAATACTTCTGATAACAAGTCAATTTCATGCTTGACTGTAACTTTCATGCATGAGAGAGACTAATTAAAATACAAGAAGCACGAAAAGACTGATTGTAAAACTTTTTGTTTCTGTTTTGTTTTGTTTTTGTTTTTCGAGACAGGGTTTCTCTGTGTAGCCTTGGCTGTTCTGGACTCACTTTGTAGACCAGGTTGACCTTAAACTCACAGAGATGCTCCTGCTGCTTGAGTTCCGGGGTTACAGGCATACACCACCATACCTGTCTTTGTAAAACATTTTTAACTGTAGTAAGTCTTGGATTTTTTTTTTCTCCTGCTATTTTACACATGCGCTCAATAAATATGCAA
>NW_026591594.1:0-10600 GCF_907164565.1 Psammomys obesus | reverse complement strand
TGTGTGTGTGTGTGTGTGTGTGTGTGTGTGTGTGTGTGTGTGTGTGTGAGAGAGAATGTATGTCACACAGGTGCGGGTATCCATGGAAGGCATTAGATCTCTTGAAGCTGGAGTTGTAAGGGGTTGAATGTGGGTCTTCTATAAGAGCAACAAGTGCCTTTAATCACTGAGTAATTTCTCCAGCCCTCTTTTCAGTTCCTTTTTCTGGTTTTTTGTTTGTTTGTTTTTTTGAGACAGAGTTTCTCTGTGTAGCTTTGGCTGTCCTAGAACTCTCTCTTTAGGCCAGGCTGGCCTCAAAATTCACAGAGATCCACCTTCCTCTGCCTCCCAAGTGCTGGGATTAAAAGCGTGCACCACCATCCCTGCCTCTTTTCCTTTTCTTAATGTTGTTTTGTATTGTTTTGTTAAAAGGAAATGGCAGTCAGAGGGGAATAAAAGAGGCGAATAGGGAAGACAATGAACATTTCATGCAAAATCTAGATTTATATGTACACACTGTGTGTGTGTCTGTGTGCGTGTGTGAAAATGGGGTTGGGGACATCTTGGGGGTTGGGGCAGCAGAAGGTGAGTGGAGGACAGACTAGGGCAATGGGGTGAATATGAGTAAAGTACAGTATACAGGAATGTAAATCTTACAGTGAAACCCATTGTTTTGTATATTAACCAAAAAAGGAAATTATTCCTGGTACACTGATTTCCTAGGTCATTGACCACCTATTCTACAGTCTGAGGCTTAGCCTAAGTTCTGCTTCTGTAATAGTCATATGGATGATGCCAGTAAAGTGATTGTAATTTCTCAACACTGGTGAGCAAGAGTGCCAAAATATATATGCCCCTGTAGAGGCTCACATATCACTAAGTTTTGTTCCTAAGGCATGTTCCATCTGGGCATTATGGAAAGCTGTACACTCAAGTTTGGCATTCCTGCTAGGTTTTAGATGATTCTCAAATGGTGTGTGTTTTTAAATATGAAAGGAATGAGGTGAATGGGGTGAAGGGACGTTATTAATGTTGTATTTTCAGGGATTTTGTACACCAGATTTTGCAAGTTCAGATTGGTGAAGTGAATGTTTATAGGATAGAATGTGTTTATACATAAATGATGTCTATTTTTTAAAAATCATGTAGCCTAGTGTGCTCAAACTCACTAGGTAACCAAGGATGACCTTGAACTTCTGGTCCTCCTATACCTATATCCAAGTGTTGGGATCACAGATGTGCACCACTATACCTAGTACGGAATATATTTTTAATGTTCACTTCTGAAATCAAATAAAAAGTGAAGTTAACTTAGTAATAGGGCTGTTTGAGGACATAATGTTAGAGCTCTTTAGCAGACTAGAGACATACACCTGTCCTCTCAACAGGTCACATATGCACCTTTCAGGCTTAGGCTTTTATTGATTTTGAAAAATTTTCATCACTCGATTAAGGCCAACTTTTTTTTTTTTTTTAAACACGATCAATTCCCAATTATAATTTTATCGTTTTAAAGAATTGAAATGGGTCTCCTGTAGCCTAGGCTGGACTCAAATTCTGTATGTAGCTTGGGCCAGCCTTGAACTCCTTGATCTTTCTGCCTCAACTTCCTGAGTGCATCACCACATCCGACTTACCTCTTGTTTAGTTATTCTTCAAATATGGTTTTGCTCCCTGTTGCCATGCAGTGCCACCTTGTGGAAGGAGATAGTTTGGCTAGAGGCATCCAAATGTCTAGGTATGAGTCAATCTGCCAAGAATTACGTTCTTGAATTAATCATGGCTTCCAATTTTCACGTTAACACTTTTCTTCTGTTATGTGGGCTAACTCAGTGGTAAAAGGGTAAATATTCTCTTATCTTTTGTGAAGATACCTTGAAGATAAAAAGACAGATAAGCATGTATCCTTCAGGATTCAAAAGTCATACAATTAGGGGATTTATGTCGTCCATACTTTGCCTGGTACAGATCCAGGGAGTAAGAACACAGCTGAGGACTGATCAGGGTTCCTGCTCTCAAGAAACAGCGAATAAACAGTTGAACAGCTGCCTGAATCAGGTGAGAGACAGTAACAGTGGAGCTCCTTTAGATAGGTTGGTTAGGGAGAGCTGACAAGTGCTGGAAGAGGCTGTCACAGCTGTGAGTAGCTGAGTGGTGCACACTCTAACCAAAGAGCCAATGCGAGGGCTCCGAGGCAGGAATTGGCCTGCTTGTTGGAAGACTGAGAAGGCCAGTGTGACTGGAGAATGAAGAGCAGGGCCAGTGTCACAGCAGTGCGCATGCAGGCAACGTAATGTATCTACAAGGCAGGGGTGCAGCAGAGCCAGTTAGGTGCTCCGTAAACGTTGAACTTTGGGCTCCAGTAACATGGGGATGTGCCCAGAGACTGAGTTTTCTCCTTTTTTTTCCCCCTTTTTTTCATCTCTTAAGAGTTAGTTATTTATATGAGTGTTTGCCCCTGCATGTGTGTGTGTATGTATGTATGTATGTATATGTATGTGGAGGAGGCTTCAGAGACTAGTAGGGGGTATCAGATGTCCTGGAACTGGAGTTATAGACTGTTGTTAAATCCATAGGGGTGCTAGGAACTCAACCTAGGTCCTCTGCAAGAGCAACAAGTGCTCCTAACTGCTGAGCCATCTCTCCAGCCTACACTTCTGAGGTTTTAAGTCAGTACAGAGTTGTAACTCGTCAGACCCAGAAGGAGCTTAGAGCTAGTCCTCTGGTGCATGAAAAAGCTAAGGGTCTTTCTGATGGCTGTCTGCCCAACTCAGTGGATCCTTCACATGGTTTCTGTAAGCTCCTTACTAATTACTTACCCAGTAAGTTACTAAACTTTAGTATATTTTTATTGTCTTCTTTCATGTCAGCTACCTTTGCTATTCCATAGTTCCTTTTCCAGCAGGAAATGGAAGTAGGAGGGATCTAAAGCTTTATGGAACAGAGTCAGAACCATTGCCCTAAGAAGTATTCCCAGAGTTTACTGAGCTCCTGCTGAGAATTGAGAACCAGAAATAAAGGAAAGTCCTTCCCATCAGTGGCAATCTTTACTTTTTCAACTGTATTGTGATGTATTTTTGTAATTAAGGCCATTTATTTTTCTTTTGCTATGCTATGATGTTTTAGTTTATTTCTGGGGGGCCAATTTTTTTTTTAATGAATTGGATTTTTACTGTTTTGTTAGCAAGTTTTAGGGGCTCTTTATAGATTCAGATTAGCCGTTTATTTGTAATGAGAGCTGCAAATCTTTCCCCAATTTTCTTTGCTTTATAAAATTCTTATATTTAATGTGCTTGAATAATCAGTGTCCTTATTCTGGTTTTTGAATTGTGAATTAGAAAGGGCTTCTGTACTACATACTTATAAAACATATTTGCTTAGGTTTTGGTTTAGAATGGTTTTTTAATTTAGAATTTTTGTTTTATGATTTATATCTATGGTCAGGGCTGGAGTGATGGTTTAGTGGTTATACATTTTTGTTGTTCTTTCAAGACAGAGTTTCTCTGGGTAGCTTTGGCTGTCCTGGACTCACTTTGTAGACCAGGCTGGCTTAGAACTCACTAAGCTCTGATTGCCTTTGCTGGGAATACAGTGTGCCACCATGCCCCACTGGTTAAGTATACGTGAAAGCACCTGGGTTTGATTCCAAATGCTAACATGGTGCCTCACAGCCATCTGTAACTTAGTACCAGGGAAGCCCTCTTGTGACTTCTGCAGGCACCAGGCATCCATGTGGTGCACATACATACCTGCAGGCAAAGAATTTGTACACCTAAAAAATAAATATTAATTTAAAAATAAAAAATAAAATATTTGATCTAGAAGCAACTTTTGCCAGTGCCTGAGGTAGAAAATGAATCCAGTTTTTTTCCAGTTGGGAAACATTCACTTACATTCACTTTTTCCCTGCTTGGTTTTGAATCACTGTGTCATTTAAATCTTTTCCTTTGAAATGGGTTTGATTGTGAGATGTCACCTTGTCCCGCTGATATCTTTGCGTTTTGGGATTTATTTGTTGATTGATTGATTTGATTTGTGTTGGGGGAAGAGATGTTGGTGTGAGAGTGTATGCCCTGGTGTGCATACATGGCGGTCAGACAACTACTTGGAAGTCTGTTCTTCATATCACACTGAAAATTGTGCTTCAATTGTCAGGCTTGTCAGCAAGTGCTTTTACTACTGAGCCATCTTAACAGCTTATAATGTGATTTTTTTTTTTTAGATTTTAAAAATTTATATGTATGAGTATATGAGTGTTCTGCTTATATGTATATCTGTGTATCACACATGCCTGGTGCCTTGCAGAGGGCAGAAGAGGGCATTGAATCTCCTGGATATGGAGTTAGGGACATTTGTAAGCTGACGTGAATGTGCTGGAAATCAAACCTGAGTCCTATGTAAGACAAGCAAGTGCTCTCAATACTGAGCTATCTCTCCAGCCCTGCAACTGTGTTTGCTAACATAAACAGTTAAAATAGTGAACTCTTTATATGAGGAATCTAAATTGTGGTTTTAATCTTTTCTTTCACAGATGATATTAACCGTGTTCTTGAGCAACAATGAACAGATTTTAACAGAAGTTCCTATAACACCAGAAACCACCTGTCGAGATGTCGTAGAATTCTGCAAGGAACCTGGAGAGGGCGGGTGCCACCTGGCTGAAGTGTGGAGGGGAAGCGGTATGTCAGGCTAGCCAATGGTTGCCACACACAACTCAGCGTGCTCAATTGGAAACATGCTAGGACTCCCAGTTATCTGTGGTATAAAGGAGCTGAAAAGAAAAACTGTAGTATAGGGGATAAGATTCTTTAACTTGTGACTAGTGGAATGGCTCAGTGGTGTGTATGAGCTCCTGTTCCATAGTGTTGTTGAGTAATCAGAGGACAGCTTTTAAGAGTGAGTCCTATCCTTCTATAATATGGATTCTGTGGGTCAAATTCAAATCAGGCTTGGGGGCAAACACCTTTACTAGCTGAGCTATCTCACTGGCCCATCAGCAACTATTTTTAATGTTTTTGGTTTTGGTGTGAATTATGTTGTTTTTTATGGTTCTGGGGATGGAACCCAGCACCACAAAGGAAGGAAGCAAGGAAGCTTATACTTACAAATGTCCAGTACAAACTCTACCACTGAGCTATAACTCAACTTCTGTTCAGAACTCTTTTCCCATCTAATAACATCAGGAAGACAGCATGTAGGAAGTCCTCCACAAATAGTATTGAACTGAGAATAGTAAGATCCTGGCTCTGTATTGAAAGACTTGTTAGCAAGAAGGCAGAGAAAATTCTCAAAGATAATGTGATTGCAGAAATGCAGGAAATTCTGCAAGATTTACACCCTGAAGAAGAAATTTAAACTGAGTGTGTTTGTGCATGGGTGTACCATGTAAACCTGGTACTGGAGGAGGATCCAGAGCTCAGGGTTACCCTCTTCCACAGACTGAGTTTGAGGCCAGCCTAGGCTATATGAGACCTTATCTCGAAAAAACAAAGTAAGAACCAAAAAGAAAATAAAGAAAAAGGCCAGGAGTGGTAGTGCATGCATTTAATCCCAGTACTTAAGGCAGAGGCAGGAGGATTTCTGTGAGTTCAAGGCCAGCGTGGTCTACAGAGGGAGTCCAGGACAGCTAAGGCTTGTTACAACAGAACCTTGTCTCAAAAAAGAAAGGAAGAAAAGAAGGAAAGTGATTCTACTTAGAAAGGAGAAGGTAACAGACCAGCTCATGAAAGGCCCTGGTACCACAGAGAAGCTAGAAAGTAGTTGTGCAGGTTTTAAATAGGAATGACATTATGAAAAAATGCCTAGAGAAAATATGCCTGGTAACTGAGGTGTGAACGGATCTACACTGGATACTGAGAGAATCATCAATCGAACCGTGTTGCGTTTGAGATGATAATAAGATAGATGTCCACATGAAAATGTTTAAAGATTCCTTAGAGACAAGTATTATTTTTAGATACGTTTTATTCTTTGAAAGTTGCATGTTTTTAAATGGTATATGTGTATCTGTCTGTGTGTGGGTATGCGCACATGAGTGCAGGTGCCCACGGAGGCCAGAGGAGTGAGTTTCTAGAGTTGATTGTGAGCTGCCTGATGTGGGTGCTGATAGTTGAACTCAGTTCTTCTGGAAGAGCAGTACATGCTCTTACACTGAGCCATCCTTCCAGCCCCAAATAGTATTATTTTTGACAGCTTTATTGAGATATCATTGACAGGGCTGTGGAGATGGCTTCAGTGGCTAAAGATAGGAGGAGAATCCCAAGGGGCTCGTTGGCCAGCAGTCTAGCTCAAATGGTGAGAGACCCTTTCTGAAAGGGAAGAATTACTGGGGAAGTCATCTGCAATGCCCTCTGGCTGCCACACTCGCACATAGGCAAGTTACTTCATTAGGTTCTTCACTTTGCAGTCTGTCTCCTCATAATCACATTCAGAGAATCTGTCTTGTTGGAATATGGGTATTGTTTTCTTTCTGAGATATCATATACTAAAGCACCACACATGTTTTGGTAGAGAGTTTCGTAGTCTCACCTGTTTACCTGGTCTGCTTTGTGAGGCTACAAGAACGTACCATCTTTGAAGCCAAAGCAATATGAATAAAAATGTGGTCTAGGATTCAGTTGTATGTAAAGCCAGAGGGTATGACTAAAAGGATTTATAGATCTTACAGTTTATTGTTTAGATGCATTTATTTCTTTATGTGTATGAGTGCTTTGCCTGCATGTATATATGTACACCATGTCTATGCCTAGTACCCAAAGTGGTCCAAAGTGGGCATTCCATACCCTAAAACTGGAGTTTCCTAAGGTTATGAATACTGTGTGCAGGCTAGGATCTGAACTGTGTTTCTGCAAGAGCAGCATGTGCTCTTAACCATTGAGCCATCTCTCCCGCCCCTATGCTCTTTAGTTTATAAAGACCAGTGCAAATATTTTTAAAAGTTTATGGACCTGTATATGTAAACATGCTGCTTTTGAAACCAAAAATGTGCTGTGAAATTTACTTTTTAATGTTCAACTTGTACTTTTTTTTTTATATATATATATACTCAATTCTGAGTTGAACTTGGACTAAGCACAAATGGATTTCATTTCATCCATGCCCTTGGTATTGGTTAAGTAAGGTAGATCTTGCCTACATTGGGTGAGAAACGCTTCAAAAAGAAATTATCATGTGCATTGTGTTGTAGCTCAAAGGGATAATTAGAATGAATTTATTTAAAAAATAAGCGATTTGAGGCTAGAGTGATGGCTCAGTGGAGCCCTTTCCTTCTCTTGTGGAGGGCACAGGTTTGGTTCTGTGCATTCATGGTGGTGCACAGTCTCTCTAACCCACGCCCTCGTTCGGCTCCCAAGTGCACGTGTAGTAATGCACATATGTATATACAGGCAAAGATACACACATGTAAAATAAAGTAAATAAAAAACCTAACAATTTAAAGTAAACTAAAGCCTGGAATGGTGTCCATTCCAGTAATCCCAGCACCTAGAGGGCTGAAGTGGGAGGATCATGGGGTCAAAGGAACCTAAATTACAAAGTGACACACTGTCTCTAAAACCACAAAGAGTAATAATGATGATGATAAGAAATAATAATAACAGTGATGATGGTATTAAATGATAATGGTTACTACCACCCAGCAAGATAGGCTATACTTTATGTAAACAAAGTTAATAATCTTGAGATTCTCAGAAAATGTCTAAAGAGGAATGAGACCCTTCCCAGAGTCTTATACATTCAGGTCTTAAGCTGACTTGTTGCCATCTTAACATAAAATATATGAAAAAATACCATCCCTGTGTTAGCACCCTTCACAGCAGATGTTCATTGTGCTGAAATTCCTGCCTTTTAGCTGGTGAGGGTTTCAGATAGATTGAGGTGGGAGGCTCCTTTCCCTTCCTATGTCGCCATAATTTTTCATCTTTCATACCTTTAACGAATTAATTATCCCCATTTGATATAAGAAAAGTCAAATAGGAAAAGAGATGACCACTTAATTCATTTTATCAGACAAGTACAATTTCTACAAAAAAAAAAAAAAAAAAAACCGACTAAACAATAGTACAAGGAAAGTATAGGCTAATCTTAGCTGGAGTTTTTTGAGGCAGTGTCTCATGTAGCCCCAATAGGGTTAAAACTCCATGTGTGCTGAGAATGACCCTGAACTTCCAATCCTCCTTCCTCTACCTTAGAGCTGGAATCTCAGACATGTGCTATTTGTACAGGGTAGGGGTAGACCAGGGCTTTCCACGAGCTGGGCAAACATCTTCCAACTCCAGCCCCTTAGTCTGAACATAGATGAGAAAATCCTAAATAAAATATCAGCTAATCCATTTCAACAGCAAGTTGAAAAGTTGTGACATTGTAAAAGTCTGTTTATAGAGGAGAATGCACTTGGTCCAAGAGAGACCTATTGGTTGCATTAGAGATTAGTGTTGCCATTTAATAACCAATTGAGTAAGATGGTTTCTCCCTGTTCAGTAAATGACCCCTTTGAAAGCCTGTAGTAAAGCTCACACTGGGCTCTGAGTGTAGATGTGCACACCTGCCAGAACCAAGAGGAAGAAGAGGTGCACACCTCAGTCTAACCCCAAACATGTGACCCTTAGGACATCAGACAAACCAAAACTATGATCATCCTGAAAAATACCTGTCCAATTCTCAGAATTGTCATAATTGTTAAAAAAAAAAAAAAGTATTACAGACCAGAGGAGGCCTGGAAGTTGCAACAGTTAAATATGCTTTCATGTAGGAGATCCTGGCAGCATTAGTGAGAAGCTGGTAAAATCTAACTAAAGCCTCTAATCTAACAGTAGTCTGCTAGTATAAACTACTTGTTTTGACAACTCCACATTAGGGAAAAATACTCAGGTAAAGGTATGTAGTACTATCTTGGCAATTTTTCTATTTGTGTGAAATAAACATTTTTTGAGACAGTATCTCACTAGGTAGCCCAGGCTGGTTTAAGACTTCCCATCCTTGAGGCTGCCTTCAAACCTGCCTCTACCTCCCAAGTGATGGAATTACAGATATGGCATGTGCCCATCTTTTTAATAGTCTAAATTATTAGTAGTTCAGAATAAATCATATTTTAAAGATGAGATATGAGAACTAGAGAGATTGCTCAGTAGTTAGGAATGTTTGCTGCAGGGCTGGAGAGATGGCTCGGCTGTTAAGAGCATTGGCTGCTCTTTCAGAGGACCCAGGTTCAATTCCCAGCACCCACACGGCAGCTCACAACTGTCTGCAGTTCCAATTTCAGGGGATCCGACATCCTCACACCAATGCGCATAAAATAAAATTAAATAAATTACTTTAAAAAAAAAAGGATGCATGCTGCCTTTACAAAGGACCAGATTTCAGTCCCTAGCATGCGTGTTAGGTTGCTTACAACTTCCTTTTAAATCCAGCTCTAGAGGCTCCTGTTCCCTTTTCTGGCTTCCATGGGCACCTGAATACACCTACATACAGACATAGGCACATGCACATAGAAAAAAGAAAATATGTATGTGTGAAACAAAAAGTCTAAATTGTTTCAATGTGAGCTCAGTGCTGGAGTGCTTGCCTTGAACATGTGAGGCCCCAAGTTCAGTCCTCAGTACAAAAATTAAAAAACACTGAACTGCAGATGAATAAATTGCAGTGGTTAAAGCCTATAGGGTGAGACCTAGAAGCATCATTGAAGAACACAGGTTTGTGAAAACAGAGATGCACAGTCAGGTTCATTATTCCCTATTAGATGCTGGAAATTTACTTGGATAATGTAGTACTGTGTTTGTATGTTGCCTCAATGTGTGTCATTTCTCATTTATTCTACTTTTGTTCATTAAAGTAAAATGTGGTGCCTTTAATGTTCTTCTTGAACTGTGTGTGGGGGGAGAGGGAGATGGATAGGGAGAAAGAGAGCGAGAATGAGCACTTTGACTGGTAGCGTTGTCTTTGTTTCTGGAGTAAACTGTAGTCTTCCTCCTAGAACGCCCCATTCCTTATGACCACATGATGTATGAGCACCTGCAGAAGTGGGGACCTCGAAGGGAAGAAGTGAAGTTTTTTCTCCGACATGAGGACTCTCCAGCTGACAGCGGTGAACAAGGTAAATAAATGCGCTCTTCACTCACTTGGTCACTTTTATCATACTAGTTAATCTTAGAAAAAAATTCCACACATTTTCTTCCTACTCAAAATTGTTGGCAGAATGTGTATTCCATTTGCTTTTGGCCTCTGCTATTGCAGATTAGAGTATGTTACAACCTGTAAGTACCAGCTCTGTAAGACACCAAGCATTCAAATGATAGTGTGCTAACATGCAATATATAAAGGAATTAATTTTAATAAATAACACATAGCTCAGATAGCAAGTTTTAAAATGAAACCTTGAAATAATAAAGGAAAAGGTTATGAGAAATAGTTCTCATTTTAGACTGGACCAGGCCTTTCTCAGTGTTACACCATACCATAAAAGACAAGACCAGCAAGTGTGCTACTTAAAATAAAGCCAGGCAGGGCGGCATCTTTAATCTCAGCACCCAGCACCACCAGAGGTGGACCTCTGGGCTACCTAGTGAGCTCCTGTCTTAGATAGATAGATAGATAGATAGATAGATAGATAGATAGATAGATAGAT
>NW_026591593.1:10687-19611 GCF_907164565.1 Psammomys obesus | reverse complement strand
GCCAGAGCTCCGGACAGGGCGTGGTTAGGTGGAGGTGAAAAAAAAAAATAGGAAAAACCTGCAATAGAGCTGGTAGAGGAGGCGTAGGCTTAGCTGCCTAACATACCTGTAGGGTATACAGCCCCTGGCAGAAAGGCCCCTGAGGCAGGGGCTGTGCCTCTAGATGCTGGGATCTAGCAGCAGGGCACAGAAGAGGTCAGAAATAAACCAAGGACTGAACCTGTGAAAGCAGGGTCCAGGTCTCGCTCTGTCCCTTCTCCTCCCACGGGGCCCCACAGAGACTAAGAGGTGGGAGAAAAGTACCTTAGCTCTCAAAAGACTTGTATGTGTGCTGTTGGTAGCTGGGAATGCCCAGCCTGTGCAACTGGAGGGGGAGGGGCAGGTGGTACACAGCTGCAGAACTGAGCCAGTCCCTGGGCTGCAGGTTGGAGCCCCGTTCCAGCTAGGTGTTTGCTCTGCACTCTGGATGAGGGGCAGAGCCTGCCTGGCTCTTGAGAATAAGCGGTCCCCACTCCATCCATCCCAGGCCTTGCAAATATGAGATGAGACCGCTAGACAGTTGCCGGGGCCTCAGCATTCAGACTTCACTCTCATCCCAGAGGGACAGAGTCAGAAGGCGTGGTTGCAGGCACAGGAACCTCTCTAGAGTCTAGAGCCTTGTGTGCCATCTTCTGGCAGGAGTACCCTGCTGACACTCAGCTCTAGTGGTGCTTGTGGGTTTTCTGTAGTTTGTTTTCTGGCGAGAGGGCAGTTTGCTGTTTGTTAGATACTGCTTCTGTGCTTGTGCCTGGAGTCAGCACTGGACACGTGAGCACAGACCTTAAAGAATGTTCAAGATAGTCACCAACTTTTCTTTCCTTTTAAAATATATTTTTTCACTCATTATTTGAAATTTTATATAATATGTTTTGATCACATTCACTCCCCACTCCTCCCCCAACTCCTCCCAGGTCTACCCCCAATCTCTATCCCTCTTCTTTTTACTAACTCGATGGATCCAGTTTGTACTGCCCATACTCATGGGCTCATCTGGTAGAGTCTGATCCTCCTGGAGGCTATACCTTTAAAGGAAACTGGCTGTCTCTTGCAGAAGCCTCTACCTGTCACCAGCACCTCCAAACATCAACTGGCTTGATCTTGTATAGGTCTTGTGCCAGCAGCCACAGTGTCTGTGAGTTCATGAGTGCAGTCATGGTTTTGGTCTGGTCCCAACTCTGGCCATTCCAAAATGGCCACAACAGCCGTGTGTGTGTGTGTGTGTGTGTGTGTGTGTGTGTGTGTGTGTGATACAGCTGACCCATTTTTGGCTGAGTACTCTCCTAATACTTATTCTCTGCACTTTGATCAGTGGTGAGTTTCCTCATTAACCTCTCTACTGCTCAAAGAAACTTGTCTGATGAAGTCTCAGAGCTGTACTTATCTCTGGGTCTAGACACACAGATTCAGAGGCCAGCTTGAGACAGTGTCATGTCTTGGGGTTTCTGTTGCTGTGATAAATCACCATGACCAAAAGCAACATGGAGAGGAAAGGGTTTGTTTCAACTTACTCATCTGCATCACAGTCCTTCCCTGAAGGAAGTCAGAGCAGGAAACAGGAGGTGGGAACTGAAGAAGCAGCTATGGAGAAAAGCTGCTTATTGGCTTGTTCTTATTGACTTGTTTCTTACCGGCTTTTTTTTTTTTTTTTAATTTCTTCTACAACTCAGGACTACTTGCCCAGGAGTGACACCACCCACCCCCTGTGGGCTGTGCCCACCTCCATCAATCATTAATCAAGAAACTGCATATAGACTTGCCTATAGGAAACCTGATAAAGACATTTTCTCAGCCAAGAGGAACCAGTCCTGGGTCCTTTTTCCAGAAGAGTCTAACTCATGTCAAGCTAAAAAAGCACAAAACAAAACAGGAAAAAAAGCAAACAACAAACAAACAAACCCAGCACATTCCATTTAATAGAATAGTAACTGATTCACTCCTGGGTCCTGTCTTGGCCAGACTTACAAGCGTCAATTTTTCTTACTCCTTTCATACAGATTCTTAATGCCCACAGGAGAGGTGGAAGCAGTCTGGTTCACAGCCAGCTTACTGTGAAGACTGGTCGCTGGAAGCCATGGTGGCAGAAAGTGAGTGCCTGCTCCCTCTGTTCCTCTGCCACGCCCACCACACACTGAGACAGTGACAGCTTAGTGCTGGTGAGGCAGCTATTACAGGATGCAGGAGACCAGGTCCCCAGGGTCTAAGGGCTATGTTCTCCCAGCCCCTCCCACTCGTCTCAAGGACTGTGGCAGACACTTAGGCCTTATGACTTACAGTGCTGGGTTGGTTTCCTGTTTAGAAGCCCACTTCTGGTAGAGGGGGGCTAAACTGGAGGTCAGAGGTGAGTGCTGAGAGGAAAGGACATGGAGGGGGAGGGGAAAGGTGGGGGTGGAGGGTTGTGGTGGGGCCAATACCCAGGCTCGGGAAGAGAGGGTAGGGCTCCAGGCGTGGGTGCAGGCCCCTGCTGGACAGAAGAAGGAGGGGCCAGGAACATAAGCCTGGCGAGTATCAGAGCCGACTTCAGCACTGAGCCTACCTGCCCACACCTGCTTATCCAGGACCCCAGTCCCCAGCCCTGCACAGATGTTAGCAGCCATCCTGCCCCTTGCTTTTCCCTTCCCCAAGTCCCATCATTCAAACGGCATCCCAAACAGGACCCCATTCCCCATTTCTACTCTCTGCTTCAGTGCTTCTAAGTCCTCCGCTCCTGAAGCAGGCCCGAGGGCGTTCCTAACTGCCACCGGGCACTGGAAAACATAAAGCAGGTCTCTGTACTGCTCTGGAAGCTCATCAGGATCCATCTAGGTCCAGAGCTCAGGTCTGAGCTCTGTCCTTTCACAGAGCTCCCCAACACTGAGTACACCCCACTCCTACCTTCTTTCCCCACCTCTCCTGCTCCTCAGCTGGAACTCAACAAAGCTATGTCCTCAGAATTCAGGCACCAACTCAAATGCTACCTTCTACTGGCAAAGCAGCCATGTCTGAAACATTATCTGGTTTTAAAACTTTAAAGCACATTTGCCAGTATTTACCATCTTCTCCCCAGCCAGGAATAGAAGCTCTGTGAGGACAGGGAGCCCATCTCTCCTGTTTGGGGTCAGGTTTCTCAGGCCTAGCACATAGGGAATGTGTTGGCTGGCCCCTGGGAGAGACAGGGACACCGACAGGTCTAAGGCGACAGGCAGTGATGGTTGATGCTGGAGTCAACAGTCTGAGAGAAGGGAGTGAGATTCCTTCCAGGAGTATCTGGGGAGAGTGCAGAGCAGGAGGGTTTAAAACATGAACAGAATGGAGACATGGCCAAGTACTGTGTCACACATAGGGAGGTAGGTGGTCATGGGCCTAGCTCCTTGGCAAAGGGAAGGGTGAGGGCTTGGGATAGCTATGTGTGGGCTTCTGGGGCATGGGAGACAGATGTGAAGAGGTAAATTGAAGTTGTGCTTCGAAAGGTCTTATAGGTTCAATTGTGCCTGCCCCCAAGTCAGATAGGAAAGTCCTCACCTTAGTACACCCCAGAATGTGACTGCGGCAAAAGAAAAAGCCTTTAGGAGGAAATTAAGGTTCGATGAGGTTCTTGTGGCTGGGCCCCAGTCCAGTTATGACTGGTACCCTATAAAAAGAAAGCAACAGAGATGTGAACAGAGAAGGCTCTAGAAGATGCAGCAAGCGTCAGCCGTTGCAAGACCACGAGGTAGGCCTTGGAAGAGCCCATTCTGCCTTGCATTTCATCTTTTAAGTCTGACTCAACGTCCAGCCTCTAAAACCATTTCTATTTATTTCTGTTGCCTCGGTCACTCTGCTCCGTATGGTAGCATTTTTCCATGGTAACCACAGTAAACTATACATGTCTTAAAATTTTTTAAATATTTATTTTACTCTATAGTTTGACTCAAAAAATCAAACAAAATGTATTTATTGGACTCAAAATTAAAACAAAATGTAATAGCAACCAAGTGATAACAATGAACACAATCAAGGATGAATTCTGGTGACAGTACATGTACTGTTATGATGTGATGGCAATGGTACCAACCTCTGCTCTTCCTTTTCATTAACTCCTAATTTCAGTCTAATGGTGACAGAAACATCTCAGACATCGCAACAGTAACCTTTCATACAACAAGCATAGGTTAGTTTTTTGTTAACTTGACACAAGCTAGGGTCACCTGGGAGAACAAACCTCAGGCGAGAAAATGCTACCATCAGATTGGTCTGAGGGCATTTTCTTGATTGATAATTGATGTGGGGGGGGCCCAGCTCCCCTTTGGGTGGTCCCTACCCTGGGCAGGTGATCCTGGGTTGTAAGAAAGCTGAGCAAGCCATGGAGAGCAAACCAATAAGCTTGGTCTCTGCTTCCGTTCCTGCTCCCAGGTTCCTGCTTAAGTTCTTGCCTTGACTTTCCTTCTAAGTTTTAAGTAGAAATAAGTCCTTTCCTCCCTCCCAAGTCGCGCTCGGTCATGGTGTTTATGCTTTTGGTCATGGTGCTTACCACAGTAATAGAAAGCAAACTAGGATAAAACATTTGACTGGTACTTCTCAAAACCATTAAAGTCATAAAAAAACAAAACAAGAAAAATTTTGAAAAACTGTCACAGCCAAAAAGCACCTAAAGAACACGCTGAGTGAACAGAAAGTATAGTCCTAGAACAGAGGTCATTAGATAAAACCAGAAGCCTGGAAAACATCTGCACATTAACCATGATATTGTGATATGAGCTCATCAGATCAGCCGTAACAGATGTACCACAGTTAATAACCAGGTGTTACCAGTTAGAGGACAGCTGGGAAGTGGCTCAGAAGATACAGTGCTTGTCCTGAAGTACCAGGACCTAAATTTGGATCCTAGCACCCATGTAAAAAAACTGGCACAGAGCTGGGCAGTGGTGGCACACTCCTTTAGTCCCAGCACTAGGGAGGCAGAGGCAGGTGGCTCTCTGAGTTTGAGGCCAGCCTGGCCTACAGAGTAGGTTCCAGGACAGCCAAGGCTATTCAGAGAAACCCTGTCTCAAACAAAATAAAACAAAGCAAAAACTAGCACTGACCCATACACCTGCAATGCTGGTGTTGGGGGGACAGAGCCAGGCAGATCCCTGATGGCCCGCTAGTCTATCGGAACCAATGAACTCCAAATAAGGTGGAAGACCAGAGAGGTCACTCAGCAGCTAAGAGCTCTTCAGAGGACCTGGGTTCAAGCACCCACACAGTGGTTCACAACCTTCAGTAACTCTAGTACCAGGGGTCTCATGCCCTCTTCTGATCTTCCAGGCACAGGCACACATGTGGTACACAGACATACAGGCAGCCAGAACACTCACACACGAAATGAAATTTGAAATAATTTGAAACAGTAAGATGGGGAGCCACGGAGGCTGATACGCAGCGGCACCCGTGAGACCTCACATACATACATACCATGTGCACACACTCCCCGCCACACAGACCCTCAGCAAGAGTAATGATGATAATTAGAGGAAACTGGGCAGGAAAAGCATACAGAGGGCCACACCTTACAGTGGTTCCACTGAAGAATTTTGTACTTTCTGGTGGTGGAAAGCAGATATGACTTCTGTGGAAACTGTATTTCACATCTTGAACTTGGATCTCCTTGTGGACCATGGGTCTTGGGTTCAATACAGTGTGGTGATTCTGGCCAGCAGGGGAGTTGTGATCACGAGGAAGTGGTACTCTAGGGTTCGGATTACCGCTGGGATGTAATGTAGGTGTACTAACTACACTCTCCACGTGCATTTGCCACAACGTGCTTGTTGGAACACAATCCCAGTAAGTGGAAGAGTGGCAGCGGGGGGGGAGGGGTGTTGTAAATATCTTTCAACTCTAAAACTTTTCTGAAAATGAGATTTAAACACACACACACACACACACATACCTAATAGTACCAAGTCTGGCTTACATCTGTCCCTGGTGTTCCCAGACATTCCTGTTCTGTGAAACCCTCCCAGGACTCCAATATGCAAATGTGAGTATACGCCGATTTTCTTCAGGGGCGTTTTAATTTGCTTTGAAGGCTATTTAACCATTTTAAATATACAATGCTAGAAAGGTACAAATTAGAGGGGAGTGGAACATGCCCCACAGACTTTATGACTACTGAGCAGTTACAGCTCAGCAGCTCCTCACTGCCTTGTCCTTTCCCTCTGAAGCCAGCTCTAGTCGAGACCTCTCAGAGACGCTGGGATGCATCTCTGAACAATATGGACACTATATAAACCCTAATGCCTGCATTCTATCATTAATGTGGCTCTGGTGGGCCTCTGATGAACTCTGGTGTAGATGACAGGAGATATTGAAGGATTGGTGGTGAGATTGTGTGTCTGTGTTTCAGGAGCTGTTGGAAATGGCTGGGGGTCGGGGGAGGCTCAAGCCTGGGAGGGCAGTTATGTATTTGTTGAGACACAAGAGTGTGACCTGTGGGGTGGAGAGGACCTACTGGACAGTCTGGCTTTGGAAACACTGCCTGGAGGTAAACTCGGAGGACACAGGGGCCTCGCTGCACAGGCCAGGCAGGTGTCATTCTGTGCCCACAGGTCCTGAAAATAAGGGGCTCGAGAGATGGCTCTGTGGTTACGAGTAATTGCTGCTTTTCTAGAGGACCACGAAGGTTCCCAACACTCGTGTTAGGCAGCTCACAACCACCTGCCACTTCTGCTCCAGGCATCTGAAGCCTGCAAATGCATGTGTATAAACAAACATACACACGTGTGTATAAACATACACAGCTCATATAACATACATAATAAAATAAACTGTGGTTTTGTTTTTATTTTGTGTAGATGCTATGCTTTGTCTGTGTACCACATGTGTGTGCCTGCCTGACAGGAAAGAAGAGGGTGCAGTTCCTTGGAACTGGAGTTACAGACAGTTGTGAGCCGACATGTGAGTGCTGGAGATCAAATCTGGGTCCTGTGGAAAAGCAGCCACTGAGCCATCTCTCCAGTCCCCAAAATACATCTTTTTTGTAAGATCAAGGCCCTTTTAGGGCAGCGGGTAGCATTCCTCTGGGCCTACCTTTTGTTGGGCATAGCGGGTTGACATCTTTTACTTCACCACTCATGGACTTTACTACGTTGGGACTTCACATTCAGATGGGGATGCAAGGCCCCAAGTTGCCTCAGATCTTGCAGGAAGCTGAACAGAGCTGGAATTGGGGCCCAGGTCTCTTGACATCTAATCTAGAATCACTCATTCCCCGAACTTCCTCTTCTCTCAAAGCTCTGCTCCCAGAAAGGATGTGTCACCAGCCACTCACGGCCCACATGAATTCAGTCTTAAAACCCTAGGGACATTTATAAACTAAACCTACCTGCTAACGATGAGGTGACTACAGAATTCACAGGGAAGCTGGCACGTGCCACAGACTGCTGGAAGCATTCACACGTCACGCCCGAGCTTCCGGGACAGGTACTATCATCCTACCATACCCCATGACAGATATGTGCCTGCCTAAGATCACACAGCGAGGGTGTGTCAGCCGCGGTGCTGAACCAAGTCTGTTCAACTGGAAAGTCCACGCTCTCAATCACTAACCCCCGTGGCCTCCTAAGCACAGGTGTGGCTGACCATAAGGGGCTGGTGCAACTCTGGCCTCCTCCCTCCCTCTGCCCCCACTTAGCCACAGCCTCCCGCCCCTCAGAGAAGCAGACGGGCTATAAACTGCCCCTGGTCGCCAGCTGCTGCCCTCTCCAGGGCCTGGGTACTTCTCAAGGTGATCTACCCCTCTGTGTTTGGGGGTCCCCCACCGGTATTCATGTTTCTAGAAGCTCATGGAAGTTTAAGTCCGGTGCAGTTCATCAGCCGCTGTGTGTCATCTGCCAGAGTCCAGGCGAATGGCGCAATGTGGGGCACTCAGAAAGGGTGCCTGCCCAGCCGGCAGCCTCTGCTGAGGGTCTGCTCTGGGGCCTGCTCCAGTCTCTGTCACTCGGGCTCCCGAGCTGGAGGGCAACGTGACATGGAAGACAGGGCTCTAAGGACAGAGCTGGACCCTGAAGATACAGACTGGACTCTGCCCTGGGACGTCTGCGCTGGACCTCCAAGGACACTGACACAGGTGGGCATGGGCTTTTTAGTCGTGGGATGGCACACGTAAAGGGCTGAGGTGGACAGCCTGTGTGTTGTGTCCAGGAGGGCGAAATGGCTCAGGTCGTGGCGGAAGCAGGGCAGAGCCCCAGGTCCCCGGGGGCCAGGGCACTGAGCGGTATGAAGTCTGTTGACGCAGACACGGTGGGGACACCCTGCGACCACCTCTTAGGCTCCGGCCTTTAGCCGTGCGTGGCACTAGATAGCCCGGGGGCGGGGGGTATGGCATCGTCAGAGGGGGTCTGTGGCCGGCTCGCCGCCAGCCTCTCGGACCTGAGGTTCGAGTCCCCGCGGATCTCGACGCTATGCAGGACTCCGCCGGCCCTTTCTTCTCCGTCCTTTGCTTTCTATTCGTCCGAGGTGACCCTGAGCCAAAGGCTCGCAGACTCGGGGTCCGGAGGTCCCGCAGCGCCTCCACGCCCACCTAGCCTGCTGGGTGGGGGGCGGGGCCGGCGTCCGCAGAGCGCGCCCCTCCCCCGCCGCCTACAGCGCGGACGCGCACGAGCGCGCTCTCACCTGGCCGCCGCGGACCAGCCCCGCCCTCTCATCCCGCCTCCCACCCCGGACCAATCACAGATGGCGTAGGTGGGGGGGCGACGCGCGGGGCGGGGCCTGCGCCGCCTGCGGGGTGAGCCCGGCGGGTGGCGGAAGGCGGCCGGCTTCGGCAGAGGCGGCGGCGGCGGCTGAGGCTCGGCGACGCGGCACGCGGGGCGGCGCGACAGGACGGGCGAGGGCTGCGCGGCTGTCCGCAGCCGCCGCCTCTCCGCAGCCGGGCCGCAGGGCGGCCGCAGCGG
>NW_026591593.1:0-10287 GCF_907164565.1 Psammomys obesus | reverse complement strand
AAAAAAAAAAAAAAAAAAAAAAAAAAAAAAATTAAAGCCTACAAGAAAGATCACGTTTCAGAGGGAAAATATGTCTCTCTGCATTTTTACTTGACTATTGCCGTTCTGCTATGCTGCACCCAAGCTCATTAGCTTATATACCTCTTTTTCAAATAATTTCCCATTTCCTGATAATCTCTTCTCCCCTTTTTGAACTGATTCCAACCCCTGGTGTTTGTGGAGTTTAAAGATTTGACCTATCTGATCCTTAAATCCTTTGGTGTTGGGCTTATTGAATTTTAAACATGTTTTTTAAACGATTGTCATGTAATGGAAGGAGCATTAAAAGAGCATCAGAAGAGCTGGAGTCAAATAATTGTTCTGGTACTTTTTAGCAGTGTGACCTTGAAAGAGTTGAGGTCTGAGCCTTAAATTAACTGTCTAATAGGGATAAGAACAGATCAGTATTTGAAGTATGATCCTGAAGATCAACCAGGATGGTTTTCAAAAGTGTTAAACAGAATGCCATGGTATATTTTTATTATGGCTTTGGGTTTTCAATTTGTAATTTTAATCTCTGCAAGATATACTTTATTTCCTCTTTTCTTCTTATCGGCATAATGTTGAAAAGGTATTGTGGTATTTTGGAGTTTCAAAAGCAGTTTCAGTTAAGTCTTGGTAGTTATGGTGATAATGCGTTTACACTGTAATAATATTGAAGATTGTCAAATGTTTGGCAGGTTTCATCATTCTGTAGTATTTAATTATAAATGCCCTGTTAGGGAACATTTTTTTCATATGTTAGTCAGACATTTTTACTTCTATGTCATTGGGGTTTCCAGTCTATGGTAACAAATTTTGTTTTTGAGAAGTTTGTTTAGCCTGAGGATTGGGATTTTATTTTAAAAATTCAAATAGTGTTTTCTTAAGCAGATTTTCTGTTGCACTTCTTTTAAGATATTTTGAGAAACCAAAGGTGTTTTTCTTAATCCCTCTTTTGTGTTTTTTACTTTCATGTTTCTTTCTTTACCTCTAAAAATACTGCTTGTAGGGTTGAGCCTTCCTCTGTTAACACAGGTGGAGGTGCTTGTAAATGTAACAGAGCTTTTAAGAACACACCTTTCCTTCTTGAGGCTATCTTACACTATGTATCCAAAGTGTAAATGTGATTTTTCTGGTTTTGTTATATATTTGGTGTTGACCATCAGTGAATCATCGCAGGAAGATTGGTTCTTATTTTGCGGTTGTACAAAGCAGTAGGACTGTCTCATGGAATGTAACACCCCAGGATCAAGTGCAGTTTAAAATATTCTGGGTACTAAAAGAATCAGCAGAACAAAGTATACCTTTTGTTATACCTTTTGTTAACTGGGTTTGCCCGAGCCATACTTTTAAACTACACTTATTTATTGTATGTGCACAGCATCACCAGTAAGTGTGCAGATCAGAAGGCAACCTATAGAGAAGGTCTTCTCCTTCCACCAAGTGGGTCTCTGGGATCAAACTCAGGTCGTCAGGCTTGATGGCAGTGCCTTCACCCACCGAGCCATCTCACTAGTTACCTGAACTATAATTTTAAAAAGGTGATTCCTTAAAAAGCCACCGATGTGATGGTGTACTTTTTGTTGTTGTTTTTCAGGATAGGGTCTCTGTGTATAGCCCTGGCTGCCTCTAACTGAGAGACCCGTCTGGCTCTGGTTCCCGAGTGACTTTATATTTTTGGTTTTGGTCTTTTGAGACAGGGTTTCTCTGTGTAGCCTTGGCTGTCCTGAATTTACTTTGTAGACCAAGGTGGCCTCAAAGTCAGAGAGATCCGCCTGCCTCTGCCTCCTGAGTGCTGCTGGGATTACAGGCGTGCACCGCCACCACACCCGGATGACTTTTTTTTTTTTAAGTAAGCTTTGTGAATCCCTTGAAAATATACATTTACAGCACACTTCAGGTAGACCAGCACACTTCAAATGTTTATTGTCCCATGTAGGTAGGTCGTGGTTACCAGGTTGGGCAATGCAGATTTGAAATTCAGTGATGTAGTGTTGGTCTGTGGAGACTCTTAACTGATCAAATGGTTAGTGCTGCACTGGATCTCAGCTGCTGAAAGTCAGGAGTGTCTGGCCGAGTGCTCATCTGACAAAGCCTTTGTAGAAGACAGCTGTCTGCTGTTATATAAAGTCCCAAAACTTTGGCCTGATGTGATGGCACACACCTGTTATCCCAGAACTTGGGAGGTGGAAGCAGAGGCAGGAAGATCTCTGTGAGTTCAAGGCAAGCCTGGCCTACATAGGATAGCCAGAGCTACAGAGAGAGACCCTGTCTCAGAAAATAAAATAAAAAAAAGTTCTGTGACTTTCTGTGTGTGTGTGTGTGTGTGTGTGTGTGTGTGTGTGTGTGTGTATGGCTTTTGCATTGAGACTGGGTCACAGCATGTAGCCTTAGCTGGCCTAGAACTCACTGTGTAGACCAGGCTAGCCTCACACTCGGGGATTTACTGCTCCTGCCTCCTGAGCGCCGGGACTAAAGGTGCGCATCCCCACACCGGGCAACTTCTAGGTTTAAAGTTGGATTTTGAAATTTTCCCTCAAAAACAGTATAGGTACTCCAGTATCTTTAGTCACTTTTCTGTCAACAGGTGACCCTTTAAAAATGTTTTCCCTAATATAGCTAAAGGACTGCACATCCTACTGCATAGATATTTACTCGTTCATGTTCATTGCTACTCTATTCATAAAAGCCAGAATTGGAAACAACTAATAAATGGATAATGAATGACAAATGGATGGAACTAGAAAAAATCATCGCAAATGAAGTAATCCATACTCTGAAAGACAAATATTATATGTTTTCTCTTATATCTGGACGTTAGCTTTTATGCTTTTAATATGTGTGCTATAATCCATAGAGGTTAGGTATCAAGGGAGGAAAGATCTCCCAAGGAAGCAGAACGAGAGTATAATATTATATAGATAAAGGGAAAACCAGAAGAGGCAGATTGAGGAGGGAGGGAGGAGGAAGGCTGAGAAGAGTAAAGGAGCAATATGGAGAGGGACCACTAACACTAAAGGCCATTTGAAAATCCATATGGAAACTAACTCTTCTAGAAGCTTCCTAAAATACAGAGCTATATGAAAGGAACCTAAGTGGAGTCACCAAGTAATAAGAGAGACAATGCCCTGACTAGACATCTTATGCCACCAAGTAAAACCTCCAGTGCCAGGAGCGGGTTACATCTTGTTCAGTTGTTGGGCAAAGGGGCTCTATGGAAACCCACAAACATTATAGGCTATTGGTTACGCTCTACAACTTGATGATAAGTTGATGGTACACTATGCTGAAGACAGCACTTATGTCAGAGAACATGGAGAAGTTGAGCTGGTGCCTGACTAGAAGCTTTGCTCCTGAGGACCAGCATTGATGGTACTGGAAGGTGTTCTGCATGCTACTGAAGGAGAACGGTAATCATCAGTATCACCCAGCTACAATCCCTGAGACCTGCAGCAGTGACCTTCCTGCAAGATATGCTAGTACAACAATGGCACCCGTGTTACGAGAGTAACCAACCACTTTCGATTTGGCTTTGAGGCCTACTCCATGAGATGAAACCCACTGTCAGAGTGGTTTGAACTTGTGACTAGATAGCGCACAGGCCTAGGGGAAAATCTACTATTATTCAGTTAAAAGAACAGCAATAAAATGACTCCTACTGGCATAATGCTGTATCCATAAATCAGTGCCTCACTCAACCCACATGAGAGAAGCTTCTGTTTGCAGTAGATGGGAATTAACACAGAAACACATACTTGGATAGTGTGCAGAGAGAGGGAGAGGGACAGGGAAAGAGAGAAAGAGAAACTGACTAGAGCACTCAGTCTTAAATGGGGTGTTTTTCTCAACCCTTCCCCCTCAGGGCTTGGAGCTCTTCAGAAGAGGAGGCAGAAAGATTCTAAGAGCCAAAGGGGATAGATAATCCTGAGGAAAAGTTGTCGTCCAGAAACTGCAGGACTGACTGACATAAATACAGACTAGACAGGGTCCCAGCACTGAGGGGGGCAGGTGGACACAAAAGGCTCTACCCTAACCAAGAAGTCACCCGAGATTGATAACTAGTAGCAAAAGGAAATTAGGGTTTTTTTGTTTTTGTTTTTTAACCAGTGGAGTCTCCTTGGGTATATCAATAATACTTCAGGGCAGGTCCATCCTCAGAAGTAGTTAGCCAATACAAAACCAACTCAGTGGTATTTTGTGGGTTCTCCTCTTCCTCCTCCTCCTCCTCCTTCTTCTGTGTGTGAGGGTTTTGTGTGTTTCTGTGTATATGTTGTTGAAAAAACAATGTTGGGTGGTTAGGTGGGTAGGAGGTGGGGAGGGTATGAAAGAATGGGGGAGGGGAAACATGATCGAAATATATTGTATGAAAAATTATTTTCAAGAAAAAAGAAAAGCATTTCCGACCCCTGCCCCCAGAAGAAGTTTGCCTAAGACAATAGAGACATGGCTTTTCTTTAAAGAGCACTAGCTATTACAGAGGACCGGGTTTGATTCCCTGCACCCAAGTAGAAGCTCCCAACTGTAACTCCAGTTCCAGGGGATCAAGCACCTTCTTCTGACCTTTGCAGTTACCAGGCATCATGTATGTGGTACACAGACATATGTGCAGGCAAATACACACTTAAAATCAGCAAAGCTTTTTTTTAATGTTTGCCTAAGGGATAGGAATATTTAATGAATGCCCTAAGAACCAGTTGGGCCTCATAATATTAAGGCCATACCTATACAAATTGAATAGAAATAAAAAATTTTAGTTAAAAATGGAAAGCCTGATTTAGAGCACGGAGTGGATGAAAATGGGAATTGTTGTGTTTATTGAAACAGTGACATTTGGGAGCTGGTAAAGCTTTTTAAAGGGATGGGGCATACTAAGGGAATATGACTGGGGCTGCTTTTCCCCTTCCAAAAGGAGGCTAACAGGAAGTGCTGCAGCTTTGAAGTGTGTTCTCTGTGAGAAGGATGCTTTGGTGATGATGTTAGCCCTGGGGCTCCTTAACCTCTGTTGCACTGTCCTGTCCAACTCCCTGGTTCCACCGAATGTATTCTTAGGAGCCCTTTCTGTGCTCACTGTAACTAAGGTATGGGTTATGTTCATCTGTGGTTATAGTTAGCTTTCATTAAACAAACATAACAAGTTTTCAATGAATTTTTTTTTCTTCCCAACTATGTAGAACTATGTTAAGATACAGAGTAGGTCTTTCTCTGGTGAACTCTCAACTGTCACACAGGTGACAGAATCCTGAATGGAAAATGTGGGAGACTTGGGTTCTGACTGCCCACTTGTTGATGATGTGCCCTTTTGACTTAATAGCTTGTGAACTTAGCTTCTCATTTGTCAAATGAGTTGGACTCGGTCATTTCCACATATTTGTGGTTGGTCCAGTAGCTGTTTTAGGGCAGAAACTTTCATGAAGGTGACATTCATTTTGGCCGCATCATAGACCGAGGCATCCTAACTCTTGCCTAGTGTCAAGAAACCTTGTGTGATGGAGCAGATAGGGAGAACTCAGATGTGTGATGGTGCAGTTAATTATTTGCTTGATTGCCTAATTAGCTTGACTTTATATTCTCATTAAGTAAATAATACTCAAGACTGGACAAGATTTTTTAAAGTTTTGTTCCTTTCCAATATAAGATCACTTAAACATATGTATTTCTGAGCTGCTCAGATATTTCTAAAATGAGAAGCGCCATCTCAGTGATCCAAAATGTTATGTATAAAAGCTGCTAGTGCCATTTTTCTGAAGATAAAGTAGTCTATGTGAAGAACTCTTCCTCAGGCGACTCTTCAAGCCAGAAGCTTTGGGGCTTGGTGGCCTCCTACGATTCAGTTTAGTGAGGGTGCGCTCCCAGCAGTGGTGTTTGTTCTTGTCTGCTCTGGCAACGTGTGGCAGGCTTTGTGCTGATGTCTGTTTGTGGAAAGTGAGGGTTGAGAGGTAAAGAAACTTGGCAAGTTCTCCGAGCTAATAAGTGGTGAGGCAAGGTCTAAAAACAAAGGATCTGACTCAGACATTCTGCTTCTAGTCTTTGAGCCAGTCAGCGGGGAGTTTGCCGTAGTCAAAGCATGTTGCCAGAGGTGCTGGTAAATGGAATTTGGCAAAAAGTTTTTTTTTTTTTTCTTTTATGCTTGTGTCAAATAGAGCTTAACATTAAAAGAATCCTAAGGCAAATGCTCTTGATAAGAAGTGATAGTTTTCCCTGCCTTGCGTTATGCTTGTGTCTGCTTCCTTTCTTAGCATTCTGCATGGCCGCATACATGCTTTGTAGTTACACTGAGGATTTTAAGCATGACAAGAGCTTAAAGTATCACTGGGCTGTTATGTTAAAGTTACATAACTGATTGTCAACATGCATCTTTGTGTGTGTTTGCCCAGATGGAGAATGGTTTTTCAGCAACGTGTGGTGGGATTTGGGTGCCTTGAAGTGCTGTTGCCATAGTTATTTTACAAACTGTGCTTCTGGGGCCCAAGGACTAGTACAACCAGGTTCTCTTGTGACACTTTCTTGGCTTGATTGCCTTGCTTTATTTGGCTGCAAAGAGAGCTTTATGAGTGTTGTACGTACTAACTGATAAGCAAAAGCTACTAGATTTTATAAAATAAAAATGCCACATGGAGAGGCCTGTGACTGGAACAGAGTGATGGTGTCTCTGAGGGGTGAAGAGGTGAGGCAGGTGATCGAACTGCTGTAATAGGGTCTTTTTTTTTTTTTTTTTTTTTTTTTTTTTTTTTAAGACAGGGTTTCTCTGTGTAGCCTTGGCTCTCCTGGACTTACTTTGTAGACAAGGCTGGCCTCAAACTCACAGAGGTCTACCAGCCTCTCTCTCCCCAAGTACTGGGGTTACAGGTGTGTGCCACTGCCCAGCTGTGTAATAGGGTCTTAAAGGCCAATGAAGGGGTATGGAAATTTGTTATAAGAAATGAAACAGGATCTCCTCAATGCACCTTAAGTAATTCTAAGTGCAGGCATTGCTAAGGTGACTTTATTGCAGTAGGAAAAAATATGGACTATGGTGTTAGCATTTTTGGCTCTGTGGTCTTGGGTAAATTTACTTGACTCATTTTTTCTCTTTTTTTTTTTTTTTGAGATTGTCTATTATATTTAGCTCTTGCTGTTTTGGAACTTACTGTATAGACCAAGTTGGTCTCAAATTCGCAGAGATACTCCTGCCTCTGCCTCCCAAGTGCTGGGATCAAAGGTGTGTGCCAACTCATCTGGCTCCTTTATTTCCTAAGTTAAAGATAACAGTAACCTTTTACAGTTGGTAGCATTTCCTGACTTACATAAAAGGTGCCTGGCAGGTAGGAAATACACTCGCGCATGAGTGTGTGTGTATGTGTGCGCGTGTGTGTGAGAGAGAGGGAGAATGAAAATAGGTATAGCTACAGTGTACATGTATCATTCAGAGGACAGATTTCCAGAGTCGTTCTGTTCTTCCACCATGTGTACCCGCTATCACACTCAAGTCCTCAAGCTTACACAGTGAGTGATTTTACCTGCTGTCCTTACTAGTTTTCACCAGCTTGTCACAAGCTAGGAATATCTGGGAAGAGGGAAACTCAGTTTAAAAAAATATCTCCATTAGGTTGGCCTGTAGGTAAATTGGTAGTGCATTTTCTTGGTAAATGATTGATGTGTGAGGGCCCAGCCCACTGTGGGTGGTACCAGCCCTGGGCAGGTGGTCCTGAATTGTATAAAAAAGAAAGCATGCTGAGCAAGCCATGGAAAGTAAGTCAGTAAGTTAGTAACATTCCTCCCTGATATTGTGCTTCAGTTTCTGCCTCCAGGTTCCTGCCTTGAATGCCTACCTTGACTTCCCTTCATGATGGACTCTAAATTATAAGCTAAATAAGCCATTTTCTCCCTTAGTTGCTTTTGGTTACAGTGTTTTAGCGCAAGAGTAGACATCTGCTGACTGTCTTGCTTGTGCAGGTATTTTTGTTTTTTAGGTGAGAAGAAATATAATTTATATGCCACTTTTTTTTTCCTTTCTGAGACAGGGTTTCTCTGTGTAGCCCTGGCTGTCCTGAAACTCTCTTTGTAGACCAGGCTGTCCTCAAACTTAGAGAGATCTGTCACTACCTCCCAAGTACTGGGATTAAAGGTATTTGCTACCATGCTGGGCCTTATATGCCACTTTTTTGTTTGTTTGTTTGTTTGTTTTTTTGTTTGTTTGTGACAGGGTTTCTCTGTGTAGCCTTGGCTGTCTTGGACTCACTTTGTAGATCAGGCTGGCCTCAAGCTCTCAGTGATCCACCTGCCTCTGCCTCTTTAAGTGCTGGGATTAAAGGCGTGTGCCACCATGCCTGGCTCTTATGTGCCACTTTTAACATGTATAATTCAGTGGTTTTAGGTATGACAAGGTGGCACAATGTGGCAGCTATCTCTTTCAGAATATTTTACCTGGATCGTCTTTGCACTTCAGTGACTATCCCTTATCTAAAATGCTTCTGACTACAGTTTCAAATTTAGCTTTTATTCCCCTGGATTTTGGAATGTTTCCATATGTATAAGACTTAGAAATTGAGTTCATGTTTAAACACAAGATTTGCTGTTTCATATGCATCATACCTGTAGACTGAAGGTAATTCTATATAGTTTTTTTTGTTTGGTTGGTTGGGGTTTTTTTTGGTTTTGTTTTTGTTCTTGTTCTTTGAGACTCTGGTTGTTTTGGAACTAACTTGTAGACCAGGATGGCCTTGAACTCAGAGATCTACCTGTCTCTGCCTTTCAAGTGCTAGGGTTAAAGCGTATGTGCCACCTCGACCACTATATAGCATTTTTTTTTCCAGACAGGGTTTCTGTGTGTAGCCTTGGCTGTCCTGGACTCAGACCAGACTGGCGACAGAGATCTGTGTGCTTTTGCCTCCCAGAGTGCCGGGATCACGGGTGTGCACTACTGCGCTTGTCTTCTATACAGTATTTTTAATGCACCAGCATTTTGACAGCTCTGTCATGAGTCAGGTGTGAATTTTTTCCTTGTGGTTTCATGCTGATGTTCAGTTTAGGTCTTGGAGCACTCAGATTCTGGACAGGGTGCTCAGCTTGTCCCTGCTGCAGTTGCTGCCCTAACCATGTGGCTCATTCCTGCCTTTCAGGAGGAGAGCCGGAATACTGTCATTTTGTTTTCTGTTCTTCCGCTGCCTAGTCCAGAAATTGGCACGGAGGTGGTGTTCAGTAAACACTTGTTGAATGAAGGAAGAAATGGCGTGCAGAATAGTGTCAGATCCCATTGTGCGTGTGTGCAGGAGCCGAGTTTGCACCTGATTCACTTTCAGGCGGTGCAGCAGAGTGCTGTCAGATTTCCGTGGTCGGATACACTCTGCACTTGATCTTGATTTTAGTCAAAGCCCGGGAAACTATAGAGGATTCTGGAGTGGTGGACGGCATACGGAAACGAAGAGAAAAAAATGAAGTGCCAAATGAGAGGTCTCAGAGGGCAAAGGCCCTTGCTACCAAGCCTGAAGACCCAAGTTCAGTCTCTGAGACCCACATGGTGGAAGGAGAGAACCAAGTTCTGAAACTGTGGCACTCAGGTAGAAGGTAGCCCCCCTTCTACCACACAGAATGAATAACATACAATAATTTACGAAAAACAATACCTTGGGGAAAAAAGAAAGTAACAGGATGAGTTAAGAGACTAGTTGATTCAGGCTTGCCCAGAAGAAGGGGAAGCTTCGGTTAGGAGTAGAAAGAGATCTGGCAGAGTATGAACTGAGTTTGTGTTTGAGTGTTAGTGCACGTACGTGTGGGAGAGAGGAAGGAAGTACATGACTGGAGCTGAGGATCACAGGCTCATTGCTTCGGCAGCTGGGTCTGCCTTTCCTTTAAGACAGTAATTGAACAGTGGTGTAGAAGGGCTGTGAGGGGGATGCGCTTTGATCTGGCCGTCTGAGATGTTAGCTAGTCCTGAAATACGGTACTTTTCAATCTGCAGGTCTAAATGCATCAGGGAAACAAGTCCTTCCCTTCAGATTAAGTAGCTTTTAATGCTGTGTGTTTGGCATGAAGGGTTGCTGCCTGGGCATCTGTACTGTGCTATGTACCTCACTTTGTCCTTTGTAGTTTACATTGTCAGTTTCTTGAGGTGACTAACTGAAGTTTCCAAGATCATGGCTGGGATGGAGGTTTTTCATCTCAGTACCGAAGCATCTAACAGTTCTGCATGCACTTTCTTTCTTTTGATACATGCATACAATATATGGAGGTGGAAAGATGCAAGTTCAAGGCCAGCCTGGAACACAACACACACACACACACACACAC
>NW_026591592.1:0-13787 GCF_907164565.1 Psammomys obesus | reverse complement strand
AGAACAGATTTAATGACATTCCGTTTCCCGAGATGGCTGGGTGGCCTATCAGGTCCTGGAGACTCAGTAAACATTTGCTCTTATATTTTTTGCTGCAACGAGGAGCTATTATGGGAATATGGCACAGTGGAGATCCCACTCAGCATGCTTCTGCTCTGTGCTGAGAGAAGCTATAATGAGATTCCAAAATCTAACTGGTTGATAGAACAGAGAGAGCATAGTTTCTTTTGTTAGAAATTAAAGTTTGTCTTCCTTATCTAGTATTTCTGTTATTCAACCCAACTCAGAGCCAGACGAGGGCACTTCACCAGGGTTCTGATAGGAGCTGGTAGTGGCACCTCCCAGACAACCTTGCAGGAAGTACCCCTCCTTGCTGTGCTTTTTGCTTCCTTTAGGACAGTGCCTGCCTGATGTTTATCTCTGGGCACTCCAGGAAAGCAGAGTCTGTTTTCCTTTTCCATTGCAGTGTCCTCAGTGCTGAGGACATTGCAGGCCCCCAGTGGCATTGAGCAAGTACTTGTTTACTGAATGAGCTCAACAGCATTTGGGATGCAATAATTATATGCTGGGTCTGGCCCTGCTTGAAGTGACCTCATTGTGGAGGATGTAAACAAAAGTGCCATATGAAAGACTCGAGCATCAAAGTACCAGCTGATGCAGAACATGGTGGCAACAACTATCTTTGTGACCTTCCATGTTGATATGGGAGGTTCAGAGTAGTCCCTGAAAGGTGAGGGAAGAAGGTGGAGGTGGTGGAGCAGGGTTGTAAGGTAGAAAGATCACAAGTCAGACAGGACTACGGTCAGAATTGAAATGTGTAATGAGGGAAAAGTGCCTGGAACATGAGGCCGGAGGAGATAGAAGGGATGAGGAAACTTAGGTGAAGGCTGGAGTCTGAAGGCTAAGTGTGACCTGCATAAGAGTTTGAATTGGATCCTAAGGAAAACATGAAACTGGCAAAGGGTCTTTTAATATGTATGGATACATATGTATTATTGTGGTAAGATAAAAGTTAGCATTTGAATGTTCAGTTCAGTGACAGTGGGCGCATTCACATTGTTCAGCAGCTGTCACCACCGCCTAGCCATAGCACCGTTCTTACCTTGTCAAACTAAAACTACTGTTGAAGCTTTTAAGCTGGGCTGGGTGTTTTCTAGTTAAAGCTAGTATGATTGGAGTCTGGTATGAAAGGAGTCTCTTGTAGAGACAGAGTAGGATTTCAAAATAACTGAGCTGTCAACATAACTGTCGAAGTCCCTTAAACCCTCATAGGCTCTTCATTGTGTGTTGTACCACTCCAGTTTACCTAGCCTCTCAAGCTTAGGTGCTGCAGCAAGCGAGCTGGATACAGACAGTTGACGGCTCCATCTCAGCCTGGAAGTCATACAATGACATGGCTTCACCATGCTGGGAGGCTGTAATCTGAGATATAAGGGGCAGTCTGACTTGTTAGTACCTGAGGCATGATTACAGATCACAGGGTATAGTTAAAGTTCTTATGATGCCTGAGTCATCAGAAAGGAGTAAACCTTGTCAGTGATGTCTACCGCTGATGCATTCTAGATTACTGTGTGCAGTAGAACATGATGGAGCTACAAGTATAATTTTACAGTGTCCAGGAGCTGAACAGAAAAATAAAAAGATTCAGTGCAATTAACCCATTATATCCAAAGGATCTCAACATATAGTATTAAAATATTAGTGATAAATTACATTCTTAGACTGAGTCTCAAATTCCAGGACATATTTTACCCATAAAATCCATCTCAATTCATGTTAACCATGTTTTTAAGTTCTCAGTGGCCATGTGTGGTTAGTGGCTATCAGATGTCCAGTGTGGTTTCAGATTGTGGTTTGGGAAAAAGGACTAAAGCCCTAACTGCACAGAGAATGCTACCAGCTGAAGTCTGCAAGGATTTAATGGAAGGGCTTTGATTTTTTTAATTTTTGAGATAGGACCTCTTTGTGTAATTTTGGCTGTCCTGGAACTTGCTATGTAGGCTAGGCTAGCCTCAAAATTAAAATGATCCACCTGCCTCTGCTTCCTGAGTGCTGGGATTAAAGTGCTGGGTCTGGAAGAGCTTTTGTTATAGTTGTTTTTTATTGCTAACATTTGCTTTGCTGCCTCTAGACTGTTAATCAGGATAGTGCAGTAATGAGGGAGCACACATTTGGGGAAACACTCTCATTTTCTAGCAATGTGATCTTGGGTAAATTACTTAATCTCCTTGCGTCTCCGTTTTCTTATCTGTAGAATGGACACTGTAGTACTAACCTTGTTGAGATTAGGGAGGATCGAGTGAGCTGCTGCTATGTAGAGAACCCACAAGATCTGGCTTATGGCAAGCACTACAGCTCAGCTCCAAAATGCTTAATGGTTTTGAGTCAGTTCGTTTCAGACATTTTTGCTTTGAAGATTGCTTTAGGTAAGGGCTTACAAAACAAGTTTTCACAGGTGAAGAAAATGTTGCATTATCCTTTGATAAGGATATTTTTTAATTGGTGTCTTTGTGCAACTTCTTGTTTACAACAACATTTGAGTATATCCAACAACCTTAGGAATAGAATAATTAATAATTAAATGATTTAGGATTCTAATTAAGGTATAGGAAAAAATAGAAGGGATGATTTAATCAACATTTTAATTGCCAGTACTGTTATAATTAAGCTACGCTTTCTCTCTGAAATACTTTATTAGCCCTGCTGTGTCTGGGGAGACCTCCGGGTTCTAATTTTTCTAATTTTTTTTCAATTGGTGTATTTTAACACACTGAATTATTTTTGAGTTTTACTTTCTATTCTTTGTAAATAAAATCTGAGAGTGTAGCAGAAACAAAACGTCGTTTGAAAAGATTTCTATTTAGCTGGAAGACAGGAGAGGCTGTCCTGCGTTACTGTGCAGAGTGAGACAGGCAGTGGGTAACTGTGTTATTGTATGGCTGCTTGTCTGGTCAGCGTGTCCAGACTGCTGTGCCTAATGGGGCCATCTTGGCAGACTCCTTGCCGCCTGGCTCTGCTCTTTGCTTTCTTTTCTGTCAACCGGAGCACTGCCTGTCCAATCCCCCATTCCTGTCCACAACTAACTCCTTTCCTGCCCAGCCTACTTGTTGCTTCCTTTGGGAAGTCTTTCCTGATCCTGGAGTCTGGGCTCCTTCCCATGGGATCTTCTGGTACTTGGCAGCTCCAGATTGTAGTTCTCTGTTCTCTTAGGTCTCAGATCCAGTGAGGAACTAAGACTGAGGCCAGTCTTACTGGCCTTCTATGTCCAGAATCTGGCTCAGGGCCAGGTTGGACTCAATAAAAATTACCTAAATGAATAGTGATCCTGCAAATATACCCAATTTATGTTATATACTAAGTAGCAGTTTGTTTTGTGTGGCTGTTGATGTTTTCTGCCTGCTGTACTGCAAGCTTTGCCATGAAGTGACAAGAAAATAAACTCATATACATTTTAATCTTTTATATGAGTGTTTACCTGTAGAATTGAACACATTTCAGATATCCCTGTTAATAAAGAAAAGCTTGGTTTCCTGACTGTTTGGAGACTTGCCAGGAATAGACTCTATATGAGTAACTTAGAGGGAAGAGTGGGACTTTTAAAGATAATGATAGAGGCTAGAGATACGGCTCAGTGATCAACTCCATTTCCTGGGGATCAGATACCCTCTTTTGGCTTCCTTGGGCACTGGGAATGCACTTGATGCTCAGGTCTGTGTCAGGCAAAACACTCATGTATAAAAAAATAAATATTACAAGTAGTAGTAGCAACTGAGTGTGTGCACGTCTTTAATCCCAGAACCCAGGAGGCAGACGCAGAAGGGTCCTTGTGAGCTTAAGACCACCTAGTTTATGTAGTGAATTCTATACTGTCCAGAGCTACAAACTGAGACCCTGTCTTAAAAAAATAAATAAAAGTAGCAATAGCTGGGCATGGTGGCTCAGGCCTTTAATCCCAGCAGTCAGGAGGCAGAGGCAGGCAGATATCTGTGAGTTGGAGGCCAGCCTGGTCTACAAAGAGAGTTCCAGGACAGCCAGGACTACACAGAGGAACCCTGTCTCAAAAACAAAACAAAACAAACAAACAAACAAAAAACAAAGAAACAAAAAACAAAACAAAAGAAAAAAACCTAAAACTATAAGAACATTTACTGATGAGGCTCCTCTTGAGGGAGGGGGGTGTCTCAAACTAAATTACATTGGTTCTGAGATCTAGGAAGGCCAAGAGACCCTTCTATACTAGGTGTTGGATCCATATTTTCCAGAAATATGTTTGTGTGTCAACTATTTCACAGGGCACTGAGAAAGGTATAAATGGTCGAGTAGGGAAAATAAATACAGTAATCTCCAAAATGGCATGCAACAAACACGTGTTTTTACTGTGTGCTAGCACAGTGGTAGATACTGAGACTTAGAGACATGACTGTCTTGAGGTGTTTTCAGTCTTGTAGTAGAAACATAAAAAACACATGCTTGGCTGGGTAGGAGTGTTTGAGAATGCAGGCCTGAGAATCAGGTAATCCTGGTTCCAAACCTGGCTGTGCCACTTACCAGCTGTGTGACCTTTAGGCAAATTATATAACCATCTGGAACCCATTTCCTCATCTGTAAAATAAAGTAATAGTGTCTGTCTCAATAAATTATGGTGTGGCCACATAGAGAAAGAATACATAGCCCAAAACAAAATGCAGCTGTGTGTATTCCCAAAGTTTGTCATTAGCTGAGTACCAGTCTACTTTCTAAGTGTGCCCTTGTTATTAAAATGAAAGAACATTTTGTGGTACCAAAAAGGCATGAAAATAATACATATTGGCTATAAAGTATAAGTCAAAAGAAGCTTTATTTTCTCTGTTGTTTGCCACTTTCAAAAATTATGTGTTGCCATTTAATATTGATTTATCATTTACATACTTATTTATGCATCTGGAGATTGAACACGGGGTCTTGTAGATGCTAGCTAGGCAACTATTCTACTGGAGCTAAACTCCAGCCTTTGTTTGAGACGTTTTCTTGATATGTAGCTCAGGTTGGCCTCAAGTTGGCTGCTTGAAAAGAAAACCCTTTACCCCAGGCTGAAGTATTGTGTGTAGACAGTGACCAGCAGTATATCTGACACCTGGGAAAACAGTGCATTGTTGCTAGTACAAGTTATTGCTGGAGATGGCAGCTGGGGTGGAAGACTCCTTGACTATGTGGTCCTGGACAGCAGAAATGGGTGTTGAGGTGATGAATTTCCTAGGCCAGTTGGTTCCTCAAGTGTAGGATCTTGGTTATCAAGTGGGGACTAGAGTCTGTTAACCTTAGCTGCCTTCATGTGAAGTAGGCTAGATGCCAACCTGAGCTCAGCTGAGTGTGTCAGACATACAAGAGCACTCTCCTTCTTTCTCCCTCCATCCCTCCTACTCCATTCTCTTGAGGGAACAACAGTGTCCATTTTTTACCTTGGAGAGGTAGAGTGGTCTGCCAAGTTGTGCCACTAAAGAGGGGTTGGGGAGATGGCTTAGTGGCTAAGAGCACTGGATGCCCTTCCAGAAGACTCAAGTTCAATTAATAGCACCCACATGGCAGCTTACAATTGTCTGCAACTTCAGTTCCAGGGGATCTGACACCCTCATACCAAAATAAAAATTAGATTAAAAAAGTTTTTAAAGATACTTGAGACCTAGGCTTGCCATGAACAGTGTCATATCATAGCCTTTATGGAGCATGTTTAGGTAGAGTCTGTTCCAGAGTAGGCACTAAGCCTCTCAAGCTTGCATTTCCCTTTAAAAGAGGCTGATGTGGCCTGTGTGATCCACCTCCTTTTCCAGCACATCATAAATAGAGCCTTGTTCCTTTCACATTAAGGAAGGTTGGGAGATGGTTAACTTTTTATTTTATTATGTATATGAGAACGCAGGCATGTAGAAGTCAGAATAATTTCCCGTGGTCAGTTACCTGTTTTCACTGTGGGATTTGGGCATCAAACTCAAGTTGTCAGGCTTGTGTAGTATCCACTTTTACCAGCTGAGTCCTTTCACCAGCCCAACTTAAATTTTAGTTCATGTCTGACTTTTAAAAGACTGCCATGGGAATGTCCAACTATTTTAGTGGCAAAGTTATTGTTAGGTATAGAAATTAAAAGGGGGGGTGCATTGAGAGAATGCTGTGGGAGGGGCATGGACTTGGGGTCTTCCTGTGTAGCCCAGGGTGGCCTTTAACTTTTTAAAAAATAATTTTTATGTGTATGGATATTTTACCTGCATGTATGTCTGTGCCCCACATGCATATACTGACTGTGGAGGCCAGAAGAGGGTGCCAGATCCTTCAGAGCTGGAGTTACTAACAGTTGTGAATTGCCATGTGGGTGTTGGGGATCAAACCAAACTCTTCTGGAAAAGCAGTGTTCTTAACCACCTTGCCACCAATCTCCTCCCTTCTGACCCCCCCCCCCCCATTTTATTTGGCCTTGCTCACTGTGTAGTCTGGGGTGGCCTGGAACTCTCAGAAACCTGCCTCTGTCTCCCTAGTTCAGAGGTTACAGTGTGTGCCACCAGGCCCATCGTGACAGGATATTATATGTCAGGCTTTGTGCTAGACATTTCATAGACTTTGGCATTTAAGAGTTAAGTAATTGAGGTCTCTAAATGTAGAAAGGAAACAGCTTGCTGTGCTGAGAATCAAGACACCTAGATTACAGTCTTGGTTTATTACTGAAAAGTTGATTGATCTCTGGCTGCTTCCTATTCACTTAACTATAAACTGAGGAAAGGGTGTTGGTTAGATGGTTGCTGGTCTGGCTCTGAAATTTGATGGCTGACTTACGTGTTTACATTTCAGTTCTCAGAGTATTTCTTTGTTGAATTGAACACCTGTAAACAGATTAAAAAGGAAGTAATCACTTTATCACTAGCTCAAATTACCAAAAAAAAAAATTGTTTCTTTTATACTCATTAGTGTTAAGAAATTGAAGCATCTTCCCTGAAGCAGAAGCTAGAGAAAACAGCTTTGATAAGTCAACAGTGAGCCTGAGTGTGCTCTCTGAGAACTCATCTGAAGAAGTGGCTCAGGGCCACCATTGGGAAACTTGGATTTCCAGAAGGTCCCCACAGTTCTCAGAGCTCAAAACAGGGTTCACTGTGCTTAATCTAACATACAAAGTATGCAATTTGGGATGAACAAAGATTGTCTTTGGGGAGTTTGAAATTTAGGGATTTGCTATGCAGAAGGTGATCTCAATAAAAATATTGGGAACTGAAAAAAAAAAGAAATTGAAGCATCTAGGTACTATAGTCTCAAATTTGCTGCTTGAAATATGTGCTTTTCTTTTAATGGACTAGAATGAATGTTACCTTTTTATTTTTGTGTTGGATTATGGATCCTTATGAGGACATCCTGAGTAGTGAGCCAATAATAGCACATGAACTATTTTTGAGTTTAGAAGAGACAGAAAACTCGTCAGAGAAAGATAAGACAAAAGGAAAGGTGGTCTGCCTTCAGTCTCATTCCCTCTTTAGCAGAGGCTTTTGCCATGTGCTCCTGGACCTTGTGGTATGGGAAAGGAAGGGTGTTTTTACAGTTGCCAGCTGTGCTTGCTTCTCTGGTATGCCCCTTAGTGGGCTGAAGCAGGGTTTGCTGCCCTCTCTTCCCTCCCTTCCCTACTTGCTAAGCTCTGTACTGGGGGCAGGTACAGGGCTAGTCAGAGCCTGGAATAAAGTAAGTGCAGCCCGTCTGAGCTGTTAGAATTAGCTATAGTGCCTGGAGTGAGCATAATTGTAAAACTGTTCTCAGGGTTCTGGTTGTAAAGTGATCATTTAAATTTAGTCATTCTCTTTGTGTGTGACAGATGTGCATGTGCTTATTTTCAAGTGCTACAACAGGTATGTGTAGGTCAGAGGACAACTTGAAGGCATCACTTCTCTCCTACTGTCTGGGCCCTGGGGATGGAACTCAGGCCCTCAGGCTTGGCAACAAACACCTCTACCTGCTGAACCGGCTAAGTAACTCAGTGACTAAATCACTTAATACAACTCCACAAAGTTGTCCCCTGACCTACACACTTCCAAACACGCGCCACCCCCCACATCACATATACAAACAATAATAAATAATTTTTAATAGATTTCCTGGAAGAACATTGGCTGGAAAGCCAAACAGCATGGTATTCAGCTGGAGCAAGAAAGGGACACCTTTGGGGACCTTGGCATCAGGAGTACCAAGGTTCTCTGTCTGGAGTGTGCTCCTTTTTTTTTTTTTTTTTTTTTGGAATCCACATCTACGCCAATCAGCAAGGTTGTCTCCCCAGCTGCTTTCTCTTGCAGCGTCTCTGGCACTCTATCGTGGATTCTTACTCTAGTTCATTACTAAGGGGTTACTGCGTCTGTAATTGTTCCGCATGGCTCTGTTCTCCACAAAGCAGCTGGAATGAGCTGGGAAATGTCGATCAAAATGAGCCGTCTTAGAATCCTTCTGGCTTCCCTTTAGCCTCTTTGGAAAAGCCTGGCATGTGTCGTGCTGCACATCTCCATTCTGTTAGTTTTCTGCTCCAGCAAAGCTGGGCTCCTTCAGGGGTCTCACTCTTGCCTCATCTTCATTCCGCCTCAGGGCCTTTATGCCTGTTCTTTGCATGTTCTTCTTTCAGACTATTGTCAAAGCTTACTCTGTCACCTCCTTCAGGGAGGCATTTTGTTTTGGTGGAAGGACAGGGTCTTGTGTAACCCAGGCTGCTTTTGAACTACTTTTTTTTCCTGCCTCTGCCTCCTGAATGTTGGGATTATAGGCACATACCACCATGCCTGGGTTCTGAGGTTTTCTTTACCCATCTTCTTTAAGACTGAAACCACTCCATTGCCTATCTGTTTTACTTGCTGTATGTTTTCTTAGAGTTCTTGCCACCATCTGCTATTCTGTATGTTTTACTGTGTCTTTCCCTCACCTTGTCATACTGTATAAGGTCCAGAGCCTTTTTAATTCATCAGTGCACTCCCTAGCACATAGTAGGCACTCATATTTGTGGTGCAAAGAACAAATTTTTTTGAGTGAACAATGGCAAGAGGGACATACCACATAAAATAAACATGATCTCTGGGAGCTGAGTCCCAGAGCAGAGGGATGAATTGACTGTGAAAGCATCTCAGTTGATGTCTCCAGGATTGCTGTGAGGACCAAATGCATGTGTGTTTTATAGGCACTGAGAAAAATGTTTATTTTTCACCTTTGTGAAAAAGTAGGACTGCTTGGATGCTAGCCTCCAGCAATTAGCCATTCATGATACGGCTTCTTTGGAAGAACAAATATTATACCCATGTAATAATATAGAAAGTCATATGTAGCTGTATGTTTTACTAATTTGGAATGTAGAATGTTATTTTTTAAAAGAATGGGGATAAATTTCCATAAATTGTACATGAATTTTTCTTGAACTCATAGCAATCTGTTTACCTCTGCCTCCGGAGTGCCGGCTTAAAAACATATGCCACCATGCCTAGTTATACATGGGACTATGAGGACCTCTGCTGCCTGAGCAGACACAGACCTTAGGATTCAGATCAGCCCCATACATTTGCTTTGATGGGCAGAGGCAGCAACTTGGAAGCCTGAGGCCTGAGTACAAGTTCAAGGCCTACTGGGTTATGGAGCAAGTTCAAGACCAGGCTGGGCAGCCTTCACTTAAAATTTTTAAAGACTAGAGACACAGTGGTAGAAGGCTTGCTTGCCTAGCATTTGTAAGTCCTCAGTACTGAATAAAATTTGCATACCCAGAGTCTGAAGGCACCAAGGGCTTTACTCTCATGTCTGTTTTTCAGTAGGAAGTTTCTCTGAAGCAGAGCAGTGTGGGCTGTTGAGTGCATTCATTTTTATAGTGCCTCTCTACCCATTGGCTGTTTATAGTCATAATGTTTTTTTTTTTCAAGCTACATGCACATAATTTGTATGAAGTGAGTTCTTTCATTTAAAGAGGTTTGGCTTTCTGTTTCTTGTGGATAACTTTTGCATACAGTTTCATGGAAATGAAGAACTTGTCTAGTTTGCTTTTAAAGTGATCATGAATCCATGGTCATAATGTTTCAGAACTACTCAAGCAGAAGCATGTGCTCTGAACCCAACTCCCTGCGTAAGCTCCTACTCTTTGGTTTTTCCTCTTGTGACTTTGGACAGTCTGGCCTGCCCCTTCACTAAGCATTAAAATGATAATAATGGTTTTTTTGTTTGTTTGTTGTTTATTTTTGTTTTTCAAGATGGGGTTTCTCTGTGTAGCCCTAGCTGCCCTGGAACTAGGTCTGTAGACTAGTTTGGCCTGGAACTCGGAGATCTGCCTGTCCCTGCCTCCCAAGTGTTGGGATTACAGGCGTGACCTACCATGCCCGGCCAGAGTTGTTTTCTTGATCCTATTCATAGTTCCTACTGAATGTTGCTAACACTGGCTGCCTCTCCTGGAACACACCTAATTAGGGGAACTCTACGTTACCACTCTGTGGCAAGAGTGTGGTCTGCCTGGTTTCAGGAGCTGTCTTATCACTGTTCTGTCGTAGTGCCAGTGTAGTTTATCAAGGCCTCGAGGTCATCGGAGGCCTTTTCCCTGTGTGAACAGACAGTCTCCAGGCACCGGCACTTGTATTCCACACTGCTCTTGCTTAGTTTCTTACGATGAAACAATAGCTCACACTTATTAAGCAAATTCAAAGTGTTACGGCTTTTGGGAGCCATCGTTCACCTAAAAGACAGAGTTAGCAGTCCCTTGTAAGACAAGGGAGGAGGTTTTGGGTTTGCTTTTCCTTTGGAAACTGTGCTCTGATTGTGTTGTGCATGTATACCTGATTCTGTAAAAATTACTCCTTAAGGTCACTATTTTGGTTAATTTTTTCTACTTGTAGGCCTTCATGCCTGTGAAACGTCCATTCTACCTCTGCCTCCTGAGTTCTGGGATTAAAAGTGTGCACCACCACTGCCCGGCCAATTTGTGACTTTTTATATCTGAGTTATCTGTTCTCTTTTCAAGGGTCTGCGTTGTAACAGTCATTGCGTTTCTTTTTCTGTTCAAGTAATAATATAAGTGCTGAGTATATTACATGTTACTCAACCATTTAAAAGTTTGGGATGTTGGGAATGGAGAAGTGGCTCAATAGTTAAGAGTGCTTGCTGTTCTTCTGGAAGACTTGATACCCACATCTGCCTCTAACTCCAGCTCCATGGGCTCAGTCAGTCCCTTTCTCCTGGCTCTGTAGGCATGTGCACACAGAGATAGAAGTACATTTTTTAAAGCGTCTTTGTAAGTTAGGGCTATTTCTGTTTTTTAGCTGTTATAAATGATTCTGTGAGTTCAGGTTTATGTGTAATGTACACATGTAGTTCTCTTGGGTATATGAGTATGTAAACACATATGGAACAGGATAGAGTAGAATATTAGCACACTTGCTAGCATGAGGCCCTGGGTTTCCTCCTCTGCATCACCAAAATAACCATATGAAGCTGGGCATGGGGTTATTTGCCTGTGGTCGCTGCCTCTTAGAATGACAGGAGGATCACTTGGGTCAGCAAGATGGAGACCAGCCTGGCAACAGAGAGACCCAGTCTTAGCATCAACAAAAACCATATTTTTTCTTGAGTTTTATCAAACAGTGTGTATTAAGAAGAAGTCTTACTCTGAGAATTGTTGATATATACCTAATGCAAAATTTTGAAAAACAAGAACATTTAATTAGAAAATTTATGTGGTTTAGATAAAATATTTTTCTATTTTATTGTTGTGTTTAATTGGGGGAAAAGCCATGATTCTTTGTTCTTATTCCAGTACTATAATGATTACATGGGGAAAAAAGCTCTCAGTTTGCACTTGATCATTTTAAATAAAAATACTAGGTAAAACCTGGCTAATTGAAATATAAACAAATAATGAAAGATTATGTAATCAAGAGAATGTTTATTAAAACTTTCAGTGATTTTCATTTTTTTTTTAATTTTTATTTTGAAGCACTGGAGAATTGGTTTGGAGAATTGGTTCAGGGTGCCTTAGCTTTGGAGTCAAGCAGAGTGAATTAAGTTCTCTCTATATATTTGTGAGCTCTGTGACTTGAACACGTTCAACTTCTCCAAGCCTCTTTTCCTTGTCTGTAAAGTGAAAAGTAGTAGCTGTCTGAACAGAGTAAGTGTGGAAATGGAGAATGGGAAACCCCATGGCACTGTGCTAGGGAGATAGAAAACCTGTGGCGCAGTGATTTTCCTAGTACAGTTACTTTTTCCTCAATTCTGTACACATTCTGTTGGGTTTCCTAAGACCGTCCTAGCATTGCTTCAAAGTATTGGAGCATGGTCCACACTAGCAAACAGTTTACAAGGGGAATTAGTTCTCACACACACACACACCTGCCCCTGTGTGTGTGAGCACGTTTAGGTGTGCGCGTGCTCTCACACACACACACACACACGGTCAGAATGTCTGCGTGCACTTTTGCCAGATTCAGTATACTGTTGTTTTTATTTTTTTAAGTTAAAGACCATTTTACAGCAATTTTAGGAATATAGAAAAATGGAACAGAAATGAAAATTTTCTCCCCTGCTTCCTGTTTCTCCCAGTTCAGTCCTCCCATTACCTATTATTATGATCCATCTGTTACAATGATGGACCAGTGGTGGTACATTTTGGTTGACTGGGGACATTGGTTTATATGCCAGGCTTTTGGTGATGTACAGTTCTGTGGGCTTTGACAAATGTGTAATGTGTCCACTCTTCTAGTGTCTTTCAGAATAGCTTTATTACCCTAAACACTGGGGCAATGAGTTTTCCCTTTCCCAGTACTGTAGGCAGTGCTGGCTCTATTGTTGGACTTTTCCAGAATCTCAGACAGTTGGAATTCTACAATATGTATGTAGCCTTTCAGACCAGTTTTACGCAGAAACTTATAGTTAGGGGGTCCTCCTTGTCATCTTGTGGCTTGATAGCACATACATATCTTTTTATTACTGAACAGTATTCCACTGCCTGAAAGTGTCATAATTGGTTGATCCATTCATCTCCTAAAGGACATGTGGACAGGCCTGGAACTTAACTGTGAAGTGCAGGCTAGTCTTGAACTTGTAGCACTCCTCCTGCATCATCAGCCTTCCAGGTGCTGGAATTACAGGTGTGGCCCTGTTCCATTTATTTAAAAAAATATTACTGTCTTCCAGAGTGGCTATAGCATTGTCTGCTGCTGAAGCCTTTTGCCCTGTGGCCCTACATGACATGATGACAAGCAGACTGTTAGGACTGTTGAGAATTTAGTGTCAGAGTTATCTAACTGACTGGTGTTTGCTGTGTGGTGCTTTAGTTTTGGCTGTTCTGACAGGTGAGTCTTGTATCTCATGTTCTGATAATGCGTTCCATGACCTATGATGACGAACATCTTTATATGTGTTTCTCTGTGTGTGTATGTTGGTTTTGCTTAGGTGTTTGTTCACATCATTTGCCTCTTTGAAGCAACGTGTGTTGTTCCCTATCAAACTTTAAGGGATCCCTGTGTTTTAGGATACAGGCACGTTGTTGCCTGTCCACTCTGTGGATGTCATCGCAGTCTGAGGCCTGACTTCTAATTTTTCTAGAAGATTCTTGTTATTATTATTGTTTTTCAAGACAGGGATTCTCTGTGTAGCCTTGGCTGTCCTGGACTTGCTTTGTAGACCAGGCTGGCCTGCAGGTCAGAGATCTACCTGCCTCTGCACTTTAATCTCGAGTGCTGGAATTAAAGGTGTGCACCACCACTGCTCAGCAAGATTCATTTATTTTTTTGTGTGTGTGTGTGTGTGTGTGTGTGTGTGTGTGTGTGTGTGTGTGT
>NW_026591591.1:0-1108 GCF_907164565.1 Psammomys obesus | reverse complement strand
ACAGAGATTGACACACTTTGAGTATCTGTGTGTGTGTGTGTGTGTGTGTGTATTTATATGAACATGTGTGTGTGTGTATATATATATTTATATATATATAAATATATATATATAAATATATATATTTATATATATAAGATTTGTTTTTCTTGTGAAAAGTCTCAGTAAAATTCAAAAATGCTACCGTACACCCCACATATATATATATATATATATTTTTTTTTTTTTCTATCTCTGTGACATGGTTTTCATGCCTCAAAATCACTATGTAGCTGAGACTAGATTTGAACTTTTGATTGCCCCTGCTTTAGCCTCTCGAGTCTCTGTTTCTCAACATGGTTTTTACACTGGATTTATAGTGCTCAATGCTAAATCTGACTGTTATCTGCAGAGTCCAAGCTCTTTAAACCACCGTGAACAACAACACATAAAATCTTGAAAAAGTTACCACACATTTCTTTACTCAGGAAATTGAATATAAAAAAATATCTTGGGCACAAATGTTTAAAAAGTCAGTTCCCTCTTGTTTTTCCAAGTCTCAAACATCATTTATTCATTTTCTAGGGATTCAGAGGGTAGAAATACTTTTCCTGGTATTAATTTTGTGTGTCATTTTCTTTGTGGTGTGTGTGTGTGTGTGTGTGTGTGTTATGCATGTGTGTTTCTCATATTGTAAAACAAAATATGGGCTTCCTTGCCCACCATGGAAAAAAATGTAACAGACAACTCCAACCTTTCTGATAGCATGGGAGGCCAAAAGCAGGCAGCTTAGATCAGGGTGGTGAGGAACTTTTTTCATTTCCAGAATGAAGCATGAGTCACAATGTGTGACATTTTGGAGGACTGAATCAGAGGTGTAGAGGAAGTGAGTTCTCGGACAATTTAACTTAGAATCACAATGTAATTCAATTTAATGCCTGCCTTCCTAATTGTGTCTTTCTCTAAGATGGCTGCAGATATAGATATTCCAATTATTTCTCTTAAAGAACAGTAAGTAATTTAACAGTTGAAAAGGTATTCTAATCTACTTTTGAGGCAGCTGGGCCTGAAGATTATAATTAATATATATATATATATATATATATATATATATATATATATATATATA
>NW_026591590.1:0-6002 GCF_907164565.1 Psammomys obesus | reverse complement strand
TATATATATATATATATATATATATATATATATATATATATATATATTTCAAAACATATATATATATGTTTTGAAAAGGAAGAAAGAACATAGTTAAGAGAAGGAGGGAGGATACTTTTAGAAAATCTATTAATAAATAAGTAAAGATGAAGCTAAATTATAGTGTTAGAAAAATTAAATTACGGGCAGCTCAGCTTCTTAATAAACATCAGGATTTGTTGTTATTGTTGTTGTTTGTGCCTATCTGTACTTGAGAAAAATGATTCTACATTCTGAAATTAGTTATGGCAGGAAGATTTGTTTTTCTTGTGAAAAGTCTCAGTAAAATTCAAAAATGCTACCGTACACCCCACATACTATTTCAGACAATAATAGCTATGACTGAGATCTTGAGAATAGAGTATAATATTCATTTGAGGGTCAGTGGAAGCAGGGCACTGTTTTTAGGTAGTGTTATGATTTGAGTATGAAATGTCCCTTATGTGTTTGAACAGTTGTTGTCAAGCTGGTACTTTTTGAGGGAGTTTGCAAGAATACTTAATATATATGGCTTCACTAGTAGAAGCTGGCTACTGAGAGTGGGGCTGGAAGGTTGTCACTGTTGATTCTCCTGGCTAAGTTGTCTGATTTCTGGCCTGCCAAGGTATGAAAAATGATAGCCACAGGCTACTGCCCTCACAGACTCAGTTCCTACCTTGCCTTCCTTACAATGATAGACTGTTGTCTTCATTACTTTCTTGTGTTTGTGATTAAATCCTGTGACAGAAGCAAATTAAGAGAGAAAGGAGATTTATTTTAGCTTGCAGTTAGAGGGTACAGTCCATCACAGTGGGAAAGTAGTGGCAGCAGGAAATTGATGTAGCTGGTTGTATTATATCCACATCCTGGAAGCAGAGAATAATGAATGCTTATGCTCAACTACCATGATCTCTTCCCCCCTCTGTCTTTCTCTCTGTCTCTCTACTTCTTTCCCCTTTTTCCTAGTCTAAGCCAGACACAGGGAATGGTGCTGCCCACTTCTCTGATGGGTCTTCACTCCTCTGTTAGTGTAATCAAGTTAATCTATCACAAGTATTGCCAAAGGCTAGCTTATTCTACATAATTTCTTATAGGCCTGCCTAGAGACTTGTCTACTATGTGAGTGTAAAGCCTATAAAGTTGATAATCAATATTAACTGTCACGACTGTCTTCCCTGAAAATGTGCCAATGCAAAATTTTTCTCCTCCTGTCAGGATTTTGTCATTGCAATGAGAAAATTAACCAATATTGATATGGAAAAAGTAGAGGAAATAGTGTCAAGTTACTAAGAGGGTGGGTGTTTTCAGGACTGGTTGGAAACTATTAATATGAGAGTTGGAATAAAATTAATAAGGATGATTTAAAATTAGAAGCAGGAAGTAAACTTTGAGATTATAATTTCAGGGGCTATTGCTCCCAATCGCTACTGTATTTTGAGGATTATGAAGGGCTTCTTAGAATGGTTGTTTCTTGTGCTTGGTTTGTATCACAGTTTTCCAGTTGCTGTTGTTGAGTTTGGAAAATCTGTCTGGGACAGTTAAGCTGAAAAGACCTTAGAACCATGTGTATATAGGAAGAAAAGAGAAGGAAGAATGTCTGCTTCACTTGGAGAAATTTAGGATACACACACACAAACGTACACATGCATACACTGTGGCCTTGAGAACCATTTGAGACAGAAAGGATGGGAAGATCCCTAGACCTGGTTGTATTACAAACTTGACCTTATTCTCACTGTCAGGATTCAAAAGACCCTTTAAAAGTTTCTCTCTGGGAAAGGCTGAAATGGAACCAGAATATGTCCCTGGGACATTGGATGTGTCCTTTGTCCCATAATTTTTAAGTACTTAGAAGAACACACAACTTTTACCTCTTCTGAGATATCAGGGTAACATCACAAAAAGTATGGTGGATAGAGGAGGAAATAGAAAATAAAATAACATGATACTTAATTTGTAGGTCTAGTTTCAAATCTCTAACTTGTCACAGCAAACTGGGAGCCTGGAAAATCTTAGCATGGTCTTCTGTGTGCTGATTGCTAGAAAGAAGACCAGGACACAGGAAGAACTTAATGCCATTAGCGCTGACTGGAAAGGTAAATCCATAGTGTTCTGGACTTTACCATAAATGTTGTAGGGGCTTTTCTTTATTTAGACTATTCACTTCCTTGTATATAACCTGAGTACAACTCAAAGCTGCCTCCTACTCTTCTTACCTGCTCCCACCATTACTTTTGCTATATCTTCTTCCTGTTTCATTTGAACTATCTTCTGCCAGTAACTCCCCAACAGTTCCACTTTATCCTTTAATCTTGCAGCTCTCTGTGCCTTCCATGATTCTCCACATGTGCTCAAACTCCTTGCTGCACCATCTTGCAAATATTGCCCCTTTAGAGAGTCCTTACCTCACCACCCATCTACACTTTAGTATCTGATCTCCTTAATTCTGTTTGATTTTCCCCCATAACACACACATCTGATGTCTGTAATTACTTAGTTATTTGAATGTAAAAAATAGTTTATAATCCTTTTATATCTACAGATCTAAAGGTACAAATATAATGTGTTCCTAAACCACTTCCTCCTACTGTTGCTGAATTGGATTACTATGGTGGAATTAGATTGGTTTTGTTTTGTTTTGTATTTTTAGAGTTCTCTGAAAGACATTTGTTTTACTTTCTTTTCATTATTTAATTTATTTATTTCTTTATTTTATAATTTATTCAATATATTCTGATTGTAGCCCCTCTCTCATCTCCTTCTGGTTCCACACTCCCTTCCACTTCCCACCCTATCCCCTTACCCTAGTCCACTGAGAGAGAGAGAGGCCTCCTCCTCAGCCATCTGACTCTAGCTTATCAAATGTCATCAGGACTGCCTGGATCCTCTTCTTCTGTGCTCTGGCAAGACCACAAGACCAAGGGGATGTGATCAAAGAGCAGGCAACTGAGATCATGTTAGAGACAGAAACTGTCCCTTATACTCAGGAAAATATATAGAAACTGAGGTGTGTATGGAATACATCTGAGCAGGTGGTCTAGCTCTTCTCCATGCATGGTCTTTGGTTGGTGCATCAGTCTCTACACTCCCTCAGCACCGAGATATTTTGGCTTTGTTTTTCTCCTTGTGGGGTTTTTATCCCCTCCAAGTCCTTCTATCCTCTCCTTCCATAAGATTCCCTGATTTATGGTCAAAGTCTGGCTGTGAGTCTTTGCATCTGCTTCAATCCACTGTTAGAGGGAGCCTTTCAAAGGACATCTATGGTATGCTCCTGACCTGTTCCCTTTCTTCCACTGTTTCTGCTGTCTATCCTCTTTGTTACCCTGCTTGAGAATTTAGTATCCTTCCTAGGGTCGTCTTTGTTATTTAGCTCCTTTAGGTCTGTAGATTTTAGTATGTTTATCCTATATTATACGGCTAATATCTGCTTATAAGTGTGTATATGCTATTTGTGTCTTTCTGGTTCTGGTTTATCTCATTTAGGATAATCTTTTCTAATTCTATTCATTTGCCTTCAAATTTCATGATTTTCTTGTTTTTAAAAGGTGAGTAGTATTCCACTGTGTAAATGTAAAACAATTTCTGTATCCATTATTCCACTGAGGGACATCAAGATTGTTTCCAGATTATGGCTATTATGAATAAAACTGCTATGAACAAATGAGCAAATGTCCTTGTTAAATGGTGGGGCATCTTTCTGGTATATGCCCAGGAGTAATATAGCTGGATCTTGAGGTGGCACTATTCCATTCTTTTGAGAAATCATCAGGTTGATTTTCAAAGTGGTTTTACAAGTTTGCCTTCCCAGTAGCAACAGAGGATGGTTCCCCTTTCTTCACATACACTCCAGCCTCTTGAGTTTTTGATCTTAGCTATTCTAATGGGTGTAAGATGGAATCACAGAGCAGTTTTAATTTATATTTTCCCAGATGACTAAAGCTGTTGAACATTTATTTGTTTCTTCAGCATTTGGTATTCCTCTGATGAGAATTCTCTGTTTAGTTCTTTATCCCATTTTTAATGGGATTATTTGGTTTGTTGATGTTTAACTTCTTAAGTTTTCACATAATCTGGGTATTAGCTTTCTGTCAGATGTAGGGTTGGTGAAGAACTTTTCCAAGTGTGTAGGCTGCCCTTTGTTCTGTTGGTGGCAGAGTCCTTGTTTTTACAAAAGCTTTTCAATTTCATGATATCCCATTTATTAATTGTTGATCTTAGAGCCTGAAATGTTGGTGTTCTGTTCAGGAAGTTGTCTCTTGTGCTAATGAGTTCAAGTACCTTCGCCAATATCTCTTCTAACAGATTTAATGTATCTGGTTTTTGTTGAGGTCTTTTATCCACATGGATTTTAATTTTGTGCAGGGTGATAGATATAGGTCTATTTGCATTTTTCTACATGTGGATTTCAAGTTAGAATAGCACCATTTCTTGAAGATCTTATAATTTTTCCATTGTATGGTTTAGGCATCATTGTAAAACATCAGGTGTCCATAGATGTTTGAGTTTATTTCTAGGTCTTTGATTCAATTCCTTTGTCTACCAGTCTGTTTCTATATCAATATCACACAGTTTTTTATTGCTGTTACTATATAGTACAGCTTGAGATCAGGGATGGAGATACCTCTAGAAGATCTATACAGTATTGTTTTAGAAATTCTGTTTGTTTGTTTGCTTGTTTGTTTTTCCATATGAAGGTGAGAATTTTTTTTTAGTGTCTGTAAAGAATTGTGTTGGTATTTTGACAAGAATTGCATTGAATCTGTAGATTGCTTTTGGCAGGATGGCAATTTTTGCTATGTTAATCCTACTGATCTAGAAGCATGAGAGATCTTTCCATCTTCTGATAGCTTCTTTAATTTCTTTCTTCAAAGACTTGAAGTTTTTTTTTTTTTAATACAAGTCTTTCACTTGATTGGTTAGTGTTACACCAAGATACTTTATGATTTTTGTGACTATTTTGAAGAGAGATTTTTCGCTAATTTCTTTCTCAGCCCTTTTGTGTTTTGTATACAAGAGGACTACTGATGTTTTGAGTTAATTTTTTATCCAGCCAAATACCTGAAAGTGTTTTTCAGTTGTAGGAGTTCTTTGGTAGAAATTTTGGGGTCACTCATGTATATGATCATGTCATCTACAAAGAGTGATACTTTGCCTTTTTCCTTTCAGATTTGTATCCTCTTGATCTCCTTTAGTTGTCTTATTGCTCTAGCTAGGACTTCAAATGCAGTATTGAAGAGGTACGGAAAGAGTGCCCAGCTTTGCCGTGTCCCTGATTTCAGTGGGATTGATTTAAATTTTTTCCCATTTAGTTTGATGTAGGCTAGAGGTGTGTTGTATATTGCCTTTACTATGTTTAGGTATGTGCCTTGTATCCCTGATCTCTCCAAGACTTGAAAAATTAACTGCTGTTGGATTCTTTTTTTTTTTTTTATTAATTACACTTTATTCATTTTGTATCCCCCCATAAGCCCCTCCCTCCTCCCCTGCCGATCCCACCCTCCCTCCCCTTTCTGCATGCATGCCACTCCCCAAGTCCACTGATAGGGGAGGTTCTCCTCTTCTTTCTGATCTTAGTCTATCAGTTCTCATCAAAAGTGGCTGCATTGTCCTCTACTGTGGCCTGGTAAGGCTGCTCCCCCCTCAGGGGGAAGTGATCAAAGAGCAGGCCAATCAGATTATGTCAGAGGCAGTCCCTCTTCCCATTACTATGTAACCCACTTGGACACTGAACTGCCATTTGCTACACCTGTGCAGGGGTTCCAGGTCATCTCCACGAATAGTCCTTGGTTGGAGTATGAGTCTCTGGGAAGTTCCCTGTGTTCAAATTATCTTGTTCTGTTGCTTTCCTTGTGGAGTTCCCGTCCCCTCCAGCTCTTACTATTTCCCACTTCTTTTCTATCAAATACTTTGTCAGCATCTAAGGAGATGATGATGTGTTTTTTTTTTTCTTTCAGTTTGTTAATGTGGTGGATCACATTGATGGA
>NW_026591589.1:0-2470 GCF_907164565.1 Psammomys obesus | reverse complement strand
AATTTATTTATTTTACTTTATGTGTGTGAATGTTTTTTTTTTTTTTTTCCGGAATGTTTGTGCGGGAAGTGTGTTTCTGATGCCCATAGAGGTCAGAAGAGGTCATAAAATCTCCTGAATGTTATGAATGGTTGTGATCCACTGTGCAGGTTCTGGAAACAGAAATCAGGTCCTCAGGAAAGCAGAAAAATGTTCTTCACTGCTGAGCATCTCCAGCCCCAATGACAGAATTTTATGTTAAGTCATTACAGTCCAAGCAAGGCCAAGGGAACGACACAACAGAGCTGTGCAGAGGTCTGGTTATACCGATAAAGTTTACGACAAGGACAGTAATGCTCTTGTGCATTTACTGTATGACAGGATAGTGTGGAAGTACCTTTCCATGTAACTATTAACTCTGTTTAGTTCTATACTTAATTTCAGAAACTTTGTTTTCTTTAAAGAACTTTTTTGATCACCATTTTAAAGACAATCATTTTGTGCTGATACTACAAGTTACGAGACAGTTTACGGACCATTTTTACACTGACATGGCTCAGTAGTCAGATGTAAAAACATTTTCAATGACTGGGCTATGTAGTAAAAGAAGCGATCTCAAACTCCTGGACTGTAAAATCCAGCCAGCTGATTTCCACAAAACAACTGGTGAAAATTACCACTCACTACAGATGCATAAGCTCTGGGTAGTTCATTGCCCTCAAATGGCACTCCAGGAGAGCAGCACTCCAGGAATTTCAATATCATAATTATTACCATAATTGTACTGAAAGTGTATGTCAAGAAGTAAATGGTGAAATCAGGGTCTGATAGTATCAAAACCAATATTTGTTTGTCAGTAAAAAAGCCCTGGGCATTTGTGAGCCCACTGAATATTTTAATTATCTATACTTTACATTTTGTTTTAAATAAGAGGAATTCATGAACAATAATATTTCTGCTAGATCCATTTTCTTTTCAAACATCACTACTATAAATCTTTCATAACCATTGTTTCACTTGTATGCCCAGTGGTACACACTAAGGCGCGAGCCTCTTGGGGCACAAGCAAGGGTCATAGCTCCCTTTGTAGAAAGCTATACTTTTGGGGCCTGTTTACAAAAGGAACCAACGTCATATTATTGAATGATGTAAATCCTTGTTTTTAGGTCAAAACAGTTGGGGTGATGTGACTCTTCTATACAAAGCAGTACATTTTTAAAAAAGAAATCCAATTTTCTGTTGTTTCTCGGAGTCTCAGAGCCATTCAGCGGCTGATTGTTTTCATAAAGCCTCCTGTGAACCAGGCGCGCCTGGCATTCTTCCTAGCATTTCCTGCCACAGTTGCCCTTTGAGGTTGATTGGAAAAGGCCCAAGCCACCTCTATTTTAGCTTCTTCTGTGTCACAGTGACAAGATACCCAACAGAGAGAGACTCTCCTTGTCAGTTTCCACTTCATCATAGTGGGCAGGGCGGAGCAGAGTGGCTCAGTCTGTGGTGGCAGAGCCTGAGGCAGTGGAAAGTCGTGGGAAACAGACTTGTTCCCAGTAAGCTAGTTACACAGTCAGGCCGCCCTCCCCAATGGTCGAAAGGCCTCTCAAAACACTGCTACTGTCCAAGAAGGAATTGTTCAAAACAGACGATGCCAGAGAGAGTTTAGATCAAACTATAGCAACTACCAAGATCTCCGATTTGTCTCTTTGTATACATGATTCACATTGTCTGAAGTGAGAGGTAAGGGGACAGATTCCATGAAAAGGGCCAAAGTCTGTATTTCATTGTTATAATGCTCAATATTTGTCCAAAACTTTAGATTTATTAAACACATCAACAATCTAACTAACGAATATGGAATCCTTAAACTATGCCAAAACAATTCATATGAATAAAGAGGAAAGTTGGTACCAATTTGTGAATACTTGGTTTTCTGATTCACCTTTCAAAGCTTTTTTCGTGGTTTAGTTATAATTCTGTATTTTTTCTCTTTTAGTAGAATTATTACTAATTGTTTTTATTATGGCTTATTGTTTTATAGAATTGTCTTGAAGTATTCATTTTTATTTTGTTTGAATATTTCTGTGTGTGTACCACACGTGTACCCGATGCCCATATAGGGTAGCAGAGGGCAACGGAAAGCCTGGAACTGAAGTTACTGATGCTTATAAGCTACCATGTGGACACTAGGAACACAACCTAGGTCTTCTACAAAAGCAGCCATTGCTCTTAACTTCAGAGCTATCTCATCAACCCCTACTGGGCTCTGTTGCTATTATTGCTGTTGTTTTTATTTGTTTGTTTTTGTCCTTTTTTTTCTTTTTAATGAATTCAGTAACCAAAGTCTGCAGAAGACTACAATGGTTAACTTTAGACAGAATAACATTAATCTCTCTATATATTTTCTCAATATTTAGATACCTTGCTAATATAATGTAATGTAATGTAATATAATAATATAATATAATATAATATAATATAATATAATATAATATAATAT
>NW_026591588.1:0-1377 GCF_907164565.1 Psammomys obesus | reverse complement strand
ATCCAGTACACTCAGGCCACTAGGCACCATGGGCCCATGGGAGATGACTGAAGGGAAGGAGAAGACAACAGAAGGGAAATTGAACAGGGTGTACAATTTTTTTTCTTTTAAAAATCATGCTTCCTGGCATGCAATGTGGTGCACACTTGCCATCCTAGCACTCGGGGAGACAGAGACAAGCAGATGTGAGTTTGAAGACAACCTTGTCTATAAAGTAAGTCCAGGACAGTCACTGCAACCCAGAAAAACTCTGTCTCAGAAAAAAAATGTTTTTATTTGTATTTACTAGAATAAATAAAAATATATGTAGCCTGTCATTGAACTCTTGATCTTTTTGTCTGGGTGAGACTACCACCATAAACCACTCTATCCAGCCAGGGTGCCACATGTCTTTAGGGCCGTTTTACTTATGAGTCAAAAACTCACTAAAATAGCCATAGTATATAAAGTTTTCCAATAATATGTAATTCTCTCTGCTGCAGAAAACATTTATTTTCCAAAATAACTGTATTTTACATCTTCAGTTGTCTGTACGAATATATTTAAGGAAAAAAATCCCTGGGCCTAGCAGTTATATGTCGCATTTTTTTGTGTAGTAAGATAGCAAAATGATGTATTATTGCTTCATTCTTTATTGGAATATTCATAGAACATATAGAACATGTTTTTGTTTTGTTTGTTTGTTTGTTTGTTTAACTGTCATTGCTGTTGTCTAAATTCTATAAAGTATGTAAATTTGAGGACTCCTCACAGATGCTCTCTAGACAGAATAAAAATGAACAAATTGATGATAATATTGCCAACTTTCCAAACAGTGCTGTAGGTGGATAAATTTCTCCAACTAGGTGGGCTACATAGAGACATCCAGCCCAGTCAAGAGTACAGAGAAAGTCACTGTCTTAAAAAAAGAAACAAAAGCGAACAAACAAACAAACAAACACAACCTATAGACTGAGAGCGATGGTTCACTGCTCAGGAGCTCAGGCTGATTTTTCAGAGGACAAAACTTTGCTTTCAGTACTCATATCAGGTGGTTCTCAACTGGGACTCAGGCTTCATGTCATAGGTCCCCTTATCCTGGCCTGTATGTGTCCCTCCCTTCACATGCACAAATCCACACAACACACATACATAGACACTGAATTTGACATAAATATAGGATAAACCTACTAAAGTCTGTACACTTAAAGAAACTAATCAAGAGGGAAGACTCTTGCTAAAATGCTCAATGGCAAAGAGAAAGGCAAAGAGAATGGACACCAGAAGAAGGAGAAAAGAGGGAACAAGTCAGGAGCTTGATTCAGAGGATCTCTGAAAGGCTCTACCCAGTGAGGTATTAAAGCATATGCTAAGATTCATAGCCAGAATTTGGGCAGA
>NW_026591587.1:0-6930 GCF_907164565.1 Psammomys obesus | reverse complement strand
AGATAAACATAAGAACTTCCCCAAGTAAGATAACCACAAACACCCCCCAACATCCCATTTCACACAAACCAGAGCAGAATAGACATTTACACAATATCACAGTCTGAAGAGCATGGAAATTTAACTAAATTTAAACAATCCTGTCTATGACATCACTTAAAATACAATTTACCAAAGACATGAGGGGAATGTAGATGTTAGGAGCAAGGGGATATTACACAAGAATGCAATTCAACACTTTAGCCCATTCTGAACAAAACAGTTTGAATTTAAAAAAAAAAAAATGAAAAGATTGTACTGAGTAAAGGAAAACTGTATACAACATGGGTTCTACAAAAAGTGTCACCAAGCATCTTATGTACGAGAACGAGATCTGCTATGACGGGGAGAATAGCGTGGTGATCCTCTGCTTCTCCTTGGGGAGTAACTGCGACTCCTGCTGTTGCTTCTGCTACGGCTTCTGCTACGACTACGGCTTCGAGATCGAGATCTTCCATAACTTGGACTTCTGGGCCCATCAACTTTAACCCGGATGTAGGCAGTTTCTCCCTATTGGATAGACAGAACTTTCCATTGAAAGATCTAAGCTTTCACCTGTCTTCAGACATGCTGAACGAATACAAAGACAGACCAGGTCTCTGGTAATTTACCTGGATACCCTTGCCTGTATCCTTACCTTCAAATTCCACTGTTAAGAACACTGTATCCAATTCTGGCCAAAGAAAAAAATAAGTGTATAACCTACCTCATGAGATCTAAACTTAGTGTTATCCAGTTTTCGAACTGCATACGTCATATCTTCTTTCCGTACAAACTCCACGACACCAGTGCCATCTCGGTAAACATCAGCATAACATACATCACCTGCTTCACGCATGTGATCCTTTAAGTCCTGCCAGCTTCCACTCGGAGGCAGTCCTGAAAGAGCGATGATTTCCCCCAACTTAATACTAATTACCCTGTCCCACAATAAATGTATAAAGTACAGTAGAACAAAGATTATTTTAGAATACTTAATGATTGTACTTAAGTGTTTCCAGGTAAAGAGCTGGTAAGAGTCTGAGATCCAGAGTCCAAATTTATTTGTAAAGGATCTTCATAGGCTAGTACTGCAACCTAATTTGGGTAAATCACCACCACAGTAATCACCCCAAAGACCGAAGCAGTTTATTGTAACAACAAAACCAAACAAAACCTTGCAGTTGTCAAACCAGTTAGGCGGAGGGGAAGAAGAAGAAGAAGAAAAAATCTTAACCCGCACGAAGTCAACTCACCAGAGACAACCACTCTGTTTTCGGACCGCCTGGATGGCGGGCCATAGCGGCCTCTCGGGGCTCCGCCGCCTCCACCCCCGCCGCCGCCTCGGCCTGTACCGCGGCCGCTCCGAGGGAACTCGACCCGCAGGCGGTAGCCGTCGTAATCGTAGCCGTCGCGACCGTACACCGCGTCTTCCGCGTCTCTGCGTGATCACAGAAAGCAAGAGCGGGGGAGGGGATGAGGAAGAGGGGCGCCGCGGGCCGGGCTCGCTGGCCGCCTGGCTCGCTCGCTCGCTCGGGGAGCCGCGGGCCGGCGCACATGCGCACCCCACGGCGCCGGAGCCCACATGCGCTGCATAATAGGCCCGGCCCCTCCCCCACCCAGAAACACGCCGGGCAGACTCCCGACCACCACGCCAGCCCTCAGCGCCTCAGTTTCCCGCTCCGGGGCCGCGCATGGGCTCTGGGGACGTCCGAGGCGGCCAGCCACCGGAGACAACGCGCCGACTCGGCTCCTTTACTCGGCTCCTGCAGGGGCGATAGCGCCTCGCTCCCGGCCTCGGAGCCCCTCCTTCCCCGCCCCCCCCACACCACACACATCGTGTTAAAGGCCTCGGAGCCTCTCCCCAACTACTCCAGCCTATCTCCTCAAGGCCGCAAGCCCCACGCTGCCTCACCGCGGGTCCTCGAACTCAACGAAGGCGAAGGGCGGTCCCCCGCGGCGGTTCTTCAGGTCGATGTCGCGGATGGCGCCGTATTTGTAAAACACGTCCTCGATGTCCTTGGTTCGGATGTCCGGAGGTAGGTTACCCACGTAGATGCGGCAGTCGTTGTTCCCTGCCGGGCCACGAATCACACCACCTCCTGACATGGCGGCGACGAAAAGCGCGGACTCGGGGAGAGGCCTTCCCACCAAGCCTAGCGTACGGCAGAGCGAGCCCTCAGCGGCACCACGTCTCCCGCGGCCCGTCCAAAATGGCGCCTTTATCAGCTCGGCGCACTGATATGGGGGGGAGGGGGAGGAAGAGAAGCCGGAGGAAGCGGCTATTCCATCTCAGTGCGCACGCGCGGGAGCGTAACGGGTGCTGAGAAGCCCGGTCGCGCACGCGCGACGTCACCCTCCGCACGTTGGGGAAAGAGTCCCTCGCTGCCCGGGCGTGTGGACTGAACGGCTAGCGGAGCGGCCGGCCGTTGGGCAAAAACCACCCGCTCTGGCTTTAGAGGGGTTATTAGTCCCTGCCGAGCCCAGGACAGCCGGTCTCTTCAGGAGTGAGCCCTCTGTGGGAGCAGCTCGGCTCTTCGAAGGGAGGTGGTGAAACCTAGCCTGCCGCCGTGTCCCGCCATGCTCCGCGCTAGTAACGGCCTTTGGCGGGAAAGGCGCCGGGGGCGGAGCCAGGTGATGCTGGGCTGTTGCTCCGGAAACCTGGGCATGTGGAGCGCTTCGGAGCCGCCGGCCGGGTTGCAGGTGATTCGTTCCAAGCGCCTGAGCGGAGCAGCCTGGCTTCCGCCTCTGCCGCTCCGCGGTGGGCCGCGTTTCTCAGAGCTAGGGAAGTGGCTAGACGGGCCCTCCACAACTGTGCGAGCGAACTGTGCCTCCGGTTCTTCTCTCCCTCCTTTCAAGGGATGCGAAAGGACTGTAAACTGCTGGAGACCACGGTTGCTTCTCGGAGCCGAGATCCGGCGACCGTGCTAGTCCAGGGAGATAAAAACTTTTTATGGAGATATCTGAAATAAGGATTTTTGTGTTGGATACCACGATTTTGTTCCTTTCTTTTGTTATAACAGGCTTTTAATTTTACGGGCTTTTAGTGTTAATTTTATGGGCTTTTAGTTTGTTAATTCACTGGAATTGTAATAAAAGCAAAACCAAACTGAACTTTAGCCTGTGCTTGCAACCCCATCACTCCGGAATCTGAGGCAGGAAGATTCAGGTTACCTGTGACACACAGTTTTAGGTCAGCCCTGGCCATGTAGGGAAACCTTTTCTATTAAATTTGAAAAAAAAACTAAAACCAAAACCTTTTGTTATTTTGTTTGTTTGAGACAAGATTTCTCTCCTGGAACTCAGAGATCCCCCTGCGCGACTGCCTGAAAGCTGGATTAAAGGCGTGGACCACCTGGCTAAAACCCAGAGCCTTTTAAGATTAGAATATGCATAACACAGCCAGGCGTGGAGGCTTACATCTTTAGATCCCAGCATGTGGGAAGCAAAATCTCTTAGTTCAAGGCCAACCATAGCCACATAGACCCCCATCTCAATAATAAATATGCTAAATTAGATCCCCACAGGTTTTACCGGTGATTTTCTACACTTATTTTTAGGATTTTTTTAATAAATTTTTATTTGGTGCATATTATATATTGGGGTGGTGGCTCATGCCACGGCCCACGTGTAGAACTCAGAAAATGAGTCAGTTCACCCCACCCACCTTGTGAGCCCTAGTGACCAAACCAGGCTTTTGAAGAGCACCTTTACCAGATGAGCCATCGGCTGCCCCTATACGTTATCATTTACAACAGTCCAACGACGTAAAGCTGCTTAAAATGAGAGCATTAAATATTAAGACTGGCTAGAGAAATCAAGGACAATGAGAAAGGGGAGGGGCAGAGTGATGTATAAGATTTCTAGGAAAAATGCCTGACATGAAAACTTGTTGAATTTCTGGGAGATTATCTGCAAATTTGACTAGTCTCCCTACAAAGTCACAGTAAAGAAGAGAACATAGTATATTCAAATTTTTAAATGACTTTGAAATACAAATAAATAGTTCAGGAAAGGTTGATTTTTGTTGTTGTTGTTGTTAGACATAAAGCTGGTTGAAATGAATTTTACAGCAAGGCATGGTAACCCACATCTAATTCCAGCACTCAGGAGGTTAAGATAATAAGGAAGATAGTGAGCTCATGTCTGGGTTACATATGACATCCTTTAAGAAACAACAAAGAAGCCAGGCCTATAGTGCAGGTCTGTAATCCCAGCGCTCTAGAGGTAGAGGCAGGCAGATCACTGTGAGTTCAAGGCCAGCCTGGTCTACAAAGTGAGTCCAGGACAACCAAGAAATCCTGTCACAAAAAGAAAAAAGAAAACAACAAAGAATTACGTTTTGTAAATGTCTTAGTGACCCAAAAATAACACAAATACAATTTGAAATGATCAAAGATGCTTGGGGAAATTGGGGGCTTTGGTTTTGAGCCAGGCTCTCCTATAGCTCAGGCTGCCCTTCAACTTCCCATGGTAGCCCTCCTGCCTCTACCATCAGTTTTTTGAAAAGCGAAATGTTTTTTTAAATCTCTAAGGTACGTATGGATGGCCCAAATCTGTAATCTCAGCACTGGAGAGGCTGAAGAAGGAAGATAAAAAGTTTGAGCTCATCTGCTACTGTATTTCCTGTTGAAGGCTGGGCTGATTTATGTGAGACACTGATTCAAAAGCATGCAGAGCATGCCTTTAGTCCCAGCACTCTTGAAGCAGAGGTAGGCTACGAGTTCAAGGCCAGACTGGTCTATGTAGTGAGTTCCAGGACAGCCAGGACTATGTAGAGAGATCCTGTGTCAAAAGTCTAAAAGGAAAAATCAGGGTGACAGGTAGACCTCTGAGCTAGAAACCAAACTGGTCTACAGAGGGACAGCCAGGGCTAAATAGAAACACCCTGTCTCAAAAAAAAAAAAAAAAAAAAAAAAAAAGATAAGATGGGGCCAGGTCCTGTGTATTTCTATAATCAGCAAAATTGTTAGTACAGTTATATCACAGAAGGTGCTGCTGGAGTTTCTGAGAGTAAACTGAATTCAAGTATGGCTTTCCTAATCTGGATTATTTTTTCAAAAATTTTACTCTTCTCTTTTTTTAAACATTTGTGCTAACTCTGGTTAGTACTGTTATTTTTAGTACTAAGTGAAAAGACACAAAGTTCTAAGTACTTAACTGGGATAAACTGACATGGTCCACTGGCTTTGTTTTGGTTTGGTTTTTGTTTTTTCCGAGACAGGGTCTCTCTGTGTAGCCTGGCTGTCCTGGAACTAACTCTGTAGACCAGGCTGGCCTCAAACTCACCAGAGACCTGCCTGCCTCTGCCTCCCAGGCGCTGGGATTAAAGACGTGCACCACCAATGCCTGGGTGGTGCACTTGCCTTGGTGACACATGATTTCAGAAAATGAAAGAAACAGTGCATATCTCTTTATTTAATTTATAGGTGTCTCATTTTCCCTTGTAAAATTACACGAAAGAAGAAAGAGGCTTTTCTCCTAGAATGATCACCAGTAAATTACCCATTAAAATGAATATTGATTATTTACTGACTGTACTATGAAAAATCGGAACAGTAAGTGAGCAGAATGTTGTTTCCATGGAAACCTCATGTTGCTGTCAGTAGAGAGACAATGGTTATGAGGATTGTTTTTCATTTCGCAGATAACAAAAGCCACTTTTAAAGCCCAACTAAGACATCTAAAAATACTGTCATGGTAATTTTATTTCAGGACTAGTTTCCTTAATTCTCTGGAAACCAGAGAAAATTCTACTTTCTTTTTGGCTGAATTGCCCCATCTTTGTTGTCATTGATAACAATATGATTTTGCCAAAAAATTGTTCTTAAAATGATCTGTCACAAAAAGATTATCTTCAGTGTGACTTCTTCCTCTATTAATTACTTTTATAGCTCTTTTCTCCTTTTTCTCTTTGTCTTCTAAGGTCAAATTCAATTCAAATTGAACACTTCCTAGTTGAAGTCATTCTTTTTGTTCATTTGTTTATTTTTGGTGTTTAGAGGCAAGGCTTCTCTGTATAGCCCTTGCTATTCTGGAACTAGCACTGTAGACCAACCTTGGCCTCAAACTCAGAGATCCACCTGCCTCTGCCTCCTGAGTGCTGGGATCAAAGGAGTACAGCATGACTTCCAGTAATTATTTGATTTATTTTTAAATGCTAATGAGTCCTATATTGTTTTCCAGAGGTGTGCCAGTGGGTAGGTATTTCCCATCCTTTTCCTTTCAGCCAACATCTGTAAACTATTTTTTGAGATTAGGGGTCTCACGTGTTGCCCTAGCTAGTCTGATTCTGATGATGGGCTCAAACTATCTTTTTGCCCCAGCATACCTAGCTGAAATTCTTTTTTTTTTTTTTTTTTTTTTTTTTTTTTTTTTGTGGTTTTGCAAGATAGGGTTTCTCTGTGTAACAGTCCTGGCTCTCCTGGGCGCGCTTTGTAGACCAGGCTGTCCTCAAACTCAGAGCAATACACCTGCCCCTGCCTTTTGAGTGCTGGGGTTAAAGGTGTGTGTTTTCACACCCGGCTAAGTGTTACATATTTTCATTGCTGCATGTTCATAATCCTGCCAAGTAGAAACTTTATTTTGATAAAAATATTTATTTGAAGTTTTGAAAAGTGTGACTTTCTCTTTTATTTATTTTTTTTTAAGATTTATTTTTGTTTTGTTTTGGGATTTTTTTGTTTTTGCTTTTCAAGACAGGATTTCTTTGTATAGCCCTGGCTGTCTTGCAACTCACTCTCTAGACCAGACTGACCTGGAATTCACAGAGATCTGCCTCCCTCTGTTAGGATCAAAGGCATGTTCCACCACCACCACGACCACCATCACCATCACCTGGCTTTGTTTGTTTGTTATAAAAGTATGTGTGTGTGTGTGTGTGTGTGTGTGTGTGTGTGTGTGTGTGTGTGT
>NW_026591586.1:0-11142 GCF_907164565.1 Psammomys obesus | reverse complement strand
CCTCCTCCTCCTCCTCCTCCTCCTCCTCCTCCTCCTCCTCCTCTTCTTCAGAGAGAGCGGTCCCTATACATAGCCCCAGCTGTTCTGGAATTTATCGTGTAGACCAGGCTAGCCTCAAATTCACAGAGATCCACTTGCTTTTGCCTCCCAAAGTGCTGGGACTAAAAGAATGCACTGCCATGCTGGCCCTCTCCTAGTCTTGAAGCTAGCACTACCCTGGCTTCTTAGAGATGTGTGTTTTCCCAGTTTTTGTGAAAGGAAATGGTTCTTCTTGATTCCAGGGCTCAAACTACTGGACAGACACTGGTTCTGGTTAGGTGGTGGTTGTTTTATTTTTGTCAAATTTATATGAGCTAAAGTCATCTGGAAAGAGGGAACCTGAGCTAAGAAAATACTTCTATTAGACTGGCCTATAGGTCAGTCTATGGGGGCATTTTGTTGTTTGATGATTTATGTGGAAGGTGGCCGACGCCACACCTGTGAAGTTGGTTCCTGAGTTGTCTAAAAAGCAAGCCGAGTAAGCCATGAGGAGCAAGCCTATAAAAAATCATTATGCTGCTTTGGTTCCTGCCTCCAAGTTCCTGCCCTGCTTCAGTTCCGGTCCTGACTTCCCTCAGCATATAAGCCAAATAAACCATTTTCTCCCAAGTTGGTTTTGGTCCATTTTATCACAGCAATAGACACAGAACCAAGAGAGCAGGAATGGTTCTAGATGAACAGTCTAGAACACAGGCCAACCATGAAGCAAGTCCCAAGAGCTGGCTTCCCAACTCTGGAGACCTTGTAATTTGTCTTCACTGACTGTGGCTCTAAATTTAGGGGCTGTTGGCTGGGACTAGGTGTGCATGTTGTCTTGTGAAGATTGTGTGTGTCATTGTACCATTCCTTAAGTTTCTTGTAATCTTCAATGTCTCAGAGTACTGGCCCCCTCTTTCTTCTACTTTCATCATCTCTGCATTACCCCCCCCCTCCATTTTTGTGAGACAGGGTTCTCTCTGTAGCCCTCGCTGTCTTAGAACTCACTCTGTAGACCAGGTTGGCCTCAAACTCAGAGAGATCGCCTTCCTCTGCCTCCTGAGAGATGGGCTTAAAGGTGTGCATCACCACCACCCTGTCATCTGCTCTGCATTTTAACCCCATAATACCCTCAAAAGTATCTCTATTTCTTCTTAGGATAATAGACTGCATAAGTTACAAAGTCAGGATTTGGTCTCCTGGGCTTATACCCTCAGCTGTGACACCAAACTGCCTCTTAAGAAACAGCTGCCAGGGGAGCTGGAGAGATGGCTCAGAGGTTAAGAGTACTGTCTGCTCTTCCACTGAGGCCCTGAGTTCAATTCCCAGCAACCGCATGGTGGCTCATAGCCATCTATAAAGTGATCTGATGCCTTCTTCTAGCATGCAGGTATACATGCAGATAAAGCACTTATCCATAAAATAATAATAACAAAAAAGAAACAGCTGCCAGGAGCAGGCCACAATGGCGCACTGTAGTCCCAGCACTCAGGGAGGCAGAGGCAGGCGGAGCTCTGAGAGTTTGAGGGCAGGGCAGCCTGGTCTACAAATCGAGTCCAAGACAGCCAAGGCTACACAGAGAAACCCTGACTTGAAAAACCAAAAAAAGAAAAAAAAAAAATCCCCCAAACCAAACAAAAACAGCTGCCCTTACCAGCATTTCCATTCTCTATCTAGGGTTGGAACTGCACTTTGCCCATCTCACATTTTCTGTTGCCTTTAGGGATTCACTGAACATGTTTTGAGTGAGGGAATGCACATATGACTGAATGGTCCTGAATCATATAGCAAGGCCAAAGGCTTGTCCAAAGCCCCTCCCCCACCTCCTCCCCTACTGTGTAGTAGGGAGTTAGAACTCTCTGATGGATTCTGGCCTCCCTTTCCCTTTCCAAAGGCATCCTGGGAAAGGAAGGGAATGGAGTGTTCACAGATGAGGAAAGAAAGCACAAAGCCATGTGATTAGCAGCGTCTCTTCTGCTGGCTGCTTCAGGCAGCTGCTGGGGGCTTGATTGCCGCCTTCCAGGCTGGGAACCTCAGGCACTACTGATTGCCTTGTGTGATATGACAGGGCTGTGATGGCATGGCTGATAAAGCCTGAGTCATTCAGGGCCTGGACTGGGAGCAAGGGCCTCCAGGGTACATTCTACCCATTTTTTTGGGCCTGGAGATGTGGGTCAGCGGTAAAATGCATGTTTAGCGTGTTTGGGGGCTCTTGCTCCATCTACAACAAACCCCCACTTCTAGCTGAGTAGGTGGGAATCTTCTATTGTCTGTTTTATTGTTGTCAATTTTTTTTAAAACGTCTTATGTGTTCCTGGCTAGCCTGGAACTCCCAGAAATTCATCTGCTTCTGCTTCTGGAATGTCCAGAGTAAAGGCATTTGCCATCATGACTCAGGGGAGCAGGGAGGTCAGGCTTCTGGGCTAGGCCTGGGAGGACAGTTTTTGGTTCTGCCTCTATGCAAATCCATCTGTGTTGATAGAATGTGAGCTCACTCCCATTCCTCCCAGGCTCCTTCCCACATTTATTTGTTTGTGTTTGTTTGTTTGTTTGTTTGTTTGTTTCAAGACAGGGTTTCTCTGTGTGGCATTGGCTATCCTGAACTCAGTGTGTGGACCAGGCTGGCCTGGAACTCACAGAGATCCGCCTGCCGCTGCCTCCCTGAGTGCTTCTATTACAGGCGTGTCTGGCTCCTTCCCAAAACTGTCCGTACACCTGCTAATCAAAACAACCATTTAAAAGTGTTGGCACTTTCAGGTATGTCTCCTGTGAGTCTTGCATTTTCAAACCCAGTGCAGTTGTGGTTTTTGTTTTGACCCCAGGTGTAGGATATGTGGACTGATTGTCCACGGCAGCAAACTATTTGCCTGATGCCGGCTCTGAGAGGGGGCCCTTTGCCAGCTGCAGATAGTTTAATTCCAAGGACTCTGAGAGGCAATTCATGCCAAGGCCCAGAAAGAGCAAAAGAGAGCTCTGAGGAAAAAGAAGACTGCTGGTGCTCTCCCCTGCTGCTCCTCATTACTGTTGATGAAGTTGGATGAGAAGAAGTTGGAGATATCCTGAAACAAAGACTGGACTTTACATAAGGAACCATAGGACCCTAACCAGCAGGAAGTAGCTAAGAAAAACTACGCTCCATCTCCCCACTAACCTCCTTTCTCTCCTACTTGTTGTTGGGGTGATGGGAGGGATAAGGGATGGAGCAGGGAGAAAGAGAGTCATAAGAAACCCAATAGTTTTAAAAAGTAACACCAACACAAGGTGATGGTTCAGCTTGATTGGATTAAGAGAGACATATAAACTAATAAAGCATGCCTTTGGTGTGTCCAGGAGGGTTTTTCTGGAGACCATGAAATGGTGAAGTCTTTTCCTAGTGAACAGTTTAATCTGTTGATGGACTCACATCTCCAACATAACAGAAGGTGGTGAGAATTATGGAGAGGAAGGGGCTGGCTGGAGAAGGTGAGCCACCGAAGGCATAGCTTGCGTCTGATGATGTGTGCTTTAGTCTTGGCCCTTTCCCATCAGTCTGCTCTGCCTCTTCCTCACTGGAGGTGCACAGCCTGCTACTCCCCAGCCTCCCACTGCCAAGGTTCTCTGCTTTGCCTCAGGCCCAAAGTAATGGAATCAACCTTGGGCCCAGACATCTGAAATTGTGAGCCAGAAAATTTTGTCTCTTAAAGCTATTTAAAAAAAAAAAAAAATACCAGCAAACAGCTAAGGTCCAGAGTATGTTTTCTCATGTCAGCGGGGGAGCCCCACAGGTCACGCTTTTGCTTCACCTTTTTTTTTTTTTTTTTTTAAGATTTGTTTGTTTTTAGGTGCATTGGTGTTTTGCCTGCATGCATGTCTGTGTGAGGGTGCCAGATACCCTGGAACTGGAGTCACAGACAATTGTGAGCTGCCATGTAGGTACTGAGAATTGAACCCAGGTTCTTCGGTAGAGCAACCAGTGTTCTTAACCACTGAGCCATCTCACAAGCCCTGATTCTTTCTTCTTTTTCTTCTTTCTTCTTCTTTCTTTTTCATCCTCTTTCTTCTTCTTCTTCTTCTTCTTCTTCTTCTTCTTCTTCTTCTTCTTTTCCTAAGACAGAGTTTCTCTGTACAGTGCTGGAATTAAAGGCATGTACCACCATGTCTGACTCCATCTTCTTTATTCTTAAGTCACTAATCTTCTCTGGTTTTGGGGCTGGACCTCCTGTCTCTGGAAGGAAAAATCTTCAGATCAAAACACATATGACATTAGGAACATGCATTAATTCTCCTTGTGCTGAGCAAACAGCAGTTCTAAAGTAGAATAGACCATTCCTCTCTCTCATCATCTCCAGTATAGGATGAAGCTCATCTCTAGAAAGAATCTCCCATGTAGCCACTTCTGAAAGTGTTTGGGTGAGGGCTAGGGGAAGCAGAAAGCTTTCGTGGAAGAACAGACCTGGGCAGAGAAGGGCCAGTGGTAACTGGTTGATACAGGGTTGAAGATATACTGTCACAAGTTTCCCTCTGCCTTTCCTCCCAGACTTGGTGGCCATCTTGACGACATCAAGAGATCTCCCTGAAATGTATCTGGCTTTGGGATATCATTCACTGATTTGTTCATTCATTTGGTAACAACTCCTGGTTGAGTTGTTGGCTATGAGTTAGCCTTTGACAGAGGTACTGGACGATAGTACAGTGAATACAACAGGCAGAGTTGTGATCAGTCAAGAAAAGGGACATCTTCCTGGGGTAAAGTTCAGGGCTCTAAGGGCAGTTAGGAGGCTCAGAAAGTTGCAGAATTTACAAGACCCCTCCCCGAGGTTATATAGGCACGGCTAGCTGATGAGAAGATATTCTCTAGAATGCCCAGCTGCCTCCAAGTTGTATGGAGCTTCAGTAGGCAGATTTCATGAGTCCTTGTCTATGATGGGGTGGGCTTTTCAAAGACATATCTGCCTTTGAGTCATCTATGTTCCTGTAAATACCCTTGTGGTCCTGTAAGTAGCCCCAATAAACTCATTGGTCCAAGCCAGATTTGCGTGAAATCATCCCTAAAAAAAACTTCTGGAGGCAGGATCTCTCTGTGTAACCCTGGCTATCCTGGAACTTGGTCTGTAGACCAGGCTGGCCTCAAACTCACAGAGATCCACCCGCCTCTGCCTTCCCAGTGCTGGGATTAAAGGGGGCGCCACCACTGCCCGACAGGTGGAATCATTTCTTTAGTCTGTCACAAGTGCTTTATCTGGAGTGAATGGAAAATGGTTCACACCTCCCTGGGGAAAGCCACACAACGCTAGGGCAGTGAAATAACGGAGACTCAGGGAAGCCAGGTCTCCTTGAGAAGAGATATACTGAAGTCAAGGCTGACAGATGCACAAAGCTTTGAGCAGGTCAAGAGCAGGGAAAAGTATTCCAGATACAAGGAGCAGCATACGTGAAAGCCCAGGAACCAGAGATGCCAGAGCCAGTGAAAGACTTGATGGAGGCACATGGGCCTGGAGTTTAGCATGTAAGGGACATCAGAAGATACGAGGTGTGTGATTACTTCCTGTTGCTATGATAAAACACCATGACCAAAAACAACTTAGGGAAGACTTTATTTTTGGCTTTTGGTCCAAGAAGGTAAGAGTCCATTATGGTGGAAAGACAAGGCAGTCAGTTTAGGCAGACTTGGTGGCTAGAGGAGGAAGCTGAGAGATAGCATCTTTACCCACAAAGTAACCTGGAAGTGGGCTAGGCTATAAACTCTCAAGACTCCAGTGGCATACTTCCTTCAGCAACTTCCTCCAGGTTCCAACTGCCCCAAATAGTGCCATCAACTGAGAACCAAGTGCTTCAATATGGAAGAGCAGAAGGGACATTTTTGTTGTCGAAAATGTTGTTGTGTTGGTGCCAGCAGAGGTCAGAGGTGTCAGATCCTCTGTTGCTAGAGTTGCAGATGGTTGTGAGGCACCTGATAAGGGAGCTGGAAACCAAACTCAGGTCCTCTGGAAGATCAGTGACTGCTTTGTATCTGTTAAGCCAGCTCTCTGGCTCGCTAGGGGACATTTTTTTTAATTCAAACCTTCATAGGTGGTTAGATTTTTCTCATGGAGAACTTGAGAAAACCTGGGAAGAATAAATTTTAACCTGTTTTTGTTTTGTTACTGCTGTTTTGTTGAGATAAATTCTTACTATGCGGTCCAGTCTGCCCTTGACCTCACCATTCTCCTGCCCTTGACTTGAGAATTCTGGGATTGCGTGTGTATTCTAGTATATCAAGCCTGGAAGGTTTTGTTTTGAGTTTTATTCATTCTTATTTTATGTGTATGGGTATTTTGTAGAGTGCTCTTAACCAATGAGCCATCACTCCAGCCCTAAACATGGAAAGTTTTAAGAAGATATCTCTATTATGTTTAGCTTTGGGTTTTAGAAAAGTACTTTTTGAGCAAGGTGGTGGTGGTACACACATTTAACCCCAGCACTTGGGAGGCAGAAGCAGACAGATCTCTGTAAGTTTGAGGCTAGCCTGGTCTACAAGAAAGTTCCAGGACAGCCAAGGCTACACAAAGAAACCCTGTCTCAAAAACCAAACCAAAACAAAACAAAAACCTCAACAAAAAAAAGATGGAAATGTTAGAAAGAGGTTTGAAGTGAGTAGGTGTGGAAGGGGTGGGAATGATGTTTTACTTTAGATGAATTAACCCTTCCCCTGTGTGTGTGTTTGCTTGTAAGCATGCACACATGTAGATGTGGTCTACATGTATGTGCGTATATGTGTAGAGGCTGGTTGTCATCCTTGGGTGTCATTCCTCAGGACCCATCCACTTTCTTGGGACATGGTCTCTCGCTGGTACTTGGGACCTGGCAACTAGGTTAGGCGAGCTAGCCCCTGAGCCTCAGAGATCTGTCTCCACCTCTCAGCACTGGGATTACTGCTGCTTCCCGCTATGCCTGCTTTTTACATACCCGCTGGAGCTGGGCCCTCATGGTCGTGTGGCAAGCACTTGACTGACTGTGCGCTCTCTAGGGCCCTAGACATGTGGTGCTTACGGAGTACCTGTGATCACACTGTTTACTACTTACCTTTTTAATCATGTGACTGGCCACATGGCCACTCGGAATAAGCAAAATATCAATCATAGCTGTGTTGTCCTTCTTACTAAGTCTTAATCGGCAGAGTATAAGCACATGTGGAAAGGCATTCTGGAGTCTGAGCTGCCATCTTGGACTATCAGGGTATGAAGATGGCAGAAAGCCAGAAGGGTCCTGAGATCCTGAGAGCTGGAGCCATTGTACCAGATGCAGACCTAGTCCCTTTGGTCTCCTTTAATAAGACAGAAATAAACTTCTAAGGGGAGGAGAGATGGCTCAGCTGTCAAGAATGGCTACAGCCTTGTTGAGAACCCAAGTTTAGTTCCCAGTACTCTCATCAGGCAGTTCACAGCTGTAACTCCATCTCCAGAGGAAACCAATGCCCTATTCTGGCCCCTTCAGGCACCTACACTCGTATTTGCGGCATGTACACGTGTTGACAAAAGCAGGCGTACACCAATATACACATAATTTAAACATAAACAAGCTTCTACCTTATCTGAACTGTTTGACATGGAATTTTCTTCTATTCACAACTGGACACTATTCTGGTACATTTGAAATCATCCAGTGGTCAGTTAAAGCTGATGAATCTAAAGATCTGGAGGAGGGTGGCCTGGGAAAACTTATCAGGGCACTTGAAGTTGCCAGCTGATGATTGGCCGTGAAGCCATGGCAACATGAGATCACTAAAGAAGAGAACAGGATCTACAGCAGAATTCTGAGGCGCACTAAATTTGAAGGATGGGCAGAGGAAGAGGAGCCTGCAGAGGAAACTGGAGGGAGTAATCAGAGAGGTAGGATAAAGCCATGGCAGCAGTGCGTCACAGAAGCTCAGGGGAGAGGCCCAGATAGGGCCTGGATGGTCGGTGGAGAAGGCAGCCACTTCTGTTGGTTTCTCTAGGGCTTGATAGTGTCACGGAGCCCCAGAAAACAGAATTTAGGTTTCTGGTGTCTCAGATCCTGCTGTGTTGGCTTTCTGAAACTGTGAACAAAAATCCCTGTAGTAATCACCTTACAGGAAGAAAAGATTTGAGTTTGGGCTCATGGTTTCAGAGATTTTAGTCTGTGGTCACTTGGTCCTGCTGCTTTGGGGCCTGTGCCAGTGCAGTGCATCATGGCAGGAGCCTGTGGTACCTCGCACAGTCAGGAAGAGGAGAGAGGCAGACAGATAGAGCCAACAAGGATAGCAGTGCTCTTTCCAAATATTCTCTCCAAGAGTGCATGAGTCCCCAGTGACCTAACCTCTTCCCACTAGGTTTACCTCTTAAAGTGTCTACTGCCTCCCAAAAGCTCCGTGGGTTAGGCATCAAACACACCACATGTGGTCTTTGAAGGGGCTTTCAAGATCTGTGCTATAACACCTAAGGAAGGTTCATCATGCTATCCCCCTGCTGTAGATTCACTAGGATTAGGTTCTAGCTCCTCAGCTCATCTTTTGGGCCCTGACAAGGTCCGGCTCCAGCCTTTCTCACCTATTGCTTTCCTCTGCACACCGTGTTCCTGATCTATCTGCCTTCCTGCTACTCCTTGCTTGAGTCCATGTGCTTCTATCTGAAGAGAGTTCCTTTTCCCCTAAATCCCACTCACTCTTTACATTAAAACGTCAGCTCTTCTGCTCCCTAGTTCTTCAGGCAAGTTGCTTGCCACAACCCTGTGCCCTCCGAGCACCTTGCTAATTACTAGTCACCCATCTCAGTGCTGTCTGTTTTAAACCTGTCTGTGCATATCGTAGGTCTCCGACTACCTTGAGAACTTGGAAAATGTAATTTTGCCAAGTTAGCAGTACTTCCCAGATTCAATACAACCCATATTAAAATACCAACTCAGTTTTAAGCAAAATATCTTTATTTATATGTATGTGCCTACATGAGTTTATGTGTACCATATGAATGCAGGTGTCCTTGGAGAACCAGAGGGTAGTGATTCCCCTGAAAAGGGAGGTATAAGCAATTGTGCCTGATGTGGGTGCTGTGAACTGGTCCTCTGGAAGAACAGTAAGCTCTTCACCTCTAGGCTGTTCCTTGAGCTCCTTCAATTAGAGTTTCCAATATAAATTGATAAATCATAAACTCAAAAGACCCAGAATGGATCAGTAGGCAGTGTGTTGTGTGTTTGAAATAGTGTCTTTCCGTGTAGCCCAAGCTGGTCTAGAACTCTCTATGTAGCCAAGGCTGTCCTGGAACTCATGACCGTTGTCTCAGTCTCCCTAGTGCCAAGGTGTGCATAACTAAGGCTTCTTTGTTTCCCTTGACAAACCTTGAGAAAGACGAAGCTGGAGGAGTCAGTTTGCTGCTTCAGTAACGGAAACAGTTCAGTGCTGGCAGAGGGTCAATAGGTAGGTCAATGAAGTTAAACTGACAGTCCAGAAGTAAACTCTTAAAAAGATTTATTTATTTATTATGTACACAATGTTGTACACACATGTACAGCAGAAGAGGGCACCAGATCTCCTAATAGACGGTTGTGAGCCACCATGTGGTTGCTGGAAATTGAACTCAGGACCTCTGGAAGAGCAGCCAGTGCTCTTAACCTCTGAGTCATCCCTTCAGCCCCAGAAGTAAACTTTTACATTTACAGTTGCTACTGTTGTTTTGTTTTAGTCAAGTTATTATTATTTTTTTTTAACAAGGGTCTCAAGACAAGTCTGTGATAAGTCTCCTCAGCTAATGACACAGGATAACTGGTATCACATCTAAAACAATGACATGGACCCTACCTTACATGTATGTAAAATTTACTCAGGCCAGGTATGGTGGTGCATACTTTTAAACACAGCATTCAGGAGGCGGAGAGGCAGGCAGCTCTCTGTAGGTTTCAGATCAGCCAGGACTAAATACCCTATCTTTAAAAAAAAATTATTCAGATCATTAACCTAAAGTTGGAAGTTCTAAAACTCTTAGGAGAAAATACAGGAGTAAGTCTTTGCAATTTGAGGGTCAAGTAAGACTTTTTGGATATACTATCAGAGCACAAGCGGAGAAATAAAATACAAATTGTACTTTGTCAACATTTAAAATTTCTGTGCTTCAAAGGACAGTCAAGAAACTGAAAATAAAATCCACAGAAAAGGTGAAGCTATTTGTAAACTATGATCTTTTGAGTGTCTAGTATCTAGAATATATAAAGAATACATAGAGGCTAGAGAGAAGGCTTGGTGTTTAAGAGCACACACTGCTCTTCCAGAGGACCCAAGTTCAATTCCCAGCACCCAGACCAGGCAGCTCACAACCACCTGTAACTCCAGCTCTACGGGAGATCTGATTCCTCTAGTCTCCCCAAGCATGTGCACTCACATACAGAGACATAATTTAACATAATAAAATAATTTTAAATACGTATATCTCAATAACTTAACCCAATTTTTAAAAACGGATAAAGGATGTGAATGGACATTTCTTCAAATGGGATACACAAATAGTCAGTAAACACATGAGAAAAGATGGCAAACATTGTTAGCTATGGAAGAAATGCAAATGAAAACCACAGTGCGATACCACTTCCCAGCCACCAGATTGTCTACAACTAAGAAGTCCTGTAATGTGGCCAGCAAGATGGCTCAGCTGATGAGCCAGATGACCTGAGTTTGATCCTAGATCCCACATGGTGGAAGGAGAGAACCAACTCCTACAAATTGTCCTTTAACACACACACACACACACACACACACACACACACACACACACACACACTTTTAAAGTCCAATAATAAAAATGGGGTGTGTGGTACATGGCTGTAATCCCAACACTTGGGCAGTGGAGGCAGGATGATGACAAATTCAAAGTTATCCTTGCCAACATAGTGAGTTTGAGGCTATCCTGCCCTACACAAGACCATATCTCAAGATGAATACATGTATATTTGTGCGTACATACATATGTGACCGTGTGTGCTGAGACACACCTTGAATTTCAGTACTCAGAAGGCAGAAGCAGGCAGATCTCTGAATTTGAGGCTACTCTGGTAGCCTAGTGAATCCAGGACATAATGAATTCTAGGCCAGCCAGAGATACACAGTGAAACCTGTCTTAAAAAAAAAAAAAAAGCTGGGCATTGTGGCATACACCTTTAATCCCA
>NW_026591585.1:0-17422 GCF_907164565.1 Psammomys obesus | reverse complement strand
CTTCTTCTTCTCCTTCTTCTTCTCCTTCTTCTTCTCCTTCTTCTTCTAAGATTCATTCATTATTTATACAGTGTTCTGCCTACATGCAGGTCAGAAGAGGGCACCAGATGTAATCACAGATGGTTGGGAGCCAACATGTGGTTGCTGGGAATCGAACTCAGAACCTCTGGAAAAGCAGCCAGTGCTCTTCACCTCTGAGCCATCTCTCCAGCCCTGAACTGGGTGTTTCATACAAGCTAGGCAAGCATTCTACCACCTACTCACGGAGCTGTAGCCTCAAGCCAAGCCAAGGATTCTCTCTTTCTCTTTCTATTTTGAGACAGGGTCTCACTATGCATGTCCTGGAACTTATTATGAAGACCAGATTGCCCTCAAACTCACAGAGATCAGCCTGCCTCTGCCTCCCAAGTAATGGAATTAAAAATGTATCACCACACTTGGCCTACACACAGATTTTAAAAAGGAGACCTAAACCAGAAGTTGGTGGCACCTGTCTTTAATTCCAGTACTGGAGGGTGGGGATAGAGGTGGGTGGAGCTCTATGAGTTTGAGGCCAGTTTGGTCTACAGAGGAAGTTCCAGGATGGCCAGGGTTACATAGAGAAACTCTGTCCTGGGAAAACAAAACCAAAACCAAACAACAAAAACAACCACACACAAAACAAACAAACAAACCCAGGAAGACCTAGCTAGATATGGTCACTAAATCCACAGAACAAAAGTTCCAACTCACCAGTCAACATCACACTACAGACTTAAAGAAATTTTCCTCTATTTGTCAAAGATTTTAAGACCAAGATTTTTATTTATTGGCCACAATTTAAGCTGCTTCAGTCTCTCTGCAGAGAAATTTGATTCCAAATTAAAAAAAAATACAAAAACAAAAACAAACAAAAAAACACAAGAGGCTGGAGAGTCGCCTCAGCAGCAGTTAAGAGCACTTTTCCAGAGGACCCAGGTTCGGTTCCCAGCACGGAGGCTCACAGTCATATGTACCTCCAGTCCCAGGGGATCCTATGCCTTCTAATACAGTTCCTCATGTTGTGGTGACCCGCCCAACCATAAAATGATTTTGTCGCCACTTCATAACTGCAATTTTGCTACTGTTATGAACTGTAATGAAAATATCCAATATGTAGGATATCTGATATTGTGATCCCTGTGAAAGGGTTGGTTTGACAGCCCAACCCCAAAGGGAACACAGCCCTCCGTTGAGAACTGCTGCCTTTAATCCTAGCACTCAGGAGGCAGAGGCAGGCAGATCTTTATAAGCTCTAGTCTAGCTTGGTTTACATAGAGGTCATATAGTGAGGGCCATATAGTGAGATCCTGTCTCAAAAACAAAAAACAAAACAACAAATACCCATGTACTGAGACCAAGTCATCAGTTTCTTGGGCTTTGGCCTCAGGAAATAATCTGGAATATGTTCAGATTTGGGGTTCTGTACAAGGACGTCACTTCAAAATAAAATCAAATTGGAGACAAACTAAAATTTCCTCTCAGGAAGCCAAATGCAACCCCCACCCCTCCCCCCACCCCCCCCCCCCCAAAAAAAACAACTAAATTTTTCTCTGTCTTTAGCAAAGTAATTCAGCTCTCTTTGTTCTGCCCTCAATTCTCAATTTATGCCCCACAGCCTATATTTTAGACTCAAATAGTTCTTTTCCAAAGAAGAATGTCACCATTAGCCCTTAGGATATTTTTTCCCCAGTCATTCTTAGCTTGCACAACTCATAGGCTGTTTCGGTTCTTTTGGCATAATTCAGTCGGAGCATTTTTGGCTGTAAGTAATGGAAACCATCTCAGGCTGAAGGAGCAGGAGGCAGAGGAGGAGTGGGAGCAAATGCTGTTGAATGTCAGAGCTCCATCTTGCCTTGGGTTGAGGCAGATATGATACACACCTTTGATCCCAGCACTGGAGAGGTAGCCAGTCCATCTCTTTGAGTTTGAGATCAGTCTAGTCTACCTTGTGGGTTCCAGAACAGCCAGGACTACATAGTGAGACCCTGTGGATAAAATAAAACGAATCAAGTAAATAAAAATGCTTTGGGGGACATTTGTTACAGAATTTGAAGATTCCGTTGGCTTTTATTAAAAATGTGTGGCTACTTAAAAATTAAAAACAAAACAAAACAAAAAAATGCTTTGGGGGAACTGGGCACAGTGGTGCACACCTGTGATCCCAGCACTCTGGGAGGCAGAGGCAGGCGGATTGATGTGAGTTCGAGGCCAGCCTGGTCTACAAAGAGTCCAGGACAGCCAAAGCTACACAGAGAAACCCTGTCTCAAAAAACCAAAAACAAACAAAAATGCTTTGGAGGGTTGGATGGATGGCTCGGTAGCCCAAAGCCTTGGCTACTCTTACAGAGGACTTGGGTGTGTTTCCTAGCACCCAGATGGCAGTCCACAACCACGTGTAACTCCAATCCCTCTCTGGCCCCTGTGGGCACCGGGCAGGAACTTAGTGCACAGACACACATGCAGACAAAACACCCATCCATACAAAATAAAAATAAAGTGAATAATCGAGAAGCAGAGGCAGGCGGATCTCTGTGAGTTTGAGGCCAGCCTGGTCTACATAGTTCCAGGACAGCCAGGCCTACATAGTGAGACTCTGTCACAAACAACAACAAATGAATAAAGAGAAAAATGTCTTGGGATGGCTCCTCCTTTAATAGTCTTTTTTGTTGTTGTTGTTGTTTTGTTTTCATTTAAAGCAAGTGTGACTTGACTGTCTAATTGGATAGGCTGTGTGCCTACAGGCTATATTAATAGCTTCTCAGAACTCCATTGATTGATGTTAAGAATCTGAACTTCTGAAGTCTTAATATAATAATAGCATAGCGAGGGAAGGAAATCTGAAACTTTAAAAAATTTTTTACATACTTTAAATCACTTTTAAAATATGCATTTATTTACCACGAGACACCTGTGAGAGCAGTTATCGTAAGGCAAATTCCTTTAACTAAATGAATAGTAAAGAATAGTAAAACGTTACTTTGAAACCTCTTCTGTGAATTTACCTCTTTCTTAGAGTCTGGTAGCAAGATAAACTGTTAGTCTTTCTCAGCTGGAGGCCCAGAAGCTCTAGGCCAGTGATTTTAACCTGTGAAGAGAACTGAGAGGGGGAAAGCACTGAGAGGCAGCTGAAGCCTTTGGGGGAGGTTTAGCTGTTAAAGCTGCAGTCAGTGCCCTCAGCGAAGTGAGAAGGGTAAATTATAGCTGGAAGTATAATCCAAACGGTCTGGGTAGCGGTCTGGGTAGCAAAAGGACAGAGACTTGCCCATTACCTAAGATGGGTTACCTTAGGCTCCAGGAGTCTTTACAGTTTTGTTGGTGGGGGTAGGGAGGAGGGGGTAGTGTTAGACTTCGGTGCTAGGCTCTCATAAGTATTACCATAACCCAGGTGGAGCCATTGTGTCCCTAGTACATCTTCTTTGGAGCCCATCAGGTTCCACCTAGGAAAGGGCAGTTCTGTCTCTTATGGGAAACTTAAGCATTTTAAAGGCCATATTCAGCAGATCTCTGAAGAGTCTGAGCACCATCTGTCTATTAAGTATACCTGAGTTTAGGCTTAACCTCGAAAACACGTGCAGGAGGCTAAATAAAGCTTGTTCCTAAAGGAATAGTTAACAAGTTAGTATCTTAGTAAAAGGTTAGGATTTTAGAGCCTAATAAGTTTGAGCCTTAAAAATTTGAATTAAAGATTTAGCATCAAAATAGAATTATCATAGTTTTTTTTTTTGTATGATGTGATTTATCCAAACAGCTAAAGCTTAACAAAGTAAACAAAGACAGAGGAGCTAGACAAATATTACTGTGAACCTGAGGAGATCTTAGAAATTTATAAACCTTGATTATCAAATATACCTTATTTATCAAACATATGTTGTTACCTATATTCTCTAAAGCCTGGTGCTGAACAATTAGCAAAGACATAAGTAGTCAGACATACATCTTAAATCAGCTTTTGTTAATCTGAGTAAACCTTTATAACCTTACATTTTATCATCAGACAAAAATCTATACCAATCCAAAAAATATTTTAGAGATGGCTCATTTCCTTGCTCTAAAAAGGAGATACAATGATAAACCAAGGACTCAGTAGAAGTTTTATAGTTATTGCTTTAAACCACGCAGTCATCTTAAGATGGTGAAGTCACAAGGCAGGTGCCCTTTAGTAAAGATGGCTGCCATCCATGTGGTTGTTTACACCTTGACGAAGATGGAGGATAGCCACATGGTTATATATATATAGTATATTCTAAACTAGAGTTGAATTGCATATAAAGGATGTTGCAGCAAATTAAAATTCCTGTGTATAGGTTTTGTTTTGGTTTTTGAGTTTTGGTTTTTGATTTTTGGTTTTTCGAGAGACAGGGTTTCTCTGTGTAGCCTTGGCTGTCCTGGACTCCCCTTGTAGACCAGGCTGGCCTTGAACTCACAGAAATCCATCTGCCTGGAATCACAGGTGTGTGCCACTACACCTGGCTTTATGCATGAGTTTTAACTATAAGCCTTTTGTTATAAGTTTTATATTAAGTCGTATTTTTAAATTTTTCTGTACATTGTTTGTTCTGTCTGTATGAGGATGTCAGATCCCCTAGAACTGGAGTTACAGATAGTTATGAACTGCCATCTGTGCGCTGGGTCTTTTGGGGGAGCAGTCAGTGTTTTTAACTGCTAAGCCATCCTCCAGACCCCTTGTTATAAGTTTTAAGCCAAATCTTGTTACAGATTTTACAGATTCTTTACATACCCAGTGAATTTGCAAATCCTGAGATAAGAGATTTGTAAGATACAGCATAGTCTTAAGAGATTTTTTTTTGAGAACAGAGCAGAGAAATGATAAAGATAAAATATCTTTGGAATTGTTTGTTTATGGCAAAAGTTATTACAATCTGTGAGAATTTGGAAATCAAGTGTAGCAAGCTTTAGCCATTGATCTATCCTGAGGCCAAGCTGTCGGTAATAAAACAAGTCTGTGGGGGAAGAAAGAGAGAGTAACACAATGGAGTGCCTCATGCAGGGGAGGGACAGGATGTTCCCATAAGTTCCCAGGGGGAGCTGAGAGTGCGGAGCAGGCTGATGGCAAGCAGGCTGTAAGGCGAGAGAAAGCTAGGAGGCAGCAGGGGAAAAGCTGAGCCAGTAAAGAGACCCAGCAGGGTGTAGCAGGCCAGAGCTGAGAGAGGCCAGTAACTGATGAAGTGTCATGTGTCAAGGTGACAAGAATTTCCACAGGTGTGTCCCCAAGTGGAATGGTAAACCCGTCAGAAAAATGTTCCAGACTACAGAGGGAAGGTGTGCCTTACCCTCAAGATTGGTGCCCGGTGAGTGTGAGAGGAGCTTCCCGGTACACACGTGGCTTTTGTGGTAACAGTAAGCAGTCGGGCAGCTCTGGGTGACATCGATCCAGTAGAGGAGGAGAGGGGAGAAGGCAGGAGAGAAAGCAGGTAGAGGGAAGCAGCAGCGGAAGAACTGGACTCTGGAATTTGGAATCAAATTCTGCGAGTGGTGGAAGCCATCAGAAGCAAACAAAAGATCTGTACGTACCTTAGGGGAGTCAAATCTGCAGCTCTGTTCAAAATGGCCAGGTTCCTGGGGTAGGAAACTTATCTGTGCCTTCCCCAAGTTTTTGCACCAAATGAATGAATAAAAGAAATGAAAAGGTAAGGAACATGACTAGTCCTGGGTTTCAGCATGAAATGAATGCAAAAAAAATAAATAAGAAAAGAAAGGCCAGGCATGGTGGCACATGCCTTTAATCCCAGTACTTGGGAAGCAGAGGCAGGCAGATCTCTGAGTTCCAGGCTAGCTTGGTCTACAGAGAAAGTCCAGGGCAGCCAGAGCTGCACTGAGAAACCCTGTTTCAAAGCAAAACAAAAAAAAAAAAAAAAAAAAAGAAAAAGGAAAAGAAAGGAAACTTGACTGCTCTTAAATATGGGGGAGAAGAAGGTTTATTATAGATAATAATATAGATAATATATTATAATATATTATATTATAATATTACATAGGTGAGACAGGAACATCTGGGAGAGTACAAAGTGGACATGACCAGAATGAGCTGTGCCATATACGAAGAAGTGGGAGGAAGGAAGATGGGAGAGAAGGGAACACGATACAGCAGCCAGGAGGCCCAAAATGGTTGGTTTATATAGGGAAGAGCAGCCCAGCCCCTTGGGCTACAGAATTGAGGACAGGAGGAGGGCTATGCCAGCTAGGAGAGCCCTGTAACAGGTAGGGACTGAGGGATGCTGGGAGAACCTGACAGCCAGGTCCTATTTGATCTGGTAAACAGCCATTTATCCCTGGCTTGAAACCTGACATAACCCTAACATAATGAGATAGATAGAGCTCTGGATCTACCAGCCAGCAGCCTAGCCAAAAGTAAGCAACTTCAGTGAGAAATAGTCTCTCAACAAAACAAAGGAAACAAACAAACAAACACAAACCAAATCAAAATGAAAAGACCCAACCATCCAGCCAAACAAACAAACAAACAAACAAAAAACACTGAGATAAAGAGTAATAAAGAAAGACATCAGAATCATCCTTTGACTTTGACATGCGTGCACAGGATACATACAGCCACATACACAAATTTGCATAACACACACACACACACACACAGAAGACATGGCTCCTATCAGAGCGGAGTCTTGCCCTCGTGACCTCATTCAACCTTAATTATAGTCTTGCACAGATTAAATGACATTTCTGTCACTGATGGGTCACACATAGGGTGGAGGTTCCCTAAGAGTGTATCGCCTAGTAACACTGGAGGCAGTTAACTTTATAAAATAAAATTGCCTAATGACACGTATCTCAGAACGTATTTTTATCGTTAGCAGTACTTGAAGGGCTGGGGTAATGGGGCAATGGGTAGAGTGCTTGCCTGGCATGCATGAAGCCCTGGGTATGAACACCAGCACTGCATATAAACTAGGTGTGGTGGCTCATATCCGAATCCCCACACTAGGAAGGTGAAGACAGGATGCCAAGAAGTTCAGGGTCATCCGGGTTACACAGGCCAAGGCCAGCCTGCGTTACGTGAGACTATAGAACTACCACTTTGGAAGCTGCTTTCTAAGTACAGCCATACCGTGAGTTAGGGCTTCAGCCTGCAAATCTGGGGGTGGCGTACACCATCTACTTCTCCTCCCTAGGAGGTAGACTGGACTTGGTGACTTGCTCCTAAATAGAAAGTGTAGCTAAGTAATGAATTTTGAGTACTTGGGGGCTAGGTCAAAGCAGGATATCATCTGTTCAGGTCTCCCTCCTAGCCTGTAGCTCTGAGAGGAGCCACTTGTAAGGACACCCAGGCAGCCTGTGGAACTGAGGAGGGTCTTTGGTAACTACCGCTGCCAACCCGTCAGCCTATCTTCCTGCCCAGCTGTTCTGCTGTCTGTCAGGGCAGGTCCTCAGTCTTTATCATGTTTTTGTTGTCTCTACATAGCCCCGGCTGTCCTGGAGCTCAGGACTAGAGCTGGTCTAGTAGACCAGGCTGGTCTTGAACATGGCAGAATCACCTGCCTCTGTTTCCCAAGTGCCAGGATCAAAGGGGTGCGACATCATGCTAGACCAACTCTCTTAATCCTCGTGATTGCTTGCACGACATATCCTCTCTCCTCAGGCCTCCACATAGCTCTGCCCACATCTCACTTTCGGCTTATGACATCATTTTCTTCCCACTTGGAATAAAGGAATCAGAGAATAATCCTTATCCAACACCAAAAATACCTTCTCCTTTTGGGCAAGCCCACACACTGCTTTCCCTCCATGTGCTGTGAATGGCCTGTCCACTTGTCTGTCTGCGGCTAGCCCCTCCCCTTGTACAGGATTCTTTCCTCCTCTTGCTTATTAAAGGCATCACTCTGGCAATTATCCTCTCATCTGCATCATCAAATGTTCTCTCTCAGGGGGATTGTTCTCATCAGCATACTAATGGGACATAAAAACTCATCTTCTAAAAGAAAAAAAAGAAAAATCTTCCGTTCTCCCTCATTCACGTCACCATTTGTCTGCTAAACAGGCTTAACCACGGTTTAAAAATATCTCTACTGAGCCAGGCATGGTGATGCTAAGATTACTGAGCACTTGGGAGACAGAGGCAGGTGGATCTCTTTGAGTTCCAGGCCAGTTAGAGCTACAGAGAGAGACCCTTTTTCAAACAAACGAACAACAAATTTATACTGCATGGTTGATGGTGCTGGAGAGATGGCTCAGAGCAGAGCAGAGTGTTTCAGAGGAACTTGGTTGGATTCTCAGCACCCACGTTCAATGGCTCCCAAGTCCAGTTCCAGGGGACCCGATGTCCCTCAGATCCATGAGTACCTTCGCACACACACAGATACACAAAAATTTAAGTGATAAAAATAGTAGCTGGGGGCGGTGCTAGAGAGATGGCTCAGCAGTTAAGAGCACTGGCTGCTCTTCAGGAAACCTGGGTTTAATTCCCAGCACCCACATGGCAGCTCACAGTTGTCTGTAACTCCACTTCTGGGGGATCTGACACCCTCACACACCCATACAAGCAGGCAGAACACCAAATGTACAAAAGTGAAAATAAATAAATCAGTAAAAAAAAAAAAAAAAAAAAAAAAGAGCTGGGCAGTGGTAGCACGTGCCTTTATCCTAAAGGCAGAGTTTTGTGAGTTCAAGGCCAGTCTGGTCTATAAAGAAAGTTCCAGGACAGCCAACACTACACAGAGAAACCCTGTCTTGAAAAAAACTAACTAACTAACTAACTAACTAACTAACTAACTAAATAAATAAATAAATAAATAAATAAATAAATAAATAAATATAGGTAGCTGGGGAGATGGCTCTACTGTTAATATCATTGGCTGATCTTCCAGAGGTCCTAGGTTTGATCCCCAGCACCTCATGATGCTCATAATCATTTATAACGTCACTCTCAGGGGAGCTGAACCTCTCTTCTAGGTTCTGTGGTAAAGACAGCTGGGCAGTGGTGGCACAGGGCTTTAATCCCAGCGCTCAAGAGGTGGAGGCAGGTGGATCTTTTCTAGGCCAGCCTATTTTATAAAGCAAGTCCAGGGCAGCCAGGGCTACATAGAGTAACCCCATCTTGAAAAAACAAAACCAAAACAAAATAATAATAATAATAAAAAGGAAATGATCCATCTATACTGTTTCTACTTCACTCTCCTTACGCTCCCAGCAGGCTTTTGTCACAACTGCAACAGCGAAACCATATTTTCCAAGGCCACCAATGACATGCGTGTTGACAGATTTGATGGCTAATTTCCCTTTCTCGATTGATCCATCAGTAGAATTTTGTCTGCGATTACTCTGCCTTTCTTTTAGTCTTCTCCACTTCCTTCAGTTGCTCCCAGGACTCTGGATTTGTGTGAATGCCTGTAGAGGCCAGAGGTCAATGTGAGACACCATTCCTCGGGAGCTGTCTAGCTTGTTTTTTGATACTGGGTTCTTCACCAGCCTAATTTTTTTTTCAAGATAACTGAGGAGGGTTTGGCAAGGGGCCTGCTGTGTCTGCGTCCCAAGTTCTGGTACTGCCAGCATGTGGCCACCATGCCAGGCTTCTTATGTGGGTGCTGGGGATCAAACACAGGTCCTCATGCCCACACAGCAAACACAGCACAGGCAGATCTGTAGTTTCAGGCCTCCTTGGACACATCTTTCCCCAGTTCTCATCAGTTTTTCTTCCTTCCCTGGATACCGTAAGTATTCATACTCAAGCGTATGAGCTAGGATGAAAACATCACCTCGTGGGTTTAGCACAGTGTCTTGTACACAATGGAAATACTGATTCAGATTCAAAGATTCAACTGAATTATCTCTTTCGGGAAGCAGTATTTACCTTTCCCCTAAAGGCGAAGTTCCACTTCCCTTTCAGTTAAGTGCCAAACCCAGGATCAAGTCTCCTCAGTTCAGGACTGGAAACAGGAATATATGTGGATTTTCGAGAGGGAAAGGCGTTTGCGGAGTCCCTGGAGTTTGCTGGTTGCGGACTTGGTCTTCCGGAGAGGATGTACCTGAGTTTTCTGTCTTGACCTTGTGGCGATGTTAGGGTGCTAGCAGGTGGCAACGTTGGACCTGTGGAAAGCCGTGGATGTGGGGGAAGGAGAGAACGTGGCTTCAAGAAAATACTGAAGAGCGATCCTATCTCTTCAAAAGATAAAACAACAAACCAAACAACTACAACTACAACGAAAGGGAAAACGAAGCTGAATGTGGGAGTGCGCTCACGAGCGCCCCCTAGCATTTGGAAGTGGAGGTAGGCGATAACAGAGTGCAAAATCATCCGTTCCCTAAAACAATTTAAAAAGATAAAATGATTGAAATTCCTTTTAAAGTTACTTTTAGTTACCGAAGCCTTTTTTTTTAAATTGTGGGTGCAGCAAACATAGCAGGCACACGTGGAGGGCAGAGGACAGCTCTCTGTCTCTGTGTGCTTGCCCATGAGGTCTCTGTACAAGCGTACTTGTGCCCGTGTGTGTGCAAGCACACACATATGTATGCATATACTCCTGTAGGTAAGCCTACCAAACTACAAAATATATAAACTGTCCGGAAGCTTCTCTTTTCTCCTTTACGGCCCTTCCTGCCCTTCCACTGACTTTCAGGTGCCTCAGGACCCTTCTACAGTACGTCCTTTCCAGATGGGAGCTGGGGGCCTTCTGGAGTCAGCCCCCGTTAGAGGCAGGCGCACCGTTCCAGGGCTGGGTTAGCCCTTCAAGCTCAAAAGCAGAGGCCCTCTTTCAGGGAGAGGCCTTAGCACTCTGTGTGGTGAGGCTGTCCGTATTCGTCAGTAGTTTTCCAACTCGGAACCCCCCCCCCAACCCATGTGTGTGTTGCTTATTTTCACGTTGCCCATAGCAAATGTTAAACCACAAAACTCTCAGAATAAAGAGAAAGAACAAATACGTGTAAGGAGAATGTAAGTTTTTCTGTAGTGTGCAATTTTTTTTTTTTTAAGAGTGCGTTTTCAGCATCAAGCCTCGCCGACAGGCAAGCTCTTCAAGCTGAAGAGAAGCATCCGGAAATATGAGTTTGTCATGGAAACGCTGACAGGGCTTCGCGTGAGGGGCTGCTCACAGGTGCAGCCCAGAAAGGCACAGCCTCTCATGGCTCATTTCAATCCCAGGCTGCTGAGTGAGTTCCCTTTCATGTAGCCCTGGGGGAGTCTGAAGGTTTTCTGTGAAGCTGGGTAGCTCTTACTAGGAAGGATTCTGGGAGCTGGAAGTAATCTTGGTATCAGTTTCACCTCTGAAGAAGGGCTTCTAGAGAGGATGGAGGGGAGAATGATGTAGAAGGGGGCAAACCCAGTCGTACTCAGGCGTCATTTTCACATCTTCATCCCGGTAGACTGTAGCCTGTTGAGGTACCTGAAGTTCTCCGTGTGTTATAGAAAGGCAAGCAGGCTGGTGACGTCAGGCCAGGAACCAGGATCACATCCTTGGGTGTATTGTGCAGCCTCCCGGTGTGGGGTTCAGGAGCGTCCCTGATACATGGTGGCTGATACCAAAGGCGGGTAGTACAGGACTTAGCTCAGCTAGCAGGGAGAAGGCTGCACAGTGACCCCCTATTGGTCCTGTCGAGACCTGGGCCTTTGCTTTAAACTGGGCTTTGTGTCCTTGAGGATAGCCTTTGTTCTTCCCAACTGCCCCACCCCCACTCGGGGTAGGGGGAGTCCTGCCAGGAGACTGAGAAAGGCACTGATAGCTTTATGAAGTCAATGGCTGGGCCTGCGTGGCTCTGAGGGGACTTGGGTAATGGAAAAGGTTGACCCTGGACAGTTTCCAACTGAAAAAAAAAAAAAAAATCATTTTTGCTCCCTCAGGCTCCTAGTCTAAACGGGTAGAGGAGACAAGGAGTCCAAGGATGATGAAAGAAAAACACCCAGTTCATACCTCGCAACACCCAGTTCATACCTCGCTAAACTGACAGTCTGAATGAAAAACAAGCAAACAAAAACACCCAAACACGTTTTGCTACCCAGACCACAAAACCCTGATAGGCCATCTCTTGAACGGAAGCCATTCACGCTCCTTGGACTGTGGCAAGGGCTGAAATGAAATCAAGATCCATTTACGGACATTCCTGTGCTGTACCTCTGAGGCTGCAGCCACAGCCTGCAGCAGCTCTTCCTGTTCCCTCCCTGCAGTCCCCGATGTGGGAGGTCAGGGAGCCTAGCCGGCCCGAGCCCTCCCCTGGTACCAGGGGCCCTGTTAGGGGGCTGCTCGGATCAGACCCAGGGCTGGTCTCCAGCCCCATCTGTTTTCTGCAATGCAGATCCCACCTTTCTTGCCCAACCCGGAGTCTTCGGAGCTCAGGAGACATTCCAGAGAGCTCTGGTTCTACATGAATTTGTCGCTCAGTGCACTAGGCAATCAGAAGCGACTTCTCTCCTTTTTCCCTCAGAGGTGTTGATAGTAACAGCAGCAACGGGCTGCCAAGTTGGCAGGAGAAACGCGCGGCTGTGCACTGCGGCTTGGGGTGGGGGTGGGGGCGGGGAGCAGCAAGCCCGCAGAAGGCAGAGCCAGGATGACAGTGTGTTTACCCTGAAATTAAAAGGGTCCCTCCAGGCTGAGCGGCCAACATCCTAGCTGGGGATGGGGGTGGGGGGAGGTGGGGATGTTTGAAGGTAGAGGCCCCTAGGGAGGCCTGGGGTGATGAAGTACCTCGGAGGCTCCCAGGTCTGGCTGTTGCTATAGTCGGTGGGAGGGACCTGCTGGCTGGGCCCAGAGGGCAAGCCAGGGCCTCGGGGCCTCCGAGGCAGGGTGGAGATCACCCTTGTTCCAGTTCTGGAGTAGAGGCTGTGGCTTCCAAGCTGGAATGGCTATGGGACACAAGGGGAGCTATCTGTTGGGAATCTGCTTTCTCCTAAAGATGGGGACAATTTGGGGGCACATAGAAGGACACACTCATCCTTTGTCAATCAAACGGACGTGGGGATCTCATGAGGGGTCACTCAGCCTCCTGGAGCCTCCACAGTGAATCAGCTTTGTGTGCAGATTCAACAGAAACAGAGTAGCCAACACTCACTATAAGGAAGACAGTGTCCTAAGGGCTTTATGGATGTCAATTCACTTGGTCTTCAGGTTCTACCAAATGGGGGCTACTATTAGCATTCCCATGTTCTCAATGAAGTAAACGAGACACAGGGCCCTTAAGTAACTTATTCAAGAGCACAGCCCCGAATAGCAAAGTCAAAGACTTGAGCCCAGCTGGGTGTTATATAGTCTGATGTTCCCAGCCCTGTGTCCACTGACTTTACAGTAAAACCCAGCTCACAGCACAGTGCTTGCTTGGCACAGAATGTTTAATAAGTGCTCGCTTACCACCATGACACATTTGGATATTTTCTAACAGGGATTCTTGTGGCACCTGACCTCCCCACCCAAGCTTGGTCTCCACGCCATGTTTGTCTTAGAAGTTAGAGGAATTCTCCCTTTGGCAAGCTGTTGGCCTCGCTGGAGTCTCCATTCCCCCATTCCCCTCTTCCTTGAAGTAGAGCAGAAGAATTCTCAGCTTCCTCTAGTTACCCTCAGCTTGCAAAGAAAACACAGCCTGCTGCCAGTTCTTCTCTGCTGACACCACAACCCATGTGCTGGGTGCCAGCCATGTGTTGTGGGGAGAGCCAGGAGCCTGGGACTGGAACTCAGGGCTCTACTCGAGACCATGGGCCAGGCACTGTACAGCAGCGTGGGCCTCTGCGGAGCAAAGACCGAATGCTCTCCGTGTGTGTGTGTGTGTGTGTGTGTGTGTGTGTGTGTGTGTGTATGTGTGTGTGTGTGTTGCTGGGGATCTAATCCAAAGCCTGTGGCATTATTAGGCAGGTGCTCTCCTACTAAGCTCCATTTTCAGCCTTTGTTCTTTAAAACGTTTGGACTCTCTTCCTAATCTTATTCGGTTTCTGATTCCCGATCTTCCTGCATTCACCCCTTGAGTTGCTGGGATTACAGGCATGGACCACAAGATCTAGCTATTATAGATTGTAGGAGCCGAAATCCATTATTTACTATTGGGCATGGTGGTACAATGACCTATGATCTCAACACTTAGGAGGCTGAGGCTGGGATGATCAGGAGTTCAAGGCCAGTCTGGGCTACAATGGAACAAGGTAGCTTTGTATCAAGGGAGCTTTGTAAATTAGTGATGAGCTCTCCAGGTCTGATAATCTGTGCAACTGGCCACTCTTGCCTGTGGCAAGGGACCAGACAGATAATTCTATGCCACTTCCTGGGGTGCTAAAGCTACTTTCTGTCAGGTCAAACAGGAGCCTGTTTGCCAATTGCCTCTTAGGCTGAGCACCAGCCTGGGAAAATCAAACCTTCATCCTCAGCTTGGGGTGGGGGGGGGGTGTTGGGTGGGAGGAAGCATTGTATAGATGTCTCAGAACAACACTGTTGTTTACCTGTGTTCCAGCGGGATCACACAGACCTAGAAGGTCTTTGGATGTGATCTCTTACCAGAGCAGCCATGTTCTGAATTAAAATTCCCCTATGTGTGCAACTGTGGAGGATCAGGGTTACAGAGTCATTGCCTGGTTGCCTCCTTCACATGAGAGGACAGACGACTCAGGAGGTGGCACAGGAGCAGCGCAAGGGAGTAAAATCTTGCCATGGTAACTTGTAGGGAAATTTTAATTCAGAACATGGCTGCTCTGGTAAGAGATCACATCCAAAGACCTTCTAGGTCTGTGTGATCCCACTGGAATACAGACACACCTTTACTTCCAGGAGACAGAGGCAATCAGCGATCTGAGTTCAGGGCCAGCCTGGTATAGAGCACGTTGCAGGTAAAGAAAAGCTTAAGCCCAGGCATGGTGATACATGCCTTTAATCCCAGCACTCAGAAGACAGAGGCATGCAGACCTCTAGTTTTAGTCCGTTCTGTTCAAGCAGTTCCGTTGAGAGTGAGTTGAGAGGCAGTGCAGTAGAGTTGAGTTCCTGGCCGATCAGGCTGTGGAATTCAGAAGCTTTTTTTTTTTTAAGCCAAGAGAGTTTTACAGAGAGAGAGGTTAAAGAGAGAACAAGATAGACACAGGCAAAGACAATTTGAGCCAGAGAATGAGAAGGAACCAGAGGATTAGATCACATGGCTAGAATTAGTTTGAGGCCAAGCAGAGCAATTCAATGAAAAACTGAGAGAAGCCAAATTGAATCAGTCAGCTTGGAGAGGAGTTTGAGCCAGAACAGCTGAGTTGAATCAGTCATAGCTGAGAAAGAACTAGAAAGGGTGAGCTTATTCATCAGTAAGTCTCAGAGGCTGAAAACATTCTAGGCCTGGATTAGATTGCATGGAGGCTAGAAGATTCCAAGACTATGCCTAAGTTAGCAGACGGAGGCAGTAAACCTCCAAGACAACAATTACATTAGCCAAATAAAAGTTACTTTTATAGAGGTGAGAAGCAGGAGGCCAGAGATGAACAAAGAGGGTGAGCCTACCAGGAGGGAAAGAAAGAAGAGAGGACCTGAGGAATGGGTGAGGGTTGCCTGCTTGCGGGAGCCTGACAGGAGAAGGTGGCCTCACCTGAGTGGGGTGGTAGGAGAAAGCACATTTCTTAGCTCCTGACGCCTTGGATGAAGACATACAGAAGCCAGCACAGAAGCAGGGGGCATGCCTGAGATGACCCTTAAGAGTTCCTTCCCTTCCAACTCTTCTGAAGAAAGTCAGAGTGAACAGCAGAAGTGGGTCAAGGTTCCATTTTACTGAGGGAGCTCTGTGCTGGAAGCAAGATGTGTTATGTTGCCTCTTCACTTATTCATGAGGCTATCGATTATAATGCAGCTTTTCCACAGGCTCCTGAGGTAGCATGAGTTGGGAGAAGAAAGCAAGCTAACTTCCTTTGCTCTGGAGATGTCAGGAGCTCTGGCAGGGCATCTGTCTTAACTGCCTCCATTCCTTTTCCCCCACACTCCTTTCCTACCCCTTCGGAAGCCCTCATGGCCTGAGGGTTGAGAACTGTGAATAGCCCTTTGTACTAATTTTCTTTGTTGCTGTAATTAAAATACTCTGACAAAAGCAACTGGAGGGGAAAAGAGTTTGTTTTTGACTCCCAGTTCAAGGGTACAGTCCACCAGTGGGAATCGAGGTGGCAGCAGCTTGAAGCCGTTATTCACATCACATCCACAATCAAGAGGTAGACAGATGAATGCTGCTGCTCATCCCTCTTATCACTCACAGTCCGCAACCGCACCCAGGGAATGGTGCCACTCACAGCCTCACAGCGGACGGGTTTTTCCTGCCTCAGTTAACACACTCAAGATAATCCCCACAGGAATAGGAAGATAGCTCAGCAGTTAAGAGCACTTATTGTTCATGCAAAGGACCCAGGTTCAATTCCCAGTACCCACAGGACAGTAACAACCACCCACAACTCAGGGGATTCAACACCCTCTTCTGTGGGTACACACGAGGTACACACAGACATTCATGAATGCAGAGCGCTAATTCACAGAAATAAATCTGAGAGAGAGAGAATCCTCTATGAAGCACGCTCAGAGGCCTCAGCTGATTCTAGACTCTGTTAAGTCAGCATTAACTATCACTCCTCTTACTCAGACCTAGCTATTCTTTTTTTTTAATTTATTTATTTTTATTAATTACACTTTATTCACTTTGTATCCTCCCATAAGCCCCCCCCATGCCCCTCCCCAAGTCCACTGATAGGGGAGGTCCTCCTCTCCTTTCTTCTGATCTTAGTCTATCAGATCACATCAGGAGTGGCTGCCTTGTCATCTTCTGTGGCCTGGTAAGGCTGCTCCCCCCTCAGGGGGAGGTGATCAAAGAGCAGGCCAATCAGATTATGTCAGAGGCAGTCCCTCTTCCCATTACTATGTAACAGACCTAGCTATTCTAAAGTTCCTTTTAGTATTTAGAGCCATCCCAAATCCTAAGAGCCCTGCCATCATTTGAGGCCAGATGTCCCAATTCTGAGCTATAAAGGAACTCTAACATGTTTTTGTTTTTGTTTTTTTTTAAGATTTATTTATTACATATAAATAAATTTATACGTAATAAATATTTATTTATTATGTTCTGTCGGCATGTAAGCCTGCATGCTAGAAGAGGGCACAAGATCTCATTATAGATGGTCATGAGCCACCATGTGGTTGCTGGGAATTGAACTAAGGACCTCTGGAAGAGCAGCCAGTGCTCTTAACCTCTGAGCCATCTCTCCATCCCTCTAACATGGTTTTATAGAAATATATATTTTTTTCTTTTTCAAGAAAAAGGATTTCTCTGTTTAGCCTTTGCTGTCCTGGACTCACTTTGTAGACCAGGCTGGCCTCAAACTCACAGAGATCTTCCTGCCTTTGCCTCCCAAAGTGCTGGGATTACAAGCATGCGCCACTGTGCTAGGTTTTCTTCTTCTTCGTCATCTCCTCCTCCTCCTCCTCCTCCTCCTCCTCCTCCTCCTCCTCCTCCT
>NW_026591584.1:0-15765 GCF_907164565.1 Psammomys obesus | reverse complement strand
GTGTGTGTGTGTGTGTGTGTGTGTGTGTGTGTGTGTGTGTGTGTGTGATTTGTGCATGCACAAATGCAAGTGCCAGTGGAGGCCAAAAGAGAGCACTGGATCGCAGGCCTCTGCCTCCCAGGTGTTGGGATTAAAGGTGAGCACCATCACGCCCCAGCTATATTATTTATTTTTATTTTATGTGTATGAGAATAGTATACCACACGTTTTCAGTGCCCTTGAATGTCAGAAGAGGGCATTGGGTCCCCTGGAACTCCATCTCCATTTGGGTGCTAAGATTGAACCAGGGTCCTCTGAAAGAGCAGCCAGTATTCCTAACCATCTCTCCAGCCACCTCACTTCAAATATTTAGTTTTGCAGTGCTGATGGTTAAACTCACAGCCTTAGGCATGATAGGAAAGTGCTCACCACTAAGTTGCATCCCTTGTCCTTGTTTTTATTTTATAAGTTTTTATTAGCATAAATTAGGTAATTATGGTCTTTGTTATGACATCTTCATATTATTGTGTATTACGTGTTATGGTCATATTCACCCATTCATTTAACCTTTTTTTCTGAAACAGGGTCTCATGTAGCCTGTGTTGCTGTGTTGCTGAAAATGTTCTTGAACTCTTTTTTTTTTTTTTTAATAAAGTTTTTAAACTATTTCATGTGTATGGGTTTTTACCAGCATGTGTATCAGTGTATCATGTGTGTGCTCGGTGTCTTCTAAGTCAAGAATAGGGCATCAGGGAGCTGGAGAGATGGCTCATAGGTTAAGAGCACTGGCTGTTCTTCCAAATGTCCTGAGTTCAATTCCCCAGCAACCACATGGTGGCTGACAATCATCTGTAATGATCTGGTGCCCTCTTCTGTCTTGCAGGCACACATAAGCAGAATGCTACATAAATAAATAAATTTATAAAAATTTTAAAAAGGCATCAGATCACCTGAAACTGGAGTTACAGATGGTTGTGAGTCATCATCACCATGTGGAACAGGGAATCAAACCCAGGTCCTCTAATAGCAATCAGTTCTCTATCTATCCATCTTAACATCACTTGGGAGGTTATTGGAATGTAAAAGTTCCCATCCAACCTTACCCCAGGGATGAAATTTCAGTCTGGTTTGGGTTTTGAAAATATTGTACCTAGTCCTCTGCCCATCCTCTTCTTTTTTGTTTTTTGTTTTTTTCAGTGCCCCTTGCCTCTCCTCCAAGTCCTCCCTTTCTCCTCCTTCCCCTCCCCTTTTCCCCCCAGAAAAGGGGAGCTCCCCTCCTCTATGTCAGCCCTCCCCATCACATCAGGACTGCACATATCCTCATCCCCTGATGCCAGGCAAGACAGCGCTGCCAGGGGGAAGTGAACCAAAAGCATGCAATAGAGTACATATTAGAAACAGACCCCCCCATTCACTAGGCACCCCATATGAAAACCAAGCCCCCATCGGCCACGTATGTGAAGGGGGCCTAGATCCAAACCATGCATGCTCCTTAGGTGATGTCTCAGTCTCTGTAAAGCCCCAGGGGGCTGGGTTAGTTGTCTCTGTTAGTCTTCTTATGAAGTTTCTGTCCCCTCCAGGTCCTTCCATCTTTTCCCCCAACTCTTCTACAGGACCCTCAGGAGCTCTGCCCCATGCTTGGCTGCACATCCCAGCATCTGTCTCAATCCCCTGCTGGCTGGAGCCTCCCAGATGACAGTCAAGTTAGGCTCCTGTCTGCAGCCCATGCTCTTCTTGAGGATACTGTTCTAGTAGCCCCAGGTGAACACAGAGCCTTCTGTGGCTAGTCAAAGCTCAGACAACAGAATCTGTAAAATCTTTCAGACATTTGAAGCCAGTCCTCAAGCCCAGTTATCACAAAAACACAAACATCCAGATCCAAGAGATGCAATTTTGTTTTGTTTTAAGATAGGATCAAGTTACCTGGGCTTGGCAATGCATGCCTTTAGTTTCAGGCTAGGCAAGTGGATCCCTGAGTTCAAGGTATACATGTTCATCTCTACAGCAAACCAAGAGACTAAAAATATTCACAAAAAGAAGAGTTAAGTAATATGTCACAAAGCTTAGGTTACTCTGACATGGGAAATTCCTGAGCCAAAGGTTTGCCAGGCATGATGCTGAACACCTTTAGTCCCAGTTCGGGAGGCAGAAGCCGGCAGATCTTTGAGTTTGAGGCCATCCTGGTCTACAGAGTCAGCCAGGGCTACACAGAGAAACCCTGTCTCAAAACAATAACACCAACAAAAACAAAACAGTAAGTCAAAGTTTTGCTTTAAAAGCATGGTTGATGGGAGAACCCCAGAACTTATAAGTATGGGGTAAGGGTACCTCAAAATTAACCAGCCTAATAATTTACTTTTTAAATTTTCTCATAAAATTATTTACCTGTGTGTGCATGTGCTCAGGGAAGCTAGAAAAGGGTGTCAGATCTGAACCCTTGTCCTTCAGGGCTAAACAGGGAACACTCAACCCTCTAATTTTATGATGGACAAAAGCTGCCTCCTCCTGAAGGTCTCGGTCTGAGCCAATTGACTCCAGGTCTCTGTTTCAGTCCTCTGTTGGCTACTTGGTCCTGTGGGGCTGAGGCTTCATGAATTCTGTGTGTGTGTGTGTGTGTGTGTGTGTGTGTGTGTGTGTGTGCACACTTACCTGTATGTGTTTGTGTGTGAAGTGTTTGGGGGGTTCATAAATATTGAAGTATGACTGTAGAAGAAGGATTGTGGGGAAGGGAAGCCCCAGAAGAGGAAAGTCAGAGGATCTGGGCCCTTCCAGGGCTGAGTTAGAGGCTGTGTTAAGAAGGAAGGTTTACCCTTGTGGCAGGGGTAAGGTTAAGTCAGATGGGGGGGGGGGTCTCAGTCAGTTGGTGATACACAAGCTCCATCTGAGGAGAGATGCTTTAAGACAGGAGGCAGTGGTAACACAGTTGCAGTGGAAAAGAGTGTGCCAGCTTCCCCTCCTGCCCCCCCCCATGGCATTTTTCTGTAACAGCCCTGGCTGTCCTGGAACTCATTCTGTAGACCAGGCTGGCCTTGAAAACTCAGACACTCTTGGTTTTTTAATATCTTGTTTCCCAGTGCTGCACTGATACACACGGGTGTATAGGATCAGAAAAGGTGGGGTGGTAGGTCTGCCTGATTGATGCTCGGCTTGAGGTCACGTTTTTTTCTGGGATGTGTCCCATGAACTCACTGGGCAGCCTTCCAGAGGCCTGACCTCCAAACCACCTTGGGTAATTTCCACAGACTGTTTCCATCCTCCCTCGCCCACCTGCACGCTTCAGCTGAGGAAAGTCCACTTACCGAGGAGGCAGCCTTAAGTACAAAGAGGCCTGTGGACAGTACATTATAAACCAAGAAAGCAGTGGCACCAACCGCTCAGCACCCCCTCCCACCCAACCTGGGGTTGAATCCCTCCCATCTGGACTCATAGAGCAGGAGCTGTGCTCAGGGCTACTTTTATAAAAAGGCTCAGCTGCACCATTCTCCTTCTCCAGAGCAAGGCAAGCTGGCAGTCTTCAGCCCGGCACACGCTCAGAACTGGCTGGCAGTGTTTTCACCAGCTGCAGGCTGTGACGAAAGAGCAGGCCTGAGGAAAGATTACCCAAGGTCAGGCCTACGTCACTGTGCCTGGCACATCTGCACCACAGTAGAAATTCAGGCAGATCCCGTTACTTTTTTTTCAAAAAGTCTTTTATTTATAATTGATACTATATTTGTTCTTATCTATGGGCTTGTTAATCTTTATCATTTTGGAGTAAATTTGTTTTTTGTTTTTTGTTGGTTTTTTTTGTTTTTCGAGACAGGGTTTCTCTGTGTACCCTAGGCTGTTTTGAAACTCGCTCTGTAGACTAGGCTGGCCTCAGACGCCTACAGATTGATGCTGGGATTAAAGGCATGCGTCACCACCAACTGGTTGGAGCAATTTTTTTAACACGTGTAAAACATATGTTATTACCGCACCAGGGACATGTAATTTGTTGTTGTTGTTGTTGGAAACATTCAAACTTCTCTTTAACAAATTTCTGTAGATTTTTTAAATGCGTATGAGTATTTTGCTTGTGTGTATGTATGTGTACTTCGTGTGGTCTGGTGTCCTTAGAAGTCAGAAAAGGGCATCTCTTAGGTCCTCTAGAACTGAGTTACAGATGGTTGTTAGCTGCCGTGTGGGTGATGGGAATCAAACCTTTGTCCTCTAGAAAAGCAGCCAAGTGTTCTTCTTAACCACTTCAGCATCTCTCCAGTCCCATAACTTTTTTTTTTTTTGACAGAATCTTAATGTAGCACAGGCTGACCTCTAACTTAGAATGGCCTTGAACTTCTGATCATTGTCTCACCACCTCCCGAGTTCTGGGATTACAGGCATTTGCTGCAAGGTTTATGTTTATTCATTGCTGGGATCAAACCGAGGGCTTTGTGGGTGTTAGGCAATCTTCCTACCTGCTGAGCCACATCCTTGCCTGGCACAAGTCATTTAAAATATTCCACTAACTGTGGTCAAACACTGTCATTCTACTCATCCGAATGCAACTCTGAAATCCTGGTCTTCCTGTGTTCCCTTAGGTCTGAATATAGTCTCAACTCAGTGGTTAAAATGTAGATCATGATTCCAAAGATGACATAAAGTAAGGTTCCTCCCCTGGCTCTCACTCAGACTACATATCTAGAAAAAAAAATGACATTAAAAAATTATTTTTGTTATTTTAATTATGTCTGTCTGTATTTTAAGTATGTCTGTGTAGGTATGTGCACATGATTGCACGTGAGCACAAAGGAGTTAGACTCCCCTGGTGTTGGAGTTACTGGCAGTTGTAAGCCACCTGACATGGATGGCTGCTAGGAATGAACCCTGGTCCTCTAGAAGAGCAGACGACTCTCTCTCTCTCTCTCTCTCTCTCTCTCTCTCTTCGAGACAGGGTTTTTTTGTGTCTCCCTGGATATCCTGGACTTGCTTTGTAGACCAGCTAACTTCGAATTCACAGAGATCCCCCAGCCTCTGCCTCCCTGAGTACTGGGATTACAGGCGTGTGCCACCATGCCCAGCCCAGCCAATTCTCTTAGCCACTCAGCCATCACTTTAGCCCTGGAGATTGAACTCTTAAAAAAAAAATTGTGATGTTGGAGTGATGGCTCAGTGATTAAGAACACTGACTGCTTTTCTAGAAGACCTGTGCTCAGTTCCCAGCACCCACATGACTGCTCACAACCATTAGTGATTCCAGTTCTAGGGAATCTGATACTGGCTTCTAACTTCCATTGGCACCAGGCTTACATTTGGCACACATATATACATATATATATATAATTTTGATATGAGTGTGTGCCTGTGTGAGTTTATATGCCCTACCATGTGTACAAGAGGTCAGAAGAGGCCATCCGATGCCCTGAAATTGGAGGTAAAGGTGGTTGTGAATCACCAGATGGAAGCTGGGAACTGAATTCGGGTCTCCTGCAAGATCAGTGAATGCATTCACCCACTGAGCTGGAACCAAACTCTGCTTGGCAGTAATTGCTTCTACCCCCTGGGATAGTTCAATGGTCCCTTTCATTGTTTTTAGTTTTTAAAAATATTTATATTCATTATGTCTATGAGTGCTCTATTTTCATGCAGAACAGGGAATCAGACTCCATTACAGATGGTTGTGAGCCACTATGTGTTTCCTGAGAACTGAACTCAGAACCTCTAGAAGAACAGCCAGTGCTCTTAACCGCTGAGCCATCTCTCCAGCCCCTCTTTCTTGTTTGTTGTCGTTTTTCAAGACAAGGTTTCTTGGTACAGCCTTTGCTGTCCTGGAACTCACTCCGTAGAGCAGGCTGGCCTCAAACTCAGAGATCTGCCTGCCTCTGCCTCCTGAGTGCTGGGATTAAAGTCGTGTGCCACCTCACCCAGTTCCACTTTCCTTCTCCTCAGGCTTTGGTTTTGGATTATTGCAGTGTTGCAGTGGGACAGAAGCAGGTACATTTCCACTTCCTTGTTCCTGGCATGAGGCTCTGGCACCGATGTTTCCTGCACTTGGCAGGTATTTATTGCTGACACTTCTGTGGGTGCTTTATGTTCTCTCATTGCTGGGACCTCAGTTGAGGGAAACATCATCCTTGGGTTCATTTCTTACTCCTTCAGCCTTAAGAATCCGGCCATCTCTTTAACTTCTGTTGGCCAAGATCTTGTTGTTCCTCTAAGCTACTCTCTTGGGTGAAACCTGCAGTCATGACAGATGTTTGGGCTTGATTTTTTTTTTTTTTTTTTTTTTTTGAGATAGCCTTTTGTAGCCCAGGGTGGCCTTGAGTTCACTGTGTAGTTGAGGATGGTCTTGAACTCTTGGTCCTCCTTGCTTCCACCTCCCAGTGCTGGAATTATATACAGGTGAGGGTCATCATGTCTGGGTTATGTGGTGCTGAGGGTGGAAACCAAGGCTCTGTGCAGAGCAGGCAAACATTTTAGCACCTGGGCTACATATCTAACCCATATAGTTTCAATATGAAACATCTCCCATAGGCTTCTGTACTGGGGGCCTTGGTCACCTGTCGCTCTAGAGCCCAAGTCTGCTTCTTCCCTTTGGAGTGGTCAGGTACCCACGTGTACAGGTGCTGGGCTTGAAGGAATGAAGCTTAGCCAGGCAGTGGGTCTACAGGATCCTGATTCAGCAGAGGGGAGAAGGTAATGGCCGTCCCCACCATCTCCACCATCTCCGATACAGCTCTTCCAGTGATACAGCCCTTTTAGTGACCCAGCTCTTCCAGTGTCCTCTCTCTTTATTGGGGGATGGAGGGATAAGTGTTATATAAACCTTGGGGAAGTGGGTAGGGGTTTGGGGTGAGTGAACATCATTTGGCCAGGGCTGAGGTGCTGGGAATGCTTCATTTGCATGGAGAAGAATTCCAGGTGCTAGGATACATAACTGCCTGGAGAATTGCAAGGGTGGGCTTTTGAAAGACTATGTGCATGGGACATGCAGATTCAGAACAGGGAGGAAGCCATCCTTACTCCTGCCAGTTTCAAGATTGAGATTTTCAGGGTTTGGACACATCTGACCTTCAGGCCAGTTCCCCTGGCTGCATAGTCCACATGCCCCACAGTTGCCAGCTGATGAGCTTTTGGGAAGTGATTGGATCACAAGGGCTCTGACCTACTCAGTACAATATATCTTTGGTGTGTTCAAAACGTGATGTCATTACTAGGAGGTGGTGAAAAGCAGATGCCTCGTTGGAAGAAGCAAGTCCCTGGGTTCATGTTGGGAAAAATCATATTGTTTCCTGTCCTTTCCTATTTCTCTCATTTTTTTCTCACCTGCCATGAGGTGACTTGGTACTCTTCCACATCTCCCCACCGTGATAGTCGGCTTCATCTCAGTCCCATAGCAATGAAACCAGCCAGTTATGGACTAAATCTGTGAACAGTTGGAATAAATAGATCTTTTCTTCCTCAGGTCCTTTTGCTCAGATATTTTTTGAGAACAATGAAAAGCTGACTATTACACCAGGTCAACCTTCTCTCTTACCCAGAGTACACATCTTTGCCTCCAAATTCTAGCCCATCCCTCACCATTCGGTCCCCTCAGGTTTGGCACCTCCCATTTTGTGAGACTGGGATGAGACTCAGCAGAATTCTTTGCAAAGAAAGTCTCATCTCGGGTCTGGACCTGTGGCTGAGTCAGTAGAGTATTTTCCTAGCACGTCCAAGGCCCTGAGTTCCATCCCCAGCAGTACAAAATCCATGCTTGAAATCCCAGCCTTCAAGAGGTAGAGGCAGGAAGATCAAAAACTCAAGTCAGTCCACATATGGTAGAACATAACTTTAAACCCCAGCACTTGGGAGGCAGAAGTAGGCAAATCTCTGTGAGTTTGAAACCAACCTGGTCTACATATGGAATTCTAGACCAGCCAGGACTGCATAGTGAGACCCTGTCTCAGAAAAACATTAAAAATTTCCACACCATGTTCTAATGAGGGCCAGGTGAAATACATGTGACTCTATCATCAGTCTAAAAAAAAAAAAATACAACTGGGCAGTGGTGGCGCACACCTTTGATCCCAGCACTGACAGATCTCTATGAGTTCAAGGACAGCCTGCTCTGCAGAGCTAGTTCCAAGACAGAAATGTTGGGGTTTGGTCTGGTGTGCTGTATATTCAGATGATGATTTCTGTGCCCTGAGATATGGCTCCAGTCCAGACATGGCATTATCATTTCCATGGAAAATCCCTTGTATCAATGTTGTGTAAAGAATGTGCCCCTAAACTCTCTTGATTGGTTAGTAAAGAAGCTGTTCAGCCTATAGCTGGGCAAGACAGCCTATAGCTATAAAGGACAGGAGGCAAGACTTTTGTTCCCAGTTGAGGGGTCTCAGGTAGGGACCATGAGGAGAGAAGAAAGAAGAGCTAAAGGACTTGGCCTGGAGAAGAAGCAGCTCAGGCAGGCAATATGGCAAGCAATTCGGTGTGTATAGCTGGGAAGTAGCCAGACTAGGATAGACAGGGTTAGAATGGATGAATATCTGCCCAGTTCTAGTGCCTTAAAGCTCACTGAATAAATCTATAGGTCTCTGTCTCATTACTTGTGAGATAGGAAAAGCCCCACAAATGGGCGATTAGGAAAGGCCCCACAAATTATGCTCTATCTTTATACAAAGATACACATAAAAACCCTGTCTCTAAAAACAAAACAAAACAAAGATCCCATCTATTTTTTGTGCCTTAAATATACCCTGACCACTTTGTAAATCTTGCTGCTGTAACACAGTACTTTGGAGTGTGGTATCGTGCTTGCTTCTGCAGCACATATACTAAAATTGGAGTTTAATATCTATTTGTTATTCAGCTGAAATGTCTATTTAAACATATAATCACATGTAATTGATGACACAAGTTGAATTTGGATTTGTTCCCCAGGCCAGACATTCCTACGGAAGGGAGATTAATCAGAAAGCGGGAAAACCGCTTGGTAGTGGTAGCACATGCCTTTAATCCCAGCAGAGGCAGACCAATCTCTAAATTCGAGGCCAGCCTTGTCTACAGGGTGAGTTCCAGGACATCCAGAACTACATAGAGAAACACTGTCTCAAAAACAAGCAAGGAAGCAAGCAAACAAACAGAGTGAAAGCTTTCATTTCAATCAAGATCTGAAAGTCTTGGAGCATCCCCGAATGGTACCTTAGCCCTGTGGAGGGAGGGGAACCATTCCTGTTTCCTAGCATCCCGAGGGGATGGTGTGAAAAGGTGGAAGGCAACCATGGCTATCTTCTCTAAGTGTAGATTGAGGCCTTGCTGGGGATGAATGGGTCTGGAAACTTCGGCCAGAACCTGAGAATGCCTTTCAGTCCCTCGTGAGCCTTGGTTTCCACATGTGTAGAATGAGAAGGATCTCATCTTCCCAGATGAGATCTTATGGCAGGCTTCCTGCGAGGCAGGGGACAAGTGTCAGGCATAGGCACTCATAGCTGGATCCTGTTTAGGCTGTCTCTTCAGACTGTGGTCACCCTGAAGCCAAGACCTCGTGTTTTTCTGCTCTCGGTGTGAGCACAGGTTGTCGGATAGCATTGTGTTGCTGTTGGTGTGTCTGTGTGGAATGTCTGTGGGATGTGCTCTGCAGAGGGACTTACTGACCTCTCCATGCCCTCCCCTATCAGGCTGAAATAAAAGGAGCCAGTGCTACTCCAGCCTGCTGCCCCAGCCTTATCCCCCCAGAATGGAGCCAAAATGTCTTTAACCCCTTATGTGACTGTTTAGGTTCTTTTCCCAAGTTTTTTTTTTTTTTTTTTTTTTTTAATATTGAGCCCAATTCCTTTTGCTTCTGGTTTTGCTGTGACTCAAATTCCTATTCTTTCTTTCCTTCTTCCTTCCTTCCTTCCTTCCTTCCTTCCTTCCTTCCTTCCTTCCTTCCTTCCTCCCATGTTCTCTCAATCATGTATCTTTGCATCTGACTGCCTCTGCGTTTTCAGTTCTCCTCATGAACTGTATACAGTTGCTCAGACAGGGCTGGGGAGAAAGCGTAGGCTAGGAATCCCCAGCCACCTCGAGTTAATGCACAGAGCCGTAAGCCTAGTGATTACTCCAATTGTTGCTTAGTGGGAAAGTGCGCCATTAGCTGGGCTCTCGCCCTCCTATTAGTATTACCCTGTAATTTAGTGACAATTAGATTCCCAGAAGCCTAGACATAGGAGGCAGATGGCAGAAAGCAACAGCAGTCTGGGAGTTTTAATTAAAGGCACTGTTTCCAGAAGGTGCAAGGCCAAGGATGAGGGGGGCTGGAGCTTGGAACAAGGCAATGATTACAGGAACTTTGACTTTATTTATTGGCTTTGAGCTTAGGAGCTACCACATAGAGCCCAGGAGCCGGGCGAGGACTGGCGGAGAGCAATGGGATTAAGAGGCCTCTGAGATCTCTCCATCTGCCCGGCTCCATCTCCTTGGGATCTACGGGGAAGATGTTGGGCTCCCAGAATGCTTCATCTCGATTTCTCCCTGGAGGAGCCAACACCATTTCCACTCCAAGCTCTGAGACCACAGAAGGCTCAGATCTGGAAATGAGCGTTCTCGTTGGCCAGGTATGCAGCTGGGGAGTGGAAGCGTAGGTAGGGGGGCTGTGCTGTGGTTTGGGCGTGGTTTTTCCCTTGGGAGATTCATATATTCAGAGCCTGGTCCCAGTGCAGTAGCCTTCAGAGGAAGTGGGATCTTTAAGAGGTGGAGCCTAGTGAAAGTCTTTGTTCCGGGGCTCCCAGGTTTTCTCTGGCTTATCTGGCTTGGAATCAACCTCTCTCTCTCACATGTTCCTGCTATTAGGCCATCTGTCATCCACCCTGAGACCTTCCCTGGGGCCGAGCTGAGGCTGGCACTCAAGACTTTGCATCTCCAGAATCTCTTTTCTTTATAAAGTATGTAGCCTTGGGTATTTGGTTATAGTAACAGAATGAATCCATCCTGAAAGGAGGAGAAATTGTGAGCTACAGAAGACTGGAGGCTGTTCATAGATCCTCTCATAGCACTACTTTTCTTTTCAAGCTTTAGGATTTTAGCTCTGTGTCAAACCCTAGAGTGTGAGGTCCCAGTGGGAACGATAACATCACTCTCCTCCATGAACTGATTCAGGAAGAAAAGAGCCAGTTGTGAAATGTCAGCCTAGCACGGTCTCTCTCCCTCTACAACAGTAGGTACCTATGGCTGCTGTCAAGCTGCTGATGGCAGTGTTGGGTTAGAATGCTAGGTGGGATGTAGTGGTAGCAGGGGGGGCAGAGAGGGAGGGAGTGTGTGTGTGTGTGTGTGTGTGTGTGTGTGTGTGTGTGTGTGTGTATTCTGGGATGAGGTATGAGGTAGGAGTGTACCAGGCCAGGCAGAAAGGATCTGCCAACCCAAACAGATATGAGAAGCATTAGGAAACATTTTTGGAAGGTTCCCATTTCTCCTCACTCTCCACATACCTCTCAGGGTCCCGTCCTTCTAAAGCACTTAAAGCCAGTGAAGTATTTAGTCACCAAACACCTTCAAGAGTATTAGAAGATTCTAATATATTAGGGAGTTGGAGAAACCCCCCCCCCAAAAAAAATTAGAGGGAAAAACCTGGGCACATAGGGGAGACGGTTTCCCCTTCTGGCTTTCTTGGCATCAAATTCTCCACTTCTCCCTGCAACCGTGTGATTCCAAGTTGGGGACTTTCCAAGACAGTTTCAGTTTTAAACTATTATAGCCTATTGTCCTCCAAAGTACTTATGAGGCCACATGTCCCGATTTTGTTGTGGAAAAAAAACCATAAGTACAATCCCAGCTTAGCACTGTCTGCCCGAGACTACATAAATCTTGACTCTCCCTGGCACCTTGGAATTGTGGCACTTGGAAGATTTGCAGGAACCCCTTCTTAAGAAGTTTTAGCTTGCAGGCTAGAGAGACAAAGGATGGGCACCCTCTCTGATTTTCTGGACACAGCTTGATTCTGAAGCTCCCAAAAGTGTACAAAAGCTTGCTGTTGGCACGGACAAGCTCAGACCTCCAGCATTTAGCTTCATGGCTTTAGAGAACGCTCCCAGTTCTTTAGAATTCTTTCTCACAATAGCAAAGTGAGTAGAAGTGCCTTCAGTAGAGGAAAGTCTGTTTTTTTTTTTGTTTGTTTGTTTGTTTGTTTTTAAAGACGAGGTTTCTCTGTATAGCCCTGGCTGTCCTGGAACTCACTCTGTAGACCAGGCTGGCCTTGAACTTAGACTTCTGCCTGCCTCTGCCTTCCAAGTGCTGGGGCTAAAGGTGTGCAAATCACCACCAGTGCTGCCCACACTTGAATAGTCTTAATTTATAATTTAAGTCTTAATTTTAAGTCTTAATTTATAATTTAATTTAATTATAATTTATAATTTAGTCTTAATTTATAGTTTAAGAGGTAACTGGCTACTTCTTGTGGGGTGCTATGGTTACATTGGTCTCAAGCCACTTTTTGGGTCATAAAATCAGAGGTATGTCCTGAACTTTGGCAAACCTTCAAGGCTATTTTATATGAAGTAAAACTGGAATAGGGTAATAATATACCACATATAAATTATTATCTACTATATACAATAGAATAGACCAGAATGCATTGCATTTGGTTTGGGTAGGTATTTGGATTTTTTGTTTTTTTCTTTTCTTTCCTTCTTTCCTTCTTTCTTTCTTTCTTTCTTTCTTCCTTCCTTCCTTCCTTCCTTCCTTCCTTCCTTTCTTCTTTCTTTCTTTTTTTTGTGAGAAGGTCTCTCTACAGAGCTCTGGCTGTTCTGGAAATCACTATGTAGAGCAGGCTGGCCTCAAACTCACAGAGATCCACCAGTCTCTGCCTCCCAAGTGCTCAGATCAAGGTGTGTGCCACCACCATACCAGGCATGGTTTGGATGAAACTTGTTTTCTATTTGCTTATATGTATGTGGGTTCTCTATTGCTATGTTCCATAAGCTTTATTTCCACAGTCACAGTTTAAAATGTTTGAGCGCATGCTGCTGGGACAGGTCACACCAAGCACATAGAAACTGACATAGAACTAAGGCATGGAGTCTACTAGTTGACTCAGTGAATAGAGGTGCTTACTGATGATCTGAGTTCAACCCTCAGGGTCCACATGGTGAAAGGAGAGAACCAGCTCCTATAAGGTGTCCTCTGGCCTCCACATATGTACTGTGACATGTTTGTACTCCCTCCCCATAAATAAATGTAAAAAATATTTGCATATGTGAAAGAGCAGATGCCACAGGGGAGGAGGGGAGCCTGGCCTGTGCCAAAGGAGAAAAGAAGGATTCTGTGTGTGTGTGTGTGGAGTCCAGCTACCTCCCATCCCCTCTGTACAGCTGTCTCCGCAGAGAGCCCTGTACCTTCTGCCAGGGTCTCAAATCAGTCCTTTCACTCTCACCACACCCACTAGGGAAACAGTACTGCTTTCACTGTCCCTATTTTATAGATGAGGAAGCTGAGGTTTGCTTGCCTGCAGTCCCCTTGCTCCTGTGTTGCAGACAAAAATGTGGCCTAGAACCCCGGGGTGCCCATTTTCAGCCCAAGCCTTTCTGCCTTTCTTCTTCTTCCTTTCTTTTCCCTTTTCTTCTTCGTCTTCTTCCTCCTTCTCCTTCTCTCCTTCCTCCTCCTTCTTCTTCTTCTTCCTCCTCTTTTTTTCTCTTCCTTCCTCCTCCTCTTTTTTTTTGGCTTTTCAAGCCAGGGTTTCTCTGTGAAGACCTTACTATCCTGGAACTCATTCTGTAGACCAGGCTGGACTTGAATTCACAGACATCTGCCTGCTCCTGACTGGGATTAAAGGTGTGCATCACCACTGCTGGGCTTCCCAAGCACTTCTTAAGACAGCTCCCCTTTGGCATATGAAAGGGGCTTGGGGTCGGCCCAGAATCAATGATCAAGGTAGGCCAGCCCTAGGATCCTGCTGAGGATGCAGGGTAAACAAGGCCAAAAGTGGAGGAGGCCAGGTTTGGTAGCTGTGAGGGTGGCAGCCTTTCCCTAGCCCTGCTCCTGCTCACTGCCTGCTTTGCCATCGCAGAATATGCTGCTAATTATAACCAAACACAATGAGCAATCAGAGCCTGCTGGAGCTCTCCTTAAAGATCTGGCAGGCTTTTCGTTAGAACTTCCTAGTAGCCCAGAGGCTGCAGCAGGCACTGCTCCCTCCTCTCCACCCTCTTCTCCCCGCCCCCCTTGTCTCCTCCCTCTTCTGGGGTGCCTGGTGCACCAAATGCAATCAGTACAGGACTTACTTAGCTCCCACTGTGCCCAGCTCAGTGCTGCAGGAAGAATGGGAGCCAGGACTTTGTTCTTGCCTTGAGTGAGCTAATCTTCCCAGCAGTCTCTTGATTAGAATAAAAAGACATGGCCTAAAGGAGCCAAGGCCCAGGAGAGTTTTCCACATTCTGTGTCCTTGGCTGCTTTTCTCTGAGGCTTTTCTCTGGGCATTTGTGAACATTTGTTCGGGCACAAAAGCACTCACTCCGGCAGTGCTCTTCTCTGCAGGGTATGCCAGGGAGGGGATCCCTTCCCAAATTTTGGGGGACATAAACCCGAGTTGATAAATATATGCATGAAGCCATTACAGGTCTTGAAACATTTCTCAAATGAACAGGGAGGGATGACTGCAAGGGGAAAGGCAGCCTGGGATCTCAGATCTCAGGTAGTCTTTTTTGGATTCTAGAGAAATGTCCACAGCTGTTTCTGGGATGAACCCGTGGGCAGGCTGATTCTTGGTCCAACTTTAAAGTGATGAGTTTCCCTTTATGGTCCCTCTACCGTGTTGCCCTTCCTGACACCTAAAGTCTTCAAGGTATCAGCAAGGAAGCCCTCTTGCGTCCCAAGGCGGAGCTTTTCTACTTAGAGCATTAATCATTTCTTTTGTTACTCAGACAAAATGCCTGACAGAAGCGACTTAAGGGTTGGAGCTCAGTCGGAGCCTCTAACCTCCTGGCCAATCAGGAAAGCAGAGAACTCAGGCAAGAATCAGAGGTGTCTCCTTCATGGCCCACCCTGGTGACTTAATTCTGTTAGCCAAAGGCTCTGAGGCTTCGAAAGACAGTGCCACCATCAGGCGCGGCGATCCCATGCTCCATCACACATTCAAACACGCATGCTTGCGGGAGATAGTTCAGATTCAGCCCACAGCACCTACTGTTGCCCACGGCACTTTAAGGCTTTAGCTGGAAATTCATCAAGCCAACACTTCTCTGGGAACTGACATGGAGCGAGGGATGGTTGGGTCCTACTCGTTGAGAATTTTCCAAAGCCTCTGTGGTACAAGGCCAACCCAGAGCAGCACAGCAGTGGCACATACAGCGGAAAGGCTGAAGGAAGGACTGGAGCATCATGGGAGGACATCCAGTTCCCAGTCTGCCCTGGACTGAGGGCATTTCCAGTTTTAAAACCAGACAATTTCTTGCAAGTGTGGGTTGAATGGGAAGGGGAAGAAGGACTGTGGGGGGGGGGGGGAGGAGTGTTTACTGGGAAAATGACAACACATGACAGAGACTAGAAAAGCAATTTTTTTTGTTCTTGTTTTGAGACAATGTCTTCCTGGGTGCTGTAGGCTCGGCCCTTGATCTTCCTGCTTTAGCCTCCAGGGTGATGAGACTACAGTAAATCATCACTGTGAGAAGGCAATTTAAGGCCTTGCTTAGCCTTGAAGAGGCTATAATAGCAGAGAATGACCTTAAACTGTTTTTTCTGTCTCTACCTTTCAAGTGGTTGGATATTAGACTTATATCACCATGTTGCTAATATACATTGAACTGGGTGTTTCTTCTTTTCTCCTTCTTCGTCTTCTCCTTCTTCGTCTTCTCCTTCTTCGTCTTCTCCTTCTTC
>NW_026591583.1:0-36261 GCF_907164565.1 Psammomys obesus | reverse complement strand
CTCTCTCTCTCTCTCTCTCTCTCTCTCTCTCTCTCTCTCTCTCTCTGTGTGTGTGTGTGTGTATGGATCAGGATGTAGCTCTCAGCTACCTTTCCAGCACCTGCCTGCATGCAGTCATGCTTTCCACTATGGTGTTAATGGACTAAGCCTCTAAAACTGTAAGTCAGCCCCAATTAAATGTTTTCTTTCTTAAGAGTTGCCATAGGGGCTGGAGAGATAGCTCAGAGGTTAAGAGCACTGGCTGCCCTTCCAAAGGTCCTGAGTTCAATTCCCAGCAACCACATGGTGGCTCACAACCATCTACAATGAGATCTGGTACCCTCTTCTGGTATGCAGACACACATGCAGGCAGAACACTGTATACATAATAAATAAATAAATAAATCTAAAAAAAAAAAAAAAAAAGAGTTGCCATAGTCATGGTGTCTCTTCATGGCAATAGAACACTGACCAAAACAGAAGTTGGTACCAGGAGTGAAGTATTACTGTGACAGGCCAGATCATGCTGCTATTGTCAGAATGTAGACTTTGGGACTTTGGATTAGAAAAGCAATTGAACTAGTTAAATGGAGCTTAATGAGCCATCCTAAAAGGAACATGGGAGACAGTGCTGAGAGTGATTTGAACAGTTAAGGCTCAACTCTTAAGGCTCAACTCAAAAGTTCCAGAGAAGAAGAATATTAGTAAGTGACATAGATCATTCTTGTAAAGTTTTGGTAAAATATATGGCTACTTTTTACTCTTGTCCAAAAAAAAGCTGTCTGTGGCTAAACTGAAGAGTTTTGCATTTACGGCATTAGTAGAGGAGATTTCAAGACAGACTAATGTTGACACTGTCCACTCTTATGCAGATCTATAATGAAAAGGAACACACTGAGCAAGAAAAAAAAATACAAAATGTACAGTCTGAAGAGAAAGGGAGCACCAAGGAGTGCAAAGAGCTAAGCCCTGAGCTCAAAGAAATAAGAAATTTAAAGAAAAGCCTGATGCTAAATGGAATAAAGAGACTCAGGCAAGACTCCACCTAGCTAAGCTTCCAACTTGTGAAAAGAAAATCAAAGAACATCTTAAGCAGTGGACGAAACCAAGGGCAACAGAAAGTTGAGGCAAATGAAGGGGCCAAGTTCCAGCCTCAGCAAGCAGAATAACTGGGCAGCTTCATCCACGTGCTTTTGTCTTTAAAGTTAAATATACAAGAAAGAGGTTATAGAATCTCCCTCCACGGCTAAGGAAAGCTGCAGAGGTCAGGCATGTATTAGGGGTACCCTTGCAAGAAGTCCCAGAAGGCCCATTGCATGAAGCTGTGTAGGTAAAGCCTGGATTGTGTTGGAGACCCCAAGATGTTGAAGATGCCAGAGCCATGGAATATCTGCTAAGAAAGGCTGCTAACAGGGTGTGGAACAACCCAAGAGAGTGAGTTATGTTGCAGTCAATAAAGCTGAAAGAAACTAGAGATCTGAAGAGCTCTTGACATCAGACATGGAGGTACAGAATCTGAAGTTTTCCCAGCTGGTTTTTGGTCTTGCTTTGGTCCAGGATTTTCTCATTTACGTTTCCTTTTAGGAAGGTAATGTATATCGTATGCTATTGTATTTTGGAAGTATGTGATCTGTTTCTTTTTTTTTTAATTTTGATTTTACAGTAAAGAGGTTACAGTAAAGAGATCACCATGAGTCTCAGAAGAGACTTTGAACTTTTAAATGGTTTTGAGACTGCGATAGTCTATGGGTACTTTTGAAATTAAACTGAATGCATTTTTTTTTTCATTACAAGCCTATGGGGACCGGGAGTTAGAATGTGGTGGTTTGTTAATACCTGTGAAGAATTTCCTAGATTGAGTTAATTGAAATGGTAAGACTCACCCTAAATGTGGAGAGTACCATTCCATGGGCTGTGACTCCTGAGTGAATACAAACGAAAAAGTGAGCTGAGCACTGGCATCCATCACAATCTGGTCCCTGAGCACAGAGCCAGTGCGACCAGATGTCTCCTGCTTCTTCAACTGTGATGGACTGTATCCCTTAAAACTGTGAGCCAAAGCAAACCCTTCTTTCCTTTCTTCAGCTGCTTTTGTCAGGTGTTTATCAGAGCAACGGAACAAGTGATTAATATACCAGGTGAAGCCAATCCGAAAGAACAGGGAAGGGAGCATGGCTACAGAGCTGGCTCGGCTCACACATGATCTGAAGACCCCTATTTTGCAAACATAGAGCTAACAGTATGGCAGGGGACATCACAAAATTGATGCTGGCAGAGGTCTGCACAGGCATCCTCTGCTTCCTGTGTGGTTATGTCAAGCTCTGTATCTGATTGTGGCTCAGAGGAGGCTCAGCTTTCTGTCCCTGTCATGGGGCTGCACTACTGTGAATCAGCAATGCTGTCCACTGTACCTGATGGGAGTATCTTCTGGCTTAATAAGCCCCGAGCCTTCCAGGTGTCAGACACTATTATGAACTGAGGCGTCTGCTAATCCTGGGTGCCTGGAAAGAAACTGCATAAGCATGAAGTCTAGTCTGTGATATGTGTTCCACAAAGCCAGCAGGCCCTGCCACACATGGAACTGGCTCTCACATGCAAAGTAAGAGCATCTTTCAGTCATCAAAATGGAGCAAAGGAATAAAAACTTGCATAACAAGAGAAAAAGAAAAGTTCTTTGCTGGTAGGTTTTAGAATAATCAGCCCCGCAAGTAAAGGTGCACTCTTCTAGTTTCACTTCTGAAAACAGTTTAGTTAAACAAACAACCATCTTGAGTTATGTTTGGTTTGAAAATTTGTGCTCTATCCAACTGACATGAATGAGGGCACTCCAAGAGCCCCACCTGACTTCTCCAGAGAAGGCTCCACCCATGGGTGAGCCATGTCACAGCACTTGATGAGCATCAGAAAAGCTGGAGTGGGACAAGATGCCACAGGACACAAGTGGGTCCCCTAAGGACAATGGCTCTCTTTGGGCACTTGACTAAAGTCAGAAGAGGGGAGTGAAGTTGGTGCCATGTCTGGAATTGGTGGGACTGGACTGGGCAGCACGTCCACAGACAAATGTCAGCAGAGGAACCCGAGAGCCCACTGTGAATGAATGAATAAAGATGGCTCCCACATTGTGTGCCACCTAAGCTTTGGGTTGCAGGGAGTAAGACAGAAGAGCCATCAGGCCAGACCACCAGAGTGGCAGTGATTCATGTAGTAACAGTCCAGAAGGAAATGGGCAAACATATACCGAGAATTCTGCTGGGGGCATGCTCTCTGCTGGGGTACAAAATGTGGGTGCTACGGGGCCCAACAGCCTCACTTGAAATAATAATGAAAAAAAGCGGGGCTGGTCCAGTGAGGAAAGCCTTAAGAAGACACTAAGTTGATCCGTACATCTGTGAGTTCTATCTCCGAGGATTCAACAGACCCCATGTCGACAGTATTTTGAACAACACTTTACTTTAAGCCTTTTCATTAGTTTCTGAACAAATATGGTACGAACCATTTATTAAAATGTTTAAAGACATTTTATTTAAAATATTTAATTACTCATTGTCTTAGTGTTCAGCTGTTGTGAAGAGACACCATGATCAAGACAGCACTTATAAAAGAAAGCATTTCACTGGGGCTTGCTTACAGTTTCTTGGGTTTATTTCATTATCATGATGAAAAGCATGGCTGCATTCAGCCAGGCATGGTCCTGGAGAAGTAGCTGAGGGCTCTACATCCAGATCCACTGGCAGCAGAAAGAGAGCCAGGGGCTTGTCTTGGGCTTTTGAAAACCTCAAAGCCCATCCCCAGTAACACCCTTCCCCCAACAAGACCATTCCTCCTAATCCTTTCAAATAGTGCTACTCCCTAATGACCAACCATTCAAATCTCTGAGTCTATGCGGTTCATTCTCATTCAGACCACCACACCTGTTTATGTGTATGTTGGGAGGTAGTGTATACTCAGTGCCTATGGAGGCCAAAAATTCTGGAACTGTAGGCAGTTTTGAGCTGATCAAAGTGAGGACTGAGAAACAAACTTGGGTCCTCTGCAACAGCAGTACATACTCTTAACCACTGAGTCATGTCTCTAATCCCCACATTACAGTTTTTATATTACCTTCAACATTTTAAGTAATGGTATTTAAAAGGGGGATTATTCACAGGTTCCATATAAATAAACATCTTTATCTAAGGGACTGGAGCATTCAGGCATTTTTGTGTCCCTGTGGGGTGAGGCATTCTGGAATGAAACCTCTGTGGAGACAGGCCTAGCTGGTACTCTCATTTTCATTTTCCCTTAACATACAGATGTACATGTTAAGATAACATATGTAGCCAGGCAGTGCTGGTGCAGGCCTTTAATCCCAGCACTTGGGAGGCAGGGGCAAGCAGATCTCTGTAAATTCAAGGCCAGCCTGGATTACAAAGGGAGTTCCAGCACAGTCAAGGCTACACAGAGAAACCGCCTTGAAAAAAAAAATGTAAGAAACTATGAGCTTCTCTTAGTGATTCACCATAGAACTTTCATTACAAAAGCTGTAACTCACAGGTGTACAATATTGACATGACTATAAAACGTGGCAGTTCAAACGCTACTCAGGAATTGCCTCATGCAACCTTTTAATTAATGAACAAATGGGATCTACACAATCCTGTGGGGTGCCCATCTCAAATTTTGCCTCTGTCCCTTTACTTGATGTGTGTGTGTGTGATGCTAGGCAAATGGTCTACCCCATTTTAAATAGGCACCCACAGCCTAATTAATTCATCTTTGTTTTTTGTGTTATTTCCTCACCAGCTTCCTTTGGACAAGGCTCTATCACCACACTTCCTCCAGGACCTCCCCAGCACCATCCTGTTTTACTGTGAACTCCACCAACTTGCCCTGCTCCTAGGCCTTTCCAGCTCCAGATGCTCAGACACTCCTTGGTGATACTTTCATCCTGGACATAAGATCAGAGCACACCAGGCAGAAAGCTGTGCGTGGGCCTAGCATGGAGCCCGTAGTATCTATCTCAGCTACACATTCGTAAGACACGAGTGCCCCCCAAAAGGTATGCAGAGGAATGTTCACAGCAACTTCATCTGAAAGAACCCAAAATTGGAATCAACCCACATTCCTATCCACAGGTGAAAAGATGAAATAGTGGTTCATTCATACTATAGAATTGCACACAGCATTTTAAAAATGACTGATACATCCCACAATGCAGACATGTTTCATTATCATAACACTGAAAGAACAGAGTCAGAAACAAAAGAGTGTGTGTCACATGACTTGATTAAGCCAAGTTCAAGAACAGGCAAAAATAATCAAGGTGATAGACACTGGAATAAAAGTTATTTGGGGGAGAGGCTGATGGGGAGGGGGTACAAGGGACCCTTCTGAAGGTTAAATAGTCATCGTGTGTGTGTGTGTGTGTGTGTGTGTGTGTGTGTGTGTAAGTCTGCTGAAACAGAAAATGAGTGCACTTTACATTCTCAGCCTCTTCTACTTTAAAATACTCTTTCTAGTCAGGCGGATTCCTGTCATCGTTCAAAGCCTGGGTTTGCTCTGTCCCAGCCTCCTTCTTGCTTCCTGCTCTGGAATTCTCCAAAGGCTTAGGCTGGCTCCTGGAGCCTTCTTGGCAGCAGAAAAGGAGAAGTCTAGTATGCACATAAAGGCATGTCAGTAGAAAGAGGACACATCGAAATGTTTCGCTGTCCTATTTCCCCGCTGCATCCTTAGCTGGCTCTGAGCACAGACTGGAGTCCTCGCTCCTTTGGGGATATCTATTCCTGTGGTCCTGCTCTTGCTCTGAGGGCAGATCTGTCTGCAGTCCTCACCTCCGCAAGCTTAAGGATCCTGTTCCCCCATATCAGGGAGACTTCCAAAACACATGGGCAGGCATGCCTTGTGTCATCTCCCTCAGTGGGGAGACTGATATTAGACAATACATGTCATTGTTTGCTTCTTCAAATGCATGCTTCCCACCTCCTGAATACGTCCTAGAAACAGATTTTGTTTTGTTTTTCTGTTACCGAACCACAAACAAATTCTACCTCATCATAATAATATATAGACTGGAAGGATCTGCCTTAAAGCTCTATGTGAGATTTCTCTCTTAAATTTTGAGGGTTTTTTTGTTTGCTTTTGACTGTGAATCCCTCCCACAGATTCCTTTATCCCTTCACTTTGTGTCCTGATGTGGGGTGGAAGAAGAGTTAGGAAAGGCATTTCATGGCCTTCAGGCACAGGTCAAGAGTCCATTTATCACCAGACTGAAGAAGAATGGGGGGGGGGGGGGTAGGGATGTAGCCCAGTTGGCAGGGCAATTGGTTTGCATGCATAAAGCCCTGAGTTTGATCCCCAGCACCTACAAATTAGTAATGACACCAAACCCAGGGCACCTCATAGGTGAAGATTAGTGATCCCAACTTCAAAGTCATCCTTAACCACACAGTCAGTTAAGGGCAGCCTGAAGTACATGACACCTGTTTTTGTTTGGTTTGGATTTTAATAGTTGGAACCAGCACTGCCCATACTCCTAAATCAGTTTTGTCTCCGTCTCCCTCTCCTTGTCTTCCTGGGTGTTGTGATAAGTTTGTAATTCATACACAGGTAGCACAGACCAGCCATCAGGTACCATACTGGCCCTGGGGATCTGTGGCACTTCAGCACTGTGTCCACGTGGACACAGTGGACATCGTTAGGAGCATCATTTATGTACTTCCTTATTTGCTTCCAAAGCTCTGCTCTTCAAGATAATATGCAGTCTGCTAGGCCACAGCCTTGCCTCCTAGTTCCGCTCACCCTGGCTGGAAAGGAGGAACGTGTGTCACTTCATCTTGACCTTTCCCACAGGGGCAGCCCTATGCCTATACCATAGCATGTTCTCAGTAAAGTTTTTGTTGAATGCAGGAAGGAGTGACACAAGACATTGTAAACACAATAGGTTGCAGTGGCACGCTTCACCTCCACTAAAAGCCAGAGTAGATGATTGCACAGAAGCCCTAAAATAGAAGCACAGCCAGGTCAAATCCAAGACCTTGAACTGAGACACGGCTCCCTTGTGTTGGTTTGCTTCCTCCTTACAGTTTCTACTGCATGCCATGAAAACAGCAAACGGGGAGGAGAGGCAGCGTTGGAAGAACAGAGAGAACGTTCTTCACGTAAGCTCCTGGTGAAAGGAGAATCCGCCAAGAGCACATTCAGGAAGAGAGGAGGCGCTCTACACACTGCCATCCTGCAACACACAGTGCACTCTCCATCCCAGCAGGTGGGAAAATATCCACAAATGGATGCTCTAGCGCCTTCTCTAGAGAGCGCTCTGCAAGTCTCTACGGCTCTGATGACTGCCTGCTTTCCCCCCTACATAACGAGTCCTAGAGCCCCCCTCTCCTCAAGCCTGGTGGAAACCTTTCTCTACCCAGAAGACAGTACCCAACCAATGAAGCTGCTGCTCCCTGATAGCACAGTAACCCTTAGACCCACAGGCTAGACAGCTCTAATGGATGGGTGAGTCACCCAAAGCTGACTGCAGGTGGCAAGGCCCTCCTGACATGTGGGTAACTGGAAGCCAGGAACCAAGACACCTTCTCGTCCATACATTCTGACCAGATGCAACTCAACCTTGACTAGATGTTGCAGAGTGAGTAGTATTTCCAGAGACCCCCAAAAGTTAAATGACATGAGATATGATAGAAGTGCAAACAATTGTTTTGTTTTTCTTGAGACAGCTCTCCCCAGTTATCCACCTCAAACATCCTTGAGGTCCCTACCTTAAGCTCTTTGGCAAGAGCATCTGGTTTGGCAGCAGTCTAATGTGACAGCAATTTCTAAACAAGAGAGGTACATAGGAGAATGTGAAATAGAGAAAAAGCTACCTGCTATCCCCTCCCTGCACTGCACACTGGGGCCAGGAAAGGGGTTGGCCAGTGTTTTCTTCATGGCATGAGTGACTGTGGCCCTCTCTTCAACAGAAAAATATATTCTCCTCCTTCTGGTGGCCTGAGCATCCTTTTAAATTGCTCTGTGGATAGGAGATCCTGGCAGCCAAGGGCCAACTATCAAGAGGCTGCGAGAGACACAGATGTACTGTTGAAAAATAAGTAAATGTTTCACCTTCCTTTGGAGCCACAGCCATAAAAGAGGGGAGACAAATGAGGGCAAGAGGGTTCCAGTAGGTGATTTTGATCCAGAGATCTTGAATAATTTTTTATAAGTCAGGCTGAAACTCCAGCTGCATAGTTCCTATTCATACGTCCACCACTAACTCACAAGCGACAAGGCTGACAGAGGAAGACTGAAACAGTGTGCCATGAAAAAGCATATCCTTCCATCATGGCTCTTATCCTCAATGTGTTTTTAATAAACAAATTCTGGAAATGACAATCAGTAGATAAGCAGGGATGCTCAGTATCAGACAATCCCATCACTAAGATGGTCAGAGCAAAGGAGGCCCACGGGAATAGGATCCGAGCAGATCTCCCTAGAAGAGTACCGAACCAGAGAAGGCTGTCTCCATTTTGTCACTACCTGTGATCATCTGTGCCAGGTTGCTCTGTTGTTGGCTGCGTTGTAGACCATTATGTACTGCCAGTGTCCACTCCATTCCAATTTATGCAAATATTGCTCTCTACCTGAGTTGTGCCAACCAGCGGTGTCTCAAGGTACGGAAACCCAGGTTGCCATGAAATGCTTTATGCATATCTCAAACACACCCCCCGGTTGAGCGCTGCCGCTGCAGAGTAACAAATGCGATGAGGAGAGGCCCCGGGGAAGAAGCTCATGCTGATGAATTCTCTCCAAGGCTCAGCACTCACATCGTCCTATAGGTCACACGCCTGCTCGGCATTTCTACCTGCCAAACCCAAGCTCCAACATGTTGCTTCAGACTGTGAGACATTTCAGATCCAGGGCCTTTGGATGTGGGGATGTTGACATGCTCAAGTCTGCACAAACATCCCAGAATCCGAAACACCAGGGACACCAAGTCCTGGCTCCTCCCTAGCTTTCCCTCACCAAACTGTCAAGTTGGGCAACTGGAGGGACTCTGTGTTGGTCACTGTTGCCATCCTAGTTCCTGGCACATGGCCGGTGCTTAGAAAAATCCACTTTGGGAGTGGCTCTAGGGCACACTGCTGGATCTGACATCAGACTGCTCATTTCTCGAATGTTTTCAAGGGGCAAGTTAATTTCACAACTGACGGTGTCTGTAAAATATCAGAAAAGACTCAACAGAACACCACCTGCCTCCATCCTTCACCCAGTGCCACAGTTGCCCGGTTCTTGGGCATCTCCCGTGAGGATGCAATGAAGTCAGCTTTGGCACACAACCAGCACTGTCCTGGGTGGGAATGAATGGGGTGGAATGCAGTAAATCAGAGTTATCACATATACTAAGAGCAAGTGTTGTTCCATGGAGTTTTTATGTCTGCATGGATGTGAGTGAGTGCGTGTGCACGTGTGTGTGTGTGTGTGTGTGTGTGTGTGTGTGTGTGCACCTATGTGTGTAAATGTTAGTTTTCAGTGGCATAAAAATGAACTTTAACAAGCACAACCTAATTGTCTCTCACAGGATAGCTAACTTAGTAGGTCCTAAGGGTATTTTCAGGATAACATTTGTAGGATGTGTGGATTTTCTTCTCTGGAACACATTCCAAGCTCGAACAAAAGAGTTATGACATCATCTCTAAAGGAGTGCTGAGCGAGGCTCTATGGAAATCGAAAAGAGTTCAAATGCATCTTAAATCATCACAGTTCTTGAGTTTTTTGCAAACTAGCATGGCCCATTAGGAAGGGAAAGAAATTGATTTCCTTGGAAGCCTCATCCTGCCAATGAGCCATATCTCTGAGCAGTCTGAATATCTATGGAGTTTCTAGATCTCCACGTGTCATCCAGATCTAAGGGCATAAAATGCAACATATTAGGGCTTGATCATGACATGTGGCCAGTGTGTTGAGTCCCCTACTGGAGCCAGGTGTCCTAGGTTAAGGGACGACTCCTTCAGTCTTCTCTTCCACAGGTGACAGTGCTAGTCACCTAGGATTGCTGCAAGGATTAGCTAAGATGATCTGTAAAAAGATTTTAATAACTCAGGTTTCCATATGAAAGGCCTGGCTTGTTGAACTTAAAGGTCTTTTTATGATTTTATTTATTTTTAATTATGTGTTTATACATGTATCTGTGTGGGGAGTGTGTGTACATGTGAGTGCAGGTACCTAGAGAGGCCAGAAGAGGGAGCCAAACCCTCTGGAGTTGGACTTACAGGGGTTGTGAGCTGCCTGACATGGGTGCTAGGAACAGAACTCCGGTCCTTGTAACAACAGTATGCTCTCTGAACCACTGAGCCATCTCTCCCGACCCTGAACCCAAATTTCATGATATTGTGATTGTTCTGTTTCCTGCCCACTACCACTAAAGGCAGCAACAGTGAGAGCTTCAAAGATGAAGCCGTAGAGAGGGCTATTCTCTCTCTGCAGAGAGCACTGTTCTTCCCTCTCCAGAATGAGGTGTCCTGTGTCCCCCAAAAGACACCAAACAAACAGGTACCTGAGTAGACACCCCACCATACTTGTGGCAATTTGAGTAGGTATGGCCCCAAAGACATGTGTTTGAACACTTGGCCCATGGAGAGCAGCATTATTAGGAGGTGTGGCCTTGTTGGAGAAAGTATGTCACCATAGGGACAGGTTTTGAGTTCTATGCTCAGGCTCCACCCACTGAAGAATCCAATCCCTCCTGCTGCCTACAGATCAAGATGTAGAACTCTCAGGTCCTCCGGTACCATGTCTGCCTGCACGCTGCCATGCATCCCGCCATGATGATACTGGACTGAACCTCTGAAACTGTAAGCCAGCCCCAGTTAAATGTTTTCCTTTATAAGACTTGCCTTGGTCATGGTGTCTCTTCACAGCAATAGAAACCCTAACTAAGACAGTATTCTAGCTGAGATATGAAGGAAAACAAGCTTGGGTAGAAATGTCTACCACTTTTCAACAGTCTGATGGACCCCCAGGTTGGAAGCACTGGTTAGGAATAGCATAGAAGCATCTTTTCCCTGTCTCTAGACTTGTGTTCCTTAACCATGACATTCTTCTATTTAAATTGTGGCAATAATCGAAGTTGTCATTTGTGTCTATAAGGATAAGCTGACAAAGCAAGACAGAAATTAATGGGATTTGTGTGTTCATACACATTGATTGTGTGTGTGTGTGAGAGAGAGAGAGAGTGTGTGTGTGTGTGTGTTCATCCTTACATAGAATCTATACAATTCCTTCAGCTTATCTGTTTTTTTTCTCTCCAGAAGTGTGTGTGTGCATGTATGTATGTATGTATGTATGTATGTATGTATGTATATGTGTGTGTGTGTGTGTGTGGTGTACATATGTGTGAGTGGCTGTGTGTGCATATGGTTTTAATTTTAATAATAAAAAGGTTTAAATAAGTCAGTGCTTTAATGATTTAGTTCTCTATATAATTTAAACCAAAAAAAGTAGAATAGCTCTTGATTTCTTATTTAAAAACTCCTTAATAGAGGGGATTCTGGTGAAGGCTTTAAAAATCCTGGCTCTGCTATATTAAGCACAGACAGCTTTTACTAAGACAGCAGGTACATATAGCCATGAAACACACATTAGCAAACTCATCCACCTTGCTGGTTTCCGACATCTCCGGATCTATAGAGTGTGAACCTTTAAATATCCCTATCAATGCCAAAGAGGAGAGGCTGGTTTTCCAGGGCCTTTTATCCTTACCATGTGTATACCAGATGGTACCTGAATGAATTGCTCTGTAGACTAGGAATAGCGGGTAGATGTACATACAATCCTATTCCCTGTGAACTTAGCAAAGCATTTTAGCATTTTAGTCTGTATAATTCAGCTACAGAAGCTAATGCTGACCTCAATAAATTATAGATATTCAAATGACAGCACGAGAATGGGGTTAAGAGAGATGAAAACGTACAAGCTTGCTTCCGTATTTCTTACTCTGGCGTTCATATGTTCGAGTGGGTGACCTCCTTAACCACTCACAGAAGCTGTGGCAGGCTCTACCTCTTAACCTGGCCACAGCTGAGATGGGAAGGAGGTAGCTGAAGAGGATGAAACAGGAGGGAAGAGGGCTATTTCCAGAACATACATGGGAATGCAAATGTGTGGGTCTCAAATTTACACAAGTCTCCACCAAGATCGTTTATAAAGCTTACGTTGGTCTCAATGAAATGAATGTTTCTGAGTATAGTATTATTTGGTGCTTCTCATTAAAATGCAGGTTTTGATTCTTTGGTCTAGCAGACATGTCCAACCTTTGAACGTTGCCACACAACCCTATCATCTAGAAGTTCCACGCTTGAGAGCCATGCAGCCAAGTTATGAAAAGCAAAACGAGAGGAAAAATCCACAATGTCATGGTGTGCCTCAGTCATGGCTGTTCTTGGCCACAGACAAGTGGAGGTTGGGCCTGCTTACCAGGAGGAGGGCAGCTGTCTACAATTCTAAGGCTGTCCCCGGTGAGGGCCACATGCCTCTGAAAACCTTGTATCTCATGGATAGAGAAAAAAAAAGAAACATGGGAAGATGACTAAGTTGTTTTATCCTCTTTGGCTGTTGTCTCTTAGAAGCCTAATTTTCTCTCAAGAGGAAATAGAGGAGTGGATGTGGGGAAAAGGGGTGGTGTGGGGGAGAGCTAGGAGTCGGGGGAGAGGAAACTGAGGCTGGAATGTATTGTATGGGAGAAGAATCTATTTTCAATAATTTTTAAAAATCCCCTCTCCTAGCGTCTCACTGGCCGGCTGCAGTCACATGACCATGCCTCGCTGCAAAGGAGGCTGTTCATCCCAGCTGAGTGATCAGGAGGAGAACCTTTCACTAACAGCTAAGGAGAGACTAGATATCTAAATCCTCTGTGTGTAAGAGTGGATCTCAGTGTCCAAGTGAAGAGGTAGAAACCCCTGCCTTGGGCAAGCCAATGTTGCTGGTGAAACTCTAATTCCATAGTTGAAAGCAGGGGTGCCTCGAAGGTGGCACAGAGCAACAGAGAGCAAACATCATTCCCTTAAGCAAACCACATGCCAGAGTCTAAGGTGTCCTATCATAGAGATTAGCTGTGTAAATTTCTTCATAGAACATATCCATATTGTACTTCAACTGGCGCACAAATCAAATGGCTCAGCTCGGCTCCAAAGCAAAAGCAGTGTTCTTGATCTTTATGACATCAGTCTACTTAGAAGAATTCCTTTGGAAAGATAAATGTGTCCTCCGTACCGAAGGGAGAGGCGGGAAGGGGACTCTGTGCCTGTGAAGATCGGCTTCATGACAACATTCTGCCTGAGCCAAAGAAGAAGAGCCTCTTCAAAGATAATGATTAACACCAAAGAATTTTACCTTCTGCGCCTGGAATATCGTGATTCTCAACCTGGTGATGGCAGCATTGCAGGAGTCGGGCATTCTCTTCTCACCACCCGGGACCATGCAGCCTGGAGAGGCTGAGAACCATCACAGCAGGGAAAGCTCCCTGGGGCGCCTGCTCCGGAGGACTCTGCTGTGACTTCTCCTCAGCGCAAGGGGTCACGGAGGACGTATTCCAACAGAGTTTGCTCCCCTCTTTCAGGCCAGCACTGCCTGGTAGACAGGTGCAGATATGAGCCACGCAAAGAGAGGCCAGCATTTGGGTTAGAAAAAAACAGATCAATGCCATTTAATAATGTGTTTCCTTGAACTCGGTGCAACTGACAAAGTATCATTTCAGCGCATTTTCCATAGAAAATTATTAAGGAGCCATTTGGTATCTTTCATTTGTTATATGAAATCATGGTCCTAGGGGCATTTTACCTTTATGGCAAATCCCAATAAGACATCACCAACCCCCAACCCTGGGCATCCTGTGAATCAGGCTGCACAGCAGTTCCAGGCCACACTATGTGGTCAAGGACCCTGAGGTTCCCTGCTGACAGGACTGTATGTTCACCCACCACATGCTGAACACAATGAGCAGTTACTTAAGGGGCCTTCAAGTGCTCCCTTGACATCCAAGCTGGGTCTTGTGAATAAACCGGACCTGATGATGCATGTCTGATAATCCCAGCACTCAAGAGGCACAGGTAGGGGGATCAGAAGGTCAAGGTCACTTTTAGCTGCATAGCGAGTTCAAAGCCAGCCTTGACTGCACATGAGCCTAGCTAAAATAAAGAAATAAATAAGTAAACTCTTTTTTAAATCATCCTATATACTTTGGGCTCTTTTATACAGCAACGCTATAAATCATGTAGTCTGACAACCCCTTTTACGGAGCTTAGGCACTGTTGCAGGCAACGCTGGCTTCACTCCCCCTCTGCGTATTATAAATGCTATAATTGAGAAAGCACATAATACGGGTTGGCTATTATTGCCTATTAATAAGAGAGTGGATAACACAGCAGTTTACATTACGATCACCACATTACATAGTAATTCAGTATGTGTTTAATGGTTGCTGCATGAAAGCTGCCCTTTAACTCGTGGAGGCTTCTACCACCTCTCCTCAGCCCGTCTATTTACCAGGGATGGGTTAACGCAGGCTCGGTGAAGTCTTGGAGGCAGGTGCTCCGAAGTATCCAGAGCCATCCATCAGCCCCCCGCTGTTCTGCTGCTCATTGCTCCAGCTATCACCCTCAGCTATTTAACATCAGGCTATTATAGTTTGCACATTCTGACCCATTTCTCCTGGGCGATGTTTTAGTTTACACACAGTATACAAAAGGCCTCTTTCATGTTGCCTGTTAATTAGATTTCTAGAATAAAGATGCTCTTCTAGCACCAAGATGCCCTGAGGTTTCGATAGTAAAAGTCACGGATGGGGTAAAGAAGGGTAAGGCAAGATGATCAGGAGGTGCTTCCTGATGAGCTTCCCTCCTCAGGGGGCCATCTGCAGAAGCTCCCACTTGGTGGTACAGACACTCAGGACACAACACCTCCAACCATCCTGGGGTTTGTGCCTTTTTGTGGTACTCTCCCCCTAAATGTAGAAAACTGACCCCCCACCTAAGCAATACAACATGTCTAAGATGAGGACGTGTCCCGCGTGTACGGGCATTCCGCATAATGGCAATTTTCATCTAGTTGGGAGAATGTCACCCTGATCGGCTTAGATGATGCAAGATGCCTTTATGGGGAGGTTTGTCCATTTGTCTGGGACCAAGTGACAGTCTGTGGCTCACAGTGATTAGGGCTTGAGGCCAACAATTATACAGGTGAGCCAGAACCTATATCCTTCTCCATGGAGTGAGCAAAGGGGGAAATGATTTGAGACTAATTTCAGAGGGACAGGAAGCAGAGAACTCACCCAGACGTGGGATCCATAGGGAAGACATCAAACAGGTATAGTTTGAAGCTGCTTTGCTACACAGCAGCCACTTAGGAACATAGTCAATAAATGCAGTTTTTGCTCAAAGTGTCTAAATATATGTATCTACTTAATAATCACATAAACATTTGTGCACGCACAGAAAATTTTATGTAAAGAAGAAACCCATAACTGGTTAACACCCTTCATTTATTTTGTTTTGTTTTGAAACAAGGTCTCATTATGTAGTCTAGGCTGACCCGTGTTTATGATCTTTCTATCCCAGATACTTGGATACTGTAATCACATGTACCACCATATCTGGCTGTCTACTAACTCTCGAGAGAAAGTGACATTCAGCAGGAGAATGAAGAGACCAGTTTCCACTTTGTACTGTTTTAGTATGATTACCATGCTCAACTTTCCTCTCTTATAAATTATAACTACAGATTAAGCATGTATTAGATTTGAAGCTATTTTGTTCCACAGAGCATAATCGATCCAAGAAAATGCTTACTTTTCTGAGATGTAATCTTGTCTTTCCAGTAAGGGTAAGATTGCCGGTGTAACCAATGCCACTTGCTTTGCAAGAGAGGGGCCATGTGGAGGCTGTCCTTCCTCACCCCACAGGTTAGACTACAGAGGGACGGAGTAAATGTGCTTCACCCAACGACCCTGACCGAGCTGGGGTGGGAACTGTGATTCACTTCCTCCATTTTCAGATGATTCTCTAAACTCCCACTTGACTCACTTTCTGCCCACTTCCTCAGGGCATACAGCTAAAAGTCAAAGGCTCCCAGATCCAAGTCTTAACCAGAGGAGATTCTCTGCCCCAACTGACTCAAAGCAGCACGGCACCATTGCGAACTCCAGGAGAGGGCCCATGGCTGTGTTTTCCTTTAGACCTAATAAGTAAACAGGCATTCTCCCCATTAAAAGCGTCTGGCATTTTAAGATGACATATTTGTCTGAAATACAGAATGGAGCAGCAAGGAATTGAAATAGGTTCATTTACTGAACCTAAAGCAGCGCTTAACATTCAAACTGGCATTTAGGAAAAAACACACACAAAATGATGACATGAACAAATGAGTACGTGGAAATTAAATTAGTCTGACTGTAAGTCCTCAAAAACAGATTTGAAAAATTAAGTAGAGAAAACAATTACAGTAGATCGAGTGTACTTGACTAGGAAAAAAAATGGACTGTTGGAAGTCGGAAGGCCGATCACTTCCCCTCTACCAGCTGCTATGCCTATCGAAGTCAATTGTTTACAGAAAAGAACTTGAGTTTTTCTTTACGGCACTTTCAAATTGTGAGGTGGACCCACTGCAGCCGATTATTCTTTGCCCCCAAACAACAACATCTCTGATGCTTCTTCGCTGGCGTTTCTCAAGTCTTCCTTCCTCCTTGGTCTATTTCTGAAGCTAAATGCAGACGGGTCTCAGTGGCCTACTCCGCTGTTAGTGTCACATAACGAGATCTTCCCCACTCGAAAATAGCCTGAATTTAGACACTCCAGAGATGTGAAACAGCATAATTCCCCATTCTTCCTGCCACAGAAATATACTAGGCTCCATTTAGGATTAAATGTGGAAAATTTCACACACAGAGAGAGAAGGGCGCTCGAGAGCAACATAACTCTGAAATCCTTAGGATCCACCCCTCCATGTGTTTGGCAAAGGAAGGCACACAATAAAAGAAACAATTGCGACAAAGGTGGAGGCTTTGACAGTGGGACCATAGAGAAAGGAAGTCGCAGAAAAGAAGGGGTCACCCGGCCATCTGTCTGAAACAGGGAGGTGCGTGCTGTTGGTCGTCCACAGAGGGGATGTGAGTGGTGGCTCGGAGCTGTAGGGATCTGCAGAGCAGACATCCCAGAGAACATTGCTAGGTCACTCTTAGAGCATTCAAACCGTGCTGTGAGCCGTTTCAGTCAACTCAGCAATATTGGTAGTTTATCAGACTAGGTTTGTGTGTGTGTGTGTGTGTGTGTGTGTACACGCACACGATGAACACGTGTACACTTTCCCATGCAGAGCAGGCCCTACATCTTCCTTTATTGCTTTCCACCCTATTGCTTTGAGACGACATCTGAACTAAAGATTCAGTTGCAGCTGTGCAGGCAGTGAGCCCTTGGGCTCCAGCAGGTCTATGTCTCCTATTACTGGGGTAACAGGCATGCCCAGCTTTTTATGTGGGTGCTCGGGATTCAAACTCAGAGCCTCCCGACTGCAGAGCAAGCACGCTTACCCACTGAGCCATCCCTGCAGTCCGGCATGACAAATTTTTTATTGCTGCATTGTTATACTCAGCATAGGAAGAATTACTGGAAAGGGTTTTAATTTGAATGTTAACAGCATGTCAACAGAGAGCAGACCCATTTTAGATTAGAGAGTTCTGGAAAACCAGACACAATGAAGAATGATTCTGAGCAGAAGAACTGCCAGGAAGAGGCAATGCTGGCATTTGGCTGCCCGGCCTCTGCGGCACACGAATGTGTCCTGACACATTTGCTCTCTTCCATCGTAGTTTTCAAAAGCGAGGAGCCGGCATTTGTGAACACACTGCTTGGGTGGAAAGATGCCCAAACATAAAGCAAGCTGTAAAAATCCATGCAGCACATTTGCCAGAATAAACCACCAGACCACAACAAATAAAAGCAAGGCCCCCAAAGGAAGCCCGGCGACATTCTTTTACATCCAGAACAGAGAGTAACATGCTGACCCGAAAGCAGCTTGGGGAATGGGGAAACACCCTGCCCATCGTGGGCAAGGCACACAGAACACTGGCACTTCATGTCACTGGCATTCATGGGGATGCACACCCCCCCCCCCGTAAGCCCTGCTCCTCCTCCTCCATAAGCAAGTCCACCTAACATGGCAGCCATGTTCTACACGGGCTCCTAGCTCCAGATGCAAATCATGCGGTTTGGACATCCCTAACGACTGAATACACACACTAAGTGGGCTTTCCCGTGCCTGAGCCCAGCTCTAGACTCTTTCTAGAGCAGCTCAAAGCAAGAGCTCTGGCGCTTTGCTTTTCTGTCTCTCTCGGCATGGCTGGTTCCTTGTTGGAACTTTTATCAACCGAGCTTTGACTGGTATGCATGCCCTTTAGGCAGACAGCCCCTAGGTGGAGAGGAGGGCCAATACCTGAGAGCTCCTACCTTCCAGGAATCGCCTCATTCCTGGTTGGCTGTGGATGCCAACAGCAACAGGTGGAATTTTGTTCTGAACTTCGATATAGAATATAAACGACAATAGCTACAGTCATTCACCACTTTTTTTTTTTTTTTGCAGTTTGCAGAAAAAAAATGCTACTTTTTAAAAAAAAGAATTCTGAGATAAAGAGATGTAGATAAAGAGATAAAGGAGATGTCTCCTGGATGTGCTAGCATGGATGCCTGGCTTGGATCCATCACCTCTGTAAAAAGTCTGGCATGGCAGACATACCCTAATCCCAGCACTGGAGGCAGACACAGGACGATCCCTGGAGCTTGCTGGCCAGCCTGGCTAAATCAAGCTCCAGGTTCAGTGAGACTGTGTCAAGAAGTAAGGTGGAGAGTGACTGAACAGAGCATTGGAGGTCATCCTCTGAGGTGTGTGCACACACATACACACTCTCAGGAAAACAAAAATTCTACACTAAAATTACAGTTGTAAATTTAAGTCAATTATTTTTCCACTAGTTGTTACAATCCCATTAGTTAAACTATTGGCATCTATCCCATGATTGACATTAGAAAAAAGGAAGGTAAGAAGGAAGGGCAGGAAAGATGGAGGGAAGAGAGGTGAGTAGGAAGGGTTAACTCACAAATTTATTATTGTGGCCAAAGAACAGTAGTTTGGGGTTCCAGGTGTGCATTTGACCGCTCCAACACAGTATAACTGTGAGGTCTCTGCTCTGTCTCTCTGAAGTTTTGCTTCCTCATTCTAAGATGAGAAGTAATTCCTGGGTCAAAGGGCTGTGTTGAAGATTGGATGGTAACAGCTCTCATAACACAGAGCTTGCCGGCTACACACTCCACAGCCTTTTTCTTTTTCTCTGTCCTCCTAGGTCCCATCTTCTCTTCTTACTATGCCCCACGACTACAGTGGATATCCCCAGAGCCATGGATGAAAAATTCCATCTGAGTTTGACTTGACACAGAAGCAAAACAAACAAACTCACAAATCAAAGACTCTGCTTTCTCTTTACCACTGCGCAGCAGCACAGTTCAGAAACCCTATGCCTGGAAGGCAGAAATGCCTCTCCTCTCCTCGGCCGTGCCCTTTGTTCGCAGAAGAAAATTTCTTTGCATGAAAGAAAACAAAATTCTAGGAACTAAAAGGAAATCTGCAGGAGAAGGGATGGGGGAGGAAGGAAGGGAGGAGTTGTGGATCTTCATAGAGTGGGCTTTCAACTATCAACTTCTTGCCCAGAAAAGGTCATTCCCCACCCCAAACCCCCATCCCATTAAAACCTTTTTTTTTTTGTGACTAAGAAAATCCCTCTTGGCACATTTCACTCCCACAATCTGCCCTGCCTGAAAATGAATAGTCCAAGTCTCAAACGATACTTAAATCAGCACAGTAATAGCCCCAAAGTTTCCACACCTCCATTTAAAATACACACACACACGCACACACTCACACACACACACCAGAAATCAAAGAGCAGTGTCTTCAGTCTGAGTAACCCCCCTCCAACTTTGCAGCCTTCTAGGTCTTATTACTGATGCAATTATTTTCAATTACTCATACCCAACCCTCACTTGTCTCGTCTACAGCACTGGCTTGAAGCATCTATATTTTGTAGCAGGTTCACGTTCTCCATCATCTGTCGACTCTAACATGTTGTTCAGCCTCACTGGCATTGACCTGGCGGTAGTCACTCTTTTACCCCTCATGCAAGGGAATGTTGACATGCCCTTATATAATGGGAGGGTCACCAGACCCTCACCTGAACATCCAGCCACTTCTCCCAACAAGTTGTACACAATTCTGCCCTAATTGTCCTTGATCTTGGGCTCTCAGAATTGGCTAGAGCACATAGGCTGGGGAAGATATGAGGGAAGGGACCACATCTAGGCAGCCAAGGGGGAGTCATCATTCATGCTGGATATAGATATTCTAGTAGCTACTTTTTTTTGTGGGGGGGGGTCATGCACACTCCTGCCCACAACCCTCACCAATGCTCTCTGTAAGTAATAAACTCATCTATTCTTCAGTGTAAACTTTGGTGGACTCAAACTTTGGCTTGCCATTGGTGGGGGAGGGGATTCTCACAACAGCCATAAAGATTTCATTTTCCAGAATGCCCTCTAATGTGCATGCAGTGGCCATTACAAAAGTATAGGACCATAAAATATCAAGATTTGGTGTCAACAGATATCAGCCACTAGCACCTAATAGCTGTCCCCATAGAACGTCTCAGTCCTCAAGCTCATTACTCTCATTTCTTCTTTCTAGTTCCCAGAAGTTACAGAATTTCCCCTGTTTTGTTACATGTAATAACTCAACGTTACAATGTTTCTGAAACGTCTCGCATCTGGATACAACCAAAGTGGATTAGAGACTGGACAGAGCCCACTAGAGACACCACTCCCAGAAGCCTGGCAGAAGTATTTTTTTGTAAATAAAGAGCTGAAACTAATCCATACCTTTCTTTTGAATGAGCAAAAGGACAATCTGCTCTTCTTCTCTTTCTCCTGCACTAATGAGGCATTTTGTGTTACTTAATGTAAATTAGCAATGTCAAGTGCATACATGTGCAAATTATGAACCGTATCACCAGCACCGTTTTGATTCTCAACATTTTTACAAAGAATTAACATCACTCACATTTCATAGCAGGATTCTGCTCCTGCTATTAATCTTGCCCTTGAGTATACTACAGAAATGCAATGGAACAGATTAGAGGGAGAACAAAAGAGAGAAAATGATTTGAAGTCAAATACCCTGGATAGAAGCTTACTCTTCCCTTGGGTTTCCCACAGAACTTCTTAAGAACAAGAAGAAAACAAAGGCGCCACTCTCAGACGAAACTGTAGTTTTTCTCATCCATTTCCAGGCACTTCAGCTTGAAGATACGACCAAATTGTTTAAGTGAAGTACGGAGAGCCGTCGGTATAATTCTACATAGAAGGCGTTGTCTCTCGGGTGTCCTGAAAGGCTGCCTGCTAAGGCTGTGGAGGGACACCCAGAACACACCCAGAACTTCCATGCTGGCCACCACAGTGTCCATTGTGATGCCTGCGGGGGAAATATCCCACCCTGCATCACTCAAGGCCCAGCTCTGCGGCCGGAACCGAAGAACCAGCACAACGAGAGAAGCAGAGCTTCACACAGCTTCCTTTGCGGATCACTGTGATGCTTGGCATCTGGCCTGGCAGTAAGAACAGGTCTGTATCTGCCATCACCTCACCTTCTTTTCCACATTCTTGAATCCCTGTAAGTTCTGGGGTAGAGAAGGTGGCGTTCTTAGGTCAGCTGGGCAGCTAGAGCAAACACCACAGACTATGTGGCTCTGACAACACAGACCTCTTTCCTCTATGTATACCTACGCCTGGTACCACCTTGTGGCTCTACATTTCTTCTTCTAAAACACCAAGACTGAGTTCGAGCCCATCCTCAGGGCCTCATCTGAACCTCAACTTAATCACTCTTTAAAGGTCATGCTGCCAAATACAGTCACATTCCAGTGTTCAGGGATCCAGGATTTAACATAGGAATGAGGAGTGTGTCCAGTTCTGTCCATAAAAATGACTGAGGCATAGATGCCAAATAAATGTGACTTTTCTCCAATTGATGTCACCTCCATTCATTCCTACTATGTGGAAGGCAAATAACAGGAGACTCCTGTGAACCAAGCTGGTCTCCTCTCCTATAAACTCGATGAAACAGTGTAGTCCTCTCGCCTATAGACTTGATGACTCTTCTAAATAGTTACTAGTTTCTAAGCTCATAGGGTGATTTGATTGTTGGTAGCTACAATTTTCCTTTGTATCAAAGAACGCCAGCTTGGTTAAGCTAACTTCTGCTCCCGATCCAAATTCAGTGTGTTTCAAAGGTCTAAGGCAGGCATTCCTAGCCCTCTAGAGAAGAGCATATCTAAGCACATCTAAGCTTTTGGCTCAGCTGCACAACACTTACCATTTATTCAATACCTACGATTTTCCAGGCATTTACTGAGACCTCGGGTACAAAGTAATAAGAATCCCACTGCTGACTCAGTCTAATGGGGAAAGCAACACAATGTAGGAAGAATAGTTACTTTATAACTAAATAGGATTAAAAATAAGTCTACAAAGCACCTTAAGGTGAATTTAAAACCCCCGAAGGGAATAAAAATGGTCAACTTTGCAGAAATTTGCCATGTTCCAAATTGACAACAGATGGTCATATTAATGATGTCTTTCTCCTGTCACTGAGAACAGTGCTGGCTCCTCATTTATTTTTACTGTTCAAGCTTGAGTACCGGTACCTGCTGTCCAGAACCACACTTCTGGGGAGAGAAGGCAGATTTTCTTCTCTCCCATACTCTGAGGCTATCAAGAAAATAATCACAGGGTATGTGTTGAACTCTATAAAACTTAACACAAAACTAACACATGAAGACAGAGCTGGCACATGAGTGGGAAGGTTAAGGCAGCCAAAGACTACAAGCACTGGGACCACATTAAGTTCCACATCACCGCGCACCCACCAAAAGACAAAGTTCTCTGAAACTCTCCCTACACGGACAGCCTGCCTATTCCCATCATTCTTCACTGCAGGATATTCATGCCTTTGTTGTACCCTGAGGCCAACCAAAACAGCCCACCATCTTGGCACCCTTCGAGCAAGTTTGTATTTTTTTAGAGTTCCTTTTCTTTCCCCACAGTAGTTCTTAATAGAAAAATAAGTTGGGGACATTGACACATGCCCTAGCATGGCTCACTTACCACCTGAGAGCCTCAGTCTCCTTGTTGTTTTAGTTAGGGTTTCTACTGCTGTGAAGAGACACCATGCCCATGACAACTCTTCTAAAGGAAAATGTTTAATTAGAGCTGGCTTACAGGTTCAGAGATTTAGTCCATCATCATCATCATCATGGTGGCAAGCATGGCTGCATACAGGCAGACATGGTGCTGGGGAAGGAGCCCAGCGTTCTACATCTTGATCTGCAGAAGGAGAGTGTGTGTCACACTGGGCATAGCTTGAGCATATAAGACCTCACAGTGCCTTCACAGTGCCACACTTCCTCCAACACTTCCTGCCATACCTCCTAATGGCGCCACTTGCCCTATGGCCAAGCATTCAAGCACACGGGTCTATGGAGGCCATTCCTATTCAAACCACCACACTTGTCAAATGGGTCAGAGACAGAATTTGCTCTATGAGCAGATGAAGGCAGACTCACAGAGAGTCAAGTGACTCCCTTAAAGCCACGCAGAGACAGGCGCAGAGCTACATCTGACCCCAAGCTGGCTAATCTGAGACCTTGCTGCTGCTGTCACATTAGACCAGATATGCAGAATCTTCTGGATGGTACCATGCATTTCTGCCTCCCTGACTAGCTGTTATGGGTTATAAGTGCTTTACATGATTGGTAAACAAATACATCCACGAACTCCCAGCTATTGTTAGCTAGCACTCTTCTGTTCCTGAGGGGTGAATGTTTACAGAGATGATCTTAAAACACTAGCTTGGTGGTGAAATATCAGGTACCAAGAATTGACAAATATAATTTGAGATAGACGGCTAATGAAGAGAGGGCCAGAATGTGTAACCTTAAAATAGCCCATAATTACTAAAATGGAAATTCTTTTCTTCTGAGCCATTAAAAAAAAAATGTTTTGTTACAGACTAAATTGCTTCGCCTCAAAAAAATTCTATTTTAAAGTCCTAAGCTCTTGGGCTTCACTGTGGGAGCCGGGGTCTCTTCAGTGGTGTGTATGTTAGCATGAGGTCAGTGGGGTGAACTTCATCACTGTATAACTGGTATTTTTGAAAGAAGACGTCATTTGGACACAGTATGATGTAGGGGGGAGGATGACAGGAAACCAGAGAGAGGTGGTGAGAATTCGCATGGGAGGCCTGGGATGGACCCTGGGAAGGAAACAACCCCACCCAGTCTTGATCACAGACTTCCGGCTTCCAGCAATGTGAGCAAACAAGGCTACGTTGTCTAAGCCTCACAGTTGGTGCAATTTCATTATATCAGCCAGACCAAAGTAACAGAGTAATCAAGAGAAAAATGGATGTCCTGAGGGCAGCAATCCTCAGAGGATGGAACAAAAGGAATGGGGGGATTGCGGTCTTGTGCCTTTAGAGCATCTAACACCATTTCATCCTCTCGCCACCACAAGCCAAGGGTTAAAGAGTTATTATCCCCCACCCACAAGTGACTACAAAGTACATTTTCCTAAAATATTTCTTCAACATACTGTCTACCTGTTCAAAAATCTCCAGCACAGCTCCCGTGCTGACTCAAGGAAAAAATTCAAGTTCCTTGTATTACAAGATGTCTTGTAATTTATAAGCCAGAGAACAAACACATTATCTGAGTAGCGCACAACCACAGAGTATGGTAAAGGAAACTGGGAAGCCTCCCCAGACTGAGAAGTGACAATGTTAACTACAGAGTCACCACATGGATTCCTACTGAGGGACGAGGAGTGACATTGTTGGGCCGGAGTAAGCTTCTACTCTTTCAGAGGACCAGAGTTCAGTTGCCAGCACTCATCTGTCACAACAGCCTACATGCCAGCTCCAAGGGACCTGACACCCTCTTGTGGAAACTCTGCAAATGTGGATGTACATACTGAATCGCAGAGTGAGAAATAATCAAGTATAAATTAAATCTTTAAAAGAAAATTTCTTTTTAAAAAGTGGCAAAATTTCCTGGTGTCAACTGAAACCCCACAGATGAGCAGACTTCCCAAGGTACAGAACCTGAGCTGAATAGTGTCAACATAGCATTTTTCTCTCAAAAAAAAAAAAAAAATCAAAGAATTAGTTTCTTTAGGTGTACAGATTTTAGTAGGTTTATCCTATATTATATGTCTATATGAGTGAGTATATACTGTGTGTGTCTTTCTGCTTCTGGGATAGCTCACTCAGGATGATCTTTTCCAGTTCCCACCATTTACCTGCAAATTTCATGATTTCCTTGTTTGTTATTGCTGAGTAGTATTCTATTGTCTAGATGTACCATACTTTCTGTATCCATTCCACAGTTGAGGGGCATCTTGGTTGTTTCCTGCTTCTGGCTATTACAAATAAAGCTGCTACTAACATGGTTGAGCAAATATCCTTATTGTGTACTTGAGCCTCTTTTGGATATATGCCTAGAAGTAGTATGGCTGGATCTTCAGGAAGAGCTATTCCTAATTGTCTGAGAAAGTGCCAGATTGATTTCCGGAGCAGTTGTACAAGTTTACATTCCCACCAGCAGTGGAGGAAGGCTCCCCTTTCTCCACAGCCTCTCCAGCATGTGCTGTCACTTGAGTTTTTGATCTAATCAAGAGAGAGAACTCTGGCTAAAATGCTAAATCCCCATCCAGAAAGGCAAAGAGGATGGACATCAGAAGAAGGAGAAAACAGGGAACAAGTTAGGAGCCTGCCACAGAGGGCCTGTGAAAGGCTCTGCCTTGCAGACTATCAACGCAGATGCTGAGACTTATGGGCAACCTTTGAGGAGATTACAGGGAATCTTATGAAAGAAGTAGGAGTTAGTAAGACCTGGAGGGGACAGGAGATCTACAAGGAGAGCAACAGATCCAAAAAAATGTGGGCACATGGGTCTTCCCTGAGACTGATAGTCCAACCAAGTAGCATGCAGGGAGATAACCCAGAACCCCTGCACAGATGTAGCCCATGACAGTTCAGTCTCTTAGTGGGTTCCATAGTAATGGGAACAGGGACTGTCTCTGACATGAACTGATTGGCCTGCTCTTTGATCACCTTCCCCTGAGGGGGGAGCAGCCTTACCAGGCCACAGAGGAGACAATGCAGCCACTCCTGATGAGACCTAACAGACTAGGATCAGAAGGAAGGAAAAGAAGACCTCCCCTACCAGTGGACTTGGGGAGGGGCATGCGTGGAAAAGGAGAAGGAAGGGAGGGATTGGGAGGGGAGGAGGTAGGGAACTACAGGGGGGATACAAAGTAAATAAAGTGTAATTAATTAAAAAAATTAAAAATAAATCAGAGAATTAAGAGATGTTGCATTTTTCAATATTTCCTACATGAAGGATAAAAGATGCTGTCAACCTGGGATTGGAAGAGTGTTATGGTCAATAATGATCATGAACGTGACCAAATGTAGAGCCATCTAGGAGACAGGTATCTGGGCCTGCCTGCCTGCGAGGGATCATCTAGATTATATTAATTGATGTGGGAGGACCTGAATCTAGCCATTCTTTGGGCTTAGGTCCCAGAATGTGTAAAAAGAAGATGGCTAGATGAGCATTAACATTCATCACTCTGCTCCTGACTGTGGATATAATTTAACCAACTGCTTCAAGTTCTGCAGCCAGGAATCCCCATGGACTGTGAGCCAAAACAATTCCTTTGTCCCTCAAATTGCTTTTGCCAGGATGTTTTATCACAGCAAAAGGAAAAATAACTAAGACAGAGGTTACATCATTTTCATAGGATGAGAAAGCTAAGGAAGAATGTGCGTGTGCAGGGGTACGCATCTCAAGGGTTCATGCATGCTACAGCAAGCATGCAACGGTCAAACCTGCAGAAGTCAGTCCTTTCCCTCCATCATGACAGACTCAAGAATGGATCTGAAGTCATCAGGCCCAACCTTCATTCACTGAGCCATCTCACCAGACCTCCGCCCTAGTGTTATATGGAGCTGGTTGAACCCATGGCATGCTGGGCAGGATTCGACCAAGTGACCTGTATCGCCCCCTCCTGTCTTTCCCCAGGTTTGGCGGGTGTGGCTGACGGCTCCATTCAAGAAGGAACATCCTTACCTTTCCAGTTGCTTTTAGTGGCTACCATGATTCAACTTCCCACCTAGGGTATTCCTTCTAAAATTTACTAGCCACACCTAACCACCCAATCACCAGATCTCCCTCTGTCCCACATCTGTGGGTTTCTACTACCTCCATCTTGGTGACGGTGACACTAGTTTGTCTCCTTGCAGCCTTCGGTGTGCAGATCCTGAGGAGGATTCAGTCCCTGCAGGAGCCTGAGTTGCATACAGACACGATGCAGCTTTTTGATTCAACCGCTGCCTGTGTGCGTGGCCCACACTTCTGCCTTTTTGTCCAAGCTCCTTAGTTGACCTTCTCCTGCTGGAACTGCAGATCTCACCTAATTTACTGGAGAGCTGTCAATCTGCTGTCAATCTGCCAACACTCTAGACACTAACAGCCACGGTCTGTTGCTGTAACTCATCAGTAGTCAGTGACCATTCTCCTGAAACCTGGGTACCACCATATCAGACCCCAAGGGCACAAAGAGGAGCATGCAACACAGCTCTGTTTGTACCCTCTATTTGTACCCTCTGTAGTCGACTGTTGGGGTCGGTCTGATGCTTGCATTTTGATGCTAATTATTGGCCCCAAGCTCTGGTTACTGCCTGGATACACTTATTTTGTTGTGTAAGCCTACCTAAGACATTATACCTGATTGGTTGATTAAAAGGCCTAAAACCTGGGCGGGTCAGAATGGGGTAGGCATGGCTAAGATTCCCGGGCTTTGGAAACAGAAGAAAATGGGAAGAAGAGCGATAGACAGGAAGAGAAAAGGAAGGAGGACGCCTTGATGGGTTGACGTGGAAAAGAAACCATGTGCGCTGGAAGAAAGGACTCCAAGGAGGGCATAAAAAGAAACACCAAGATGAAAAGTCTAAGCAAGTATTTATAAGATTATGGATGGAAGGTAGCCCAGAGAGGAATGGTTAAGGCAGACGACACTGAATGGGACCTGGGAAACGGATGGGGAGGTTATTGAGATAGCGTAGGTAAAATATCTGCCTGGCCCAAGGTAAATAAGGCAATTATAAAATTTAACAGGTGTCTGTGTCTTATTAATTGTGGTAGCGGGTTAGATAACACCACCACAATAATTATACTAAACAACGTTTAGCCCAGCGTCTTTTCTATTTACAACAACGGGAGACGCCCACAGTCTCCCTTACTGACTAGTCTGCCCCTCTTGACAATGAACCATAGGCACATGCTGCAGTCACTCGGGGATGACATGAAGTCTCAGCTGAGCAGGCTGCACCCAGATGAATCACATCAGAACTTTCGAGAGTGGAAGCCAAGTATGATTATTTCTTAAAGGTCCCCGAGATGATTCTGTACAGTTGCTCTCGGCTCTTCCTCCTGCTCCCCCAGCACAGGCTACACAGAGCTCGGCAACAACTACCCCAGTAAATGATCCCAAAGTCGGAAAATAGAGATAAAGTGGTCCCCAGCTGCTTCAGTAAATGTGATGACTCAAACAACTGATATTAGAGGGGAAATTGCCAACTGTTGGGTAGAAAGTGGGTCAGCGCTCTGTGTTACATTCAAGCAACAGCTTGTAGTGAATTCTAATTGGGAATTAGGAAAGCGATCATAAACTTCAAGAATCCAAACCACTAATTATAATGGTTGGGAATGAGAGCTCACCCCCCCCCCATCAACAGCCCAGCTCACTACCCCGAGTTTCGTGACACCCTGGAGACGGGTCATTTCTTCTGAAAAGACATAACTGCCTTGAATAGCCACATATATTACTAATCTGCAGTGTGGGTGGTTAGTTCTGGAAGGCATATTCTGGGTGGGAGGTTGAATGAGCTGACCTTTAAGGTTCTCTTTAGTTCTGATAACTCTTTGATTCCAGGTGACAAGCCCACAGGGTTCTAGAGAATGGTGGGAAGAAAATGATATACCATCGGCCTCCATCACTCTGCAGAGCTCAAGCAAGCCAGGCAACAGGGAGGCCCTGCTGCTGAGATGGGCACAGGTTGGACTTGGCACTGCTCAAGGAACTCAGATAACTTGAGATCATCGCACTGGTTTCAGAAGGTGGGTGTGAGTCAGAGTGACGGCCAGGAGGATCGTGTGGGTGAGAGGCCCCCTGCTCTCTGGTAGGGAAAGGAAATGTTTTTCTTCTTGTTTTACAGACTTCACAGAAAGCTAGCCATGAAGCCTGCAGGGTGGACCCAGTAACCATAGAAATTCCTGCTTCCCTCTCAGTCTCCTTCACTCGGGGGCAACCACCAAATCATGTGCAGCCTCTCTCCAGCTCCGGGGCACCACTGGGGAACGAGGCCATGCTTGTCTAACTCATCAAGATCCCCTTGCGGGAAACAGCCTCACTAGAGAAGGCTGATGAGAAAGAGATTAGGAGGGTTTTGCGCTTGCTGGGAAAGCAGCAGTCAGAGAAGCTGGCCCCGAGAGATAGGCGTGTGCAGGTGTTCCCTGCCTCCAGGCACAGTGAAGCCCTAGCATCATTTATGTATTTAGGTGGGAAAGATTTGGAAACCCGAGTTAACTGTGTCTAACAGCAAATTAACCAAGAGCTGCTTCTGAGCCAATTGGCTGGAGCCTGATGCCAATATCAGAGTCAGGCTTCATTGTCCACCCAGCCTTCTTAGCACCCCGCGTAGAGATCAAACTGTGAAAGAGACCGCTTCCTTACCCTGATCAAACAGTCTCCAAATATCTCACAAATGACACAGGTGGTAGATGGAGAAACAGTTCGCAGGGCAACACAAAAATGAGGTGACATACATCCAAATTTAATTCCTCGTGGCTGGGAAGATGGTTCCAGCTCCATGGCTCATGAACTTATTGCAGCAAGCCTGAGAACTGGAGTCTGGATCTCTAGCACACACATAAAGGTCAGGTGTGCGTAGCATCCTATCTGTAAAGCCAGTCTTGGGATAGGGAGACGGGATTCCCCAGAGCAAGCTAGCTAGCAAGACAAGAGATATCAGTGGGTTTTGACTCTGCTGGAATTAATTAAATTGCCTTGGTCATGGTGTCTTATAAAAACAATGAAAAAGTAACTAAGACACTCATTTACCAAAGAACCTCAGTCCCAGTCACAGAAAGGTAAGCTGCCTTCATCTCCCATCATCACCCACACTCTGCTTCATGAGGCTTGTCCAGTCCACTTTCCTACCACCCAGGTTTCAGTGAGGTGCAGGGTGTCTAAACAGACAGCACCTGCATTTGGGGTGAGGGATTTTCTTATAGCCTGGACCCTTTAAAACTCGAGCTCCTACTGTCTTATACCTATGAACCACCTTCCTTAGGGAAATCCAAATATGTTCCTTTCTGTGGAGCCTGGGGTGAGGGGCACATGGTTCCTTGGAGAGAAGAGAAGTCAACCCTGTCCCATGTCTTATTTACGTGTTCTTTATGTTACAGCATCCCTCAAACAGAGTTGTCTGCCAGCAACAAGAACCGCACGTCAGCCCTGTTCCCCAGGAAACCAGGACCCCAGTACAGATCGATCTCAACAGTCAACTTTGGTAGTTGCTATGGATCCTGGGTCCCCTTCAGAATATGGCAGCTATCATCGCTCCATTGATTCAGAACACCCTGGCCTTGAAGCAAGCTGATGGTAGCCCTGGACTACTGGTCAGAAAGTACCATTTTGTGCTGCTTTGAAATTTATCTTCCTAGGACTCCCACCTGATAGACATGAGTCTGACCTCTAATAAAAAGTCAGGTTTGCTACCCCAGCTCATGGGATTAAACAGGAATAGAGCTGTCTGACTTGTGCCTGGGTCTGAAAAGTGGCCTGGTTCTGATCTTCTTAAACAGATGAATAATTTTCACAACAGTTAACTGTCTTGTCACTTTACCTGTGTTGTCACTGATGACTGCAAGACCCCATCCGGTAAGTATATACGGTACCCATATGATGAAGGATGGCAAGCAATCAACCCGTATCTACGGAAAAGTAAAAGCTATGGCCTGGGGGGCCTGGTTTCAGAACAGCTGTCCTTTATTACCACTTACAATTACATTTGACGCCTAGAACTATTTGAGTAGCTTTGTTTTAAAAATAGAAACATGCAGGTCCTCCAACAGAGAGTGTGGATGAGAGCTGGATGATCCTTCTGAAATTATCTAAGGATCAGTCTTGTGTGGTACTAACCCTCAACTTACCATTTCTCTATGGAGTACGGAGAAAACAAATAAAAATAAAAGCTTCTCTTACAATGTGGGCTCCATGTGGAGCCTGGCCTGTGCACACAGGAAAAGAGTCACTGTCGCCTGACACACAGAGCCTGAGATCCTTTCTACCCCGAGGAATGACTTCTATGCACAAGAAGACCACCTGTGGAGGCTCCAACATGGCGATGGCCTCTGATTCTATCCCTGCGGCTGCTTCTTTATCCCTTCACATGTCATTGTGAAGAGCATCTCTTGAAGGCAATTAAAATTACACGGTGCCCTGATTTCAATCCGCCCACAATCATGCTGAATATTTTCCACTTTAAAAAAAAATTAAGTTTTAATTAAGTTTTTTTTTTTTTCATCAAAACACCAGTCCCGCTGATAATGTCAGGAAGGGCTGGGAAAGTAATTATGTGCACAATCTGGTTTTGACACACTCCTTTCTCCACTGGGACACTTCTGTCTCCTTTACTTCATTAAAAGTCCCCTGTCACCTCAAGAAGGTTGGCTTTCTCTCCAGTTACTACAGTGGAGACAAAGAAGCAGGTTCCCTCTTTCACTGAATGACCCCCGTTAGGCGCTCAAGGTATACCCAAACGTCTTCCTCCAGCCAGCTCTCTTCATCTCCTCACATACCATGTACACAAAAAGACCAGCCTCTAGTTTCAGGAGGACAGTTGGACAAAGACTAACACATGCCCTCCTTAAACCTTCTGCCCCAGCCTAATGGGAAGAAAGGAAATATTCTCTATTCCAATGGCCTAAAAATCTAAGCAGTAAATAAGCACAGGTTTATAGGCGAACATTTCTTTCCATTTAGTAACTGGCAAACTCCAAACCTTTCCATTTGTCTTTAGCTTCTGATTAGTTTCCTAGGACTGGCTGACCAATGGCTACCCACTAGGGCTGGGGAGGGAAGGGACATGGCTCAGCGTGACTTCCTGGCTGCAGAAGCATGACCACCTGAGTTCAGACTGGCTTTAGGGCCCACTCCAGCACAGATAGGGCGATACAGCCTTAAAGCCCCAGCCTTAGTTGGGAAGCTATTTGCATTTAATTGCTGTTGGGAGAGTGAAAGTCAATTTTTTTTTTTTTTAATGGTGTGATATCTGACATACTGACTAGACTCCAGGACAGGTTCCAGACCCAGGAGGAACCTGTCAAAACAGACTTGACTGAGAGAAAGAGAGAGACAGACAGGCAGGCAGACAGACAGGCAGATGGGCAGACAGGGAGGTAGGGAGAGAACAAACATAGGAAGTTGGATGGGTAGGATGGGCAGACAGGGAGGTAGGGAGAGAACAAACATAGGAAGTTGGATGGGTAGGAACATGAGGGGGGATCTAGAAGGAGTTAGGGGCAGGTAGGTATGAATATGATCAAAAGAGATTGTACGAAATTCCCAAAGAATTCATAAAATTATTGTTATTTTTAAAGTTAGACTCCAATTATTGTTCTGAACGCAGCCAGCCAAGTGACTCACCTCAGATGAGTAGGATATAATGGAAATGAGGCTTAGTAACTCAGAATCTGCATCGTCAAAGATGATATTCTCTCTGCTTGGCTCTCACACTACTATTCATCTTGAATCACAGTTACCAAGCTCTGAAGGACCCAGGTATCCACATGCAAAGGACACCGGCCCTAGCTCGGTACCCTCCAACATCCATCCCACTCCTTACAGTGAGTAAGCTTTGGTGATTCTCACCTTAGTCTTCAAGATACACACTCTAATGCCAAGAGAAGAAGAGAGAGCTGTCCACACCAAGGCCTGCCAAAATTACAGTCTCGTGAGCAAAATTCTTAAAACCGTGGCTTGGGATTTCATTGCACACTATGAGAACTGGAATGTTCAGTAGCCAGCCATTCTGACCTTCCTAAGATCTATTTTGTTGTTGTTGCCTTTGGACCACGTAACGAACGTCATCTTTATGGTGTCAGTTTGGTATACTTCAGTAATGAAAACTCGGTCTTTTCTCCAATCCTTACTCTGCTGCAGCTTTCTCTCCGTAACTGGCGCTGCCATTCGTTCTGCTCAGCCAACGGGTAGTCTGGGTGCGGTGCTAACACTCCTCTTCCATATACTCAACTGATTCCAGTTCCACTGGCCCTGCCTCTTGTACAGCTCTGGATTGCCTCTCCGTATCCTTTCCTCATGATGTCCACCCAGTCTCTGCTACCTGGTGCCTGGACTACAGTGTGTCACCATTCTATGGAAGCCTTAAACTGGGTACAAAATCTTCCATAGTTACCTTCTACCTCCCACAGCAGTCCTCACTCCACGTTCTTCCATGTCTTCCGGGGCCCAGCACTGTGGCCTTGAACAGTCTTCTGTTGCCTCATCTTCTCCCTTACCATAGAGCATTGGCAAAAGCTGTTTCTCTACCCACAATGCAGTTCTGCACCCCTTTCCCAAGTTTCTCCTTAAACATAGCCTCTTCAGAAAAGTCCTTTGCTCGCAGACAGACGAAGATTCCGTTATTATATACGTCGTGTTGCTCACTTCACTGGTAATTTAGCAAAACTGGCTAAAAGATTCACAAAGGTCAACTCTACTAGACTCATGAAGGCAAGCTGCCTTCTTTTGCTTTTCAACTGTATCCCCAGTTCTTAGACTCAGAGGGAATGCATGTTAAGTAGCAGAATGAGGCATCCATCGGCCCCACCTTTAATTCTAGCACAGTATTTTACTCTAAATAGGCCTTCAATAGATTATAAATGAATGGAGAGCACAGTATGCAAGTCTTAGAAGAAAGAAAGTTGGATTCCAAAGCTCAAAAATAGAGACGGTTCTCCAAGGGATATGGTCAGGTTTGTTGAAAAAGAGTTTTAAAAAAATATTAGCTACAACTTTGCAGGACTTTTTATTCAAGTCCAATTAACTTTAAAGTAGTTTACTTTTCTTTTGTTTATTTTTGCCATTTATGATTCCAAACTTCATTAAATGGAAATTATTCAAAAATAAGATTACATAGAAAGACAGTAGTCTTATGAACTTGTGCAACTCAAGACAAATTTATTGTGGTTAAACTTTTTTCTCTGAGTTTTGAGAATGAGATTTTTCTAGATTATATGTTCTGGGAGTCGTGTTGTCTCTGCAAGCATATAATCATGTGGGTCAAGGCATCATTAGTTACAATTATTCAGAAACCATTTTCCCAGTCTTGCCAATGTCTCACTAATCTTGAAATCATTTAAAGATGAGTCCATATCTCCCTAGAATCTTGGGATTCTTTCATTCTCATCCCGTAAAATTCCTACAACTAAGATGCTGCTTATAAATCCAACATTAGTCCAAAAATCATAATTATTATGATGGGAATAAATAGTATCAACATTAAACAAATATTTTGCAAACCACTGTCTACTGTTCCTGTGTTGTATTTATTATTTACATTACTAAGAAAAAGTGATTTTCAAAAAAAAATCTGAACTCTAAGAAAGCTAAAAATCTGAACTAAAATGGTATTAACACTAGACCTTGGTGACACGCTATGACAGGATAAAGATATCAAAAGAATAAGTGAATATTGCCTTTGATTAAAAAAAAAACTATATCCCAGTTTGCTGAAGCATTGGTTGCTTTTATCTTGATATTAATTATTCCCTAAAAGCTGTTGATCATGTTGGCAAAATGGACCATTTATAACTGATGACCTTCCATACCCATAACTCTGAGTTTCTTCAAGAGCAAAAGTTTGGAGGGGGGGATCTCCTTTATACAATTCCATGGCAGAAATGTATGTTACTTAACCAGCAAATAAAGAGTAGAGTGCAAGAAAGAGCTTGATTACACCTTCTTTTCATTGCATGTAGTCTCTAGGAGAGATTTCCTTACTCCTCAACTTTTGAGAAAGTCGCTGGTATCAGTGAGAGCTTTATCACAAGTCTGAGGTATGTGAAAGATTCTTAGACTATTAGTTTTACCAGGCAGTGGTGGCACAGGCCTTTAATCCAGCACCCAGGATGCAGAAGCTGGTAGATCTCTGTGAGTTCAAGGCCAGCCTGGTTTACAGTGTAAATTCCAAGACATCCAGGGCTACACAGAGAAAAATAGGTAAATGAATGAAGAAAGAAAGAAAGAAAGAAAGAAAGAAAGAAAGAAAGAAAGAAAGAAAGAAAGAAAGAAAGGAAGGAAGGAAGGAAGGAAGGAAGGAAAGAAGGAAGGAAGGAAGGAAGGAGGAAGGAAGGAAGGAAGGAAGGAAGGAAGGAAGGAAAAGAAAAGGGAAAAAGAAAAAGAATATTAGATACAACCCAAGATTGTATCTGACTCTTACTTAGAGACAGAATGACAGACTTCAAATTTTCTTGGTTTGTAGGTCTCTCTTTCATCATAACGGAATGCCTAAGCCCATCACTGCCCACCTGCCACCATGAAATAAGGCTTCACTTAGGTAAAGCGATAAAGGAACTGAACCCTCGCTTCACATTTATTGTACGTTGGTTCTCAAGACATCAGAAGATGGACCAGGTTAGCTTGGTCATTCATTCTTCCAAAGAGTCTAGTCTCCAAAGAGCTGCACCCCAGACCACCAGCTAACCATCAGCAATCTGGGGAGAGAGAGCCCTCCCTAAACCAGCTGAGACACCACAGCCATTGCTTCCTCTGCTCTGCCCCTGAGAAATACACAAAGCAGATGTAAGTGACCTCACAGAGCCATGGGACTTCCTGTGAGTGATTTTCATGCAGGTCCAGCATAAGATGACACAGACAAAGGGACTACATCATATATGTACCTTAAGCACTGCAGTGTTTTCATTTATAATTCATAGGTACTTAGACTGCTTGGGAAGCCTTATTCAAAAGGATGTCTTCTTTTCCTTCTTCTTCATTTGTTTTTTTTTTTTTTTTACCTCCTTATGACCATAAGAAAGAGATGACT
>NW_026591582.1:0-27748 GCF_907164565.1 Psammomys obesus | reverse complement strand
ATGAGATGAAAAGCCCTCATCAGGCAGCTAGTCCTTTGACTGGGGGGGCAGAAACACAGAGTCTGGGAAGATTTACTCCTCTTGTGATCTTATCTGCATTCTGAGTTGTGCCGAAGAGACCAGGCTGTGCCCTAATTACTCCAGATTATATACAAGACAGGTTTTCGGGCCCATGAATCATCAAACACACCAGACCAATGAAGAGTGTGATTCCCACACCTGGGTCCCGTAAGAAGGGGAACATCTAACACCTCAGTGGCCTCACTGTCACCTAGCCACTGACAGGCAGAGAATTCCCAAAAGGACCAGCCACCTTGCTTGGCTTGTTTGGCTCCCCACTGCTGACATGGCCTTTTCAAATTGCTGAGCACCCGTCCATCTAGTCCTGGTCTTTGCCTTTATGGTTGAACATCACGCTTTGACAGGTAAACTCAACCCCAAGGCCAGGCTAAGTTCTGACGGTGGCTGGAACGGCTTGTCTCCAGCAGCAGCTCACTAGCAGCATTCTTCATCTAGCCTAAGTCTTTCAGAGATTCTTTAAGTATCTCTTGGCTTTCTGCCTATGTTAGACCTCTTTGAACTCCTTGAATTCTGATGCAGCCTCCTTAAACTTTTGTAGACCTCCTTTAACACACACACACACACACACACACACACACACACACACTTTTGTATGTATCTTCTTTTGTATGTATGTATATAGTATAGTGTACTATGTGGTGTGGCAATTAATATTTACTGGCAGTTAAGACTAGGATAGAAGCACTGTGTTTTCCAGAGTCAGCTATCAAAAGATCTGGCAAGTTGTAGTCATTGCAGTCAATGAAACTTGTGAATTCGTGCATGTTCGGTAAATTCAGACATTGGAAAGGTCACAAAGGGTCTAATGTTTCTGACAGCGTGCTTATGACAGTGTTCATCTTCAGTCACAATACACCCATTTTTAAATAGCTAACGAGAAACTATAAAAATGGCAATTCCGCTGGACATAAACCCAATGCAGGTTCTTTGGACCTGTCCCAGTCATTCTCAGGGGTCATGGACTAAAGCTCAGAATTGTATTTTACAGGCTTTTTAGGGAGGCCTTCTGTAGGGCATCTACTCTGCACACTGTGAGAAGCTCTAGGCCAATGTCATCCAGGCATGTTGCTTATAAAGACACAACTGACGAGGCTGTTCTGGCTGATTGCAACTGTCATCTTATCCTTCCTCCATGAGCTGACTCCCTATCACCTTGACTAGAGTTTGAGGCAGTCTCAAATCTTCTAAAGCCTCCTACTGGCTGTAGTTTTTACTTCATTTAATCCATAGCAGCTACATTGATTTTCCTTATCTACAAACTGTTAGAGGAACAACAATCCTGCTATTACATTCTCCACAGGGTTCTTAATAGGACAGGAGAAGCCACCACTGTAAAATGAAACACATATCCTCCTTGGACCTTTCTGTCCATTGCTAAAGGATTGGTTTATCTCCATCATATGGTCAGAGCTCTTTTGAAAAATATACATTTGTCGGTTAGAGAGATGGCTCAGCTTGTCATGTAGTGTGAGGAATCCCAGCATCCATAAGAGTGGCAGGTGGATATGGCAGACTGCCGGCAGCCCTGGTGCATGGTGGGCAGTGAAAGGGGAATCTCAGGAGCAGGATGGCTACCCAGACTAGCTAAGTCGGTGAGTTCTGGGCTCAGTGAGAGACTCTGTCTCAAAAAATAAGACGGAGATTGAGAAAAACAGTCAACATCAACCTATGGCCTCCACAAACATGTGCCTCCATACCTGACACACACGTACACACACATACACACACATACACGCATACACGCCATATACACATCCACAGGCCAAAAAAAAAAAAAAAAAAATCTCAGTTCTGAAACTGAAAGAGAAATGTTATCTGTTGCCCAAAATGAAAATTATCTGTCTTATCGAAGGTAGGAAGACACAAAAACACAAGGTATACAAACATACGATGAGAGGAAGAGAGCACCCCAGAGATTCACAGGGTTGATTAACTCCGAATTATTTCTACAAGTTCATTACTTTACCAGCCCTGGCTTCAGCCAGCAAGTGTCATTTTGGAGTTAGGGTAATTACTGTTTCCCTAGATCCCCACTTGTAAGACCTGCAATTTAGTGTGTACACATTGGTATTCTCCTCTACCTGCTGGTAAGATGATCTTTCAATATCTGACTGCATTTCGCACTTAAAGAGCTTGGGAAGAAATTAGCCTTATATGGTAGGATTCTTCTCTTTACGAGTCTGACAATTTATTGTGTTGGGGCTAGGTATTACGTTTGTTTTTGTGGTTACCACGGTAACTAGTAGGTGTTAAAATCAATGTGATATTCTCCAGGAATGCATCTGTGGTCCCACAAGACAGCTGAAGTGTGGTTTCACAATGAAAGCCCCAGGAAGGTGTGCGAGGCCAACGATTTCTTGGGTGAGGCATATGCCTTCCCCCAGGGAGGCTTTAGGTACATCTCTCAGTGTCTCTGGAATCGAAAGGTAACCTCCATGGGCATGCTACATTTCATGCTTTGATAGGTAGGGAGAACTGGAGACCAGTCTATAAAGCATAATCTAGGATGTATCATGAGATGCTTTAATAACAATACAGACATCAGGGTAGAATGGTATGTCATCTTAGTATTTCAGGTGCCTTCTATTTTCCAGTACCTTGGGAAGATCATCAGCAAATCTGAGAAGTACTTTAAAATATCTTTTGGAAGGAAAAGTCTAGTAAGTCACTGGGTACCTGCAAAGATGGGTTCTTTTTCATAGGGAGGAGAATAAGGTTAGAAGGAGGCCAAGATGGGGGATGCTGCTAGAAGGAGACCAAGATGGGGTTGAATGTGTTAATGGTTTGATCTCCAAGGAGGTGGTTGTAAATATTTAAGAGGTGGGACCTAGTTGGAGGTCTTTAAGTCTTTGGGCGAAGGACACACTTGAGGGGGGTTGTGAGGTCCTGGCCTTTTTTTTTTCTTTATTAATTTTGCTCCCTGGACATAAGGCAAAAGTTATGCTGTAGCTGTAATGATTTTCTCACCACAGGCCCATAGCTGTGGAGCAATCATTCAGGACTGGTAATTTCAGACTCGTGAGCCAAAATAAACCTCTTCTCTTTGCAACTTTAATATCTCTTGTGTTTGTTATCATTACGGAAAGGTCCATAACACAGAGAATGAGCAAGTCGTCTGTCCTGGAAGGTGGGCAGGACATTGCAAGCTTAATCCTGTAGCAGCTGTGGCTGCCCACACAGGACCTTCACAAGACTGGACATGTCAACTGCCAATCAGGGATTAGGGAGGATTCATGGAGCCCTACTTCTCCTTGCTCAACTTCTGATGACTGATGGATTCTAGGGGAAGGATGGTCACTGTTTCCAGTTGGGTACCAAATGGTGAGCCCGCCAGGTAACAATGAATAGTTCTAAACACTTGGCTACGCTGGTGTCCCTGGGTAAAAATCAGTGGGTCACAAAACAAAACAAAACAAAAGGTATAAAGGAGGGGGAGGCGGCGGTGGTGGGAGGAAGATAACAGATAGTGGGGAGTGAGAGTAAGTGGAATGCTTTATGTATGAAATTGTTAACAAACAAACAGCCAATAATACTAAAAAGAAATTCTGAAGGAAATGTTTTATACCTAGCACTGACGTCAACTTAGGGATAAATCAAGCTTCGGGCCCTTGGGAGGGGAGGGCAGCTCCACAAGAATTTGCTCAAGTCATATCAGTGTTAGCTATGAAACAAAGAATAAGAACTTGCAAGTTCTGTATCTGGCTTTACCGGTCAGCAACAGGCTCTTCTGTGGGTCTGACTATGGGGATGGAGATGCTTGCTGGTGATTGAGCCTCACTATCGAGGACCTTGGAATATCTCATGCAGGAAACTGCAACAGCTGCTGTCAACCTGGCAGGGCTCCAATGGAAATCGGAGTCTACCCTTCTCCAGTGACTCTCAAGATGTTGCAGATGAAACATCACAGTGAGGCAAATGTCTTGAAGAAAGGCCTGTTTTCCTCTTAGAGACTGCTGCTATGCAGGGCCAATTCACAGGAATCTCTTGCTGGCTTGAATGGGTGGACCAACAGAGTGCAATTGAAGATGAAAAGAAGCATGTCACTTAGTTAAAGATACAAGGAGGTCCCAGAATATCTCTTCCCCCTTGTCTGAAGCTCCTAAGAGTAACATCAAAGAAGCGCTCACAAAAGTCTTAAGAGGCAAATCTGCCTGTCCCATGCTTCTAAAGTCTTGTTAAGAAAAGACCTTTGAGATGCTGTGGAGAAATTGGCTAAAGGGGCCTTCATCACTTTGACCCCAGGCCAGATACAGTTCTTTACATCAGTCCTCTGTTTTCTCCTGGTCCCTTCCTTTGATGCTCTGTAGCTTCCTGCCACTTCTGCTGGCTCATTTTGGTGCAACAGTTCTGGCAATGAGACCAGTCCCTGTCACTCTGAAACAACTCTATGCCCACTTTCCGCTACCTCAGTTTCTTCCTATCCCTCAACCTTCTCAGGAAAGCTCTCAGTTCTACTCTGTAACCAGACCATTGGCTTACAATAATTATTTTTCATGTCTCTTCAGGTATACAGAATGAGAATGATCATCCAGTGCAGCCGATAAAGTTAAGACTCTCCTCCTGCTACAAGACCATAGGACCCCTGCCTCTATGGATCTACTCCCTCTGACAAAGACCTCCTCAGCAAAAGAAAGCTATAAATGCCCCTGCCCTGCAATCTTTATATCCTCTTACAGTCAGGAATGAGAGTTTCCTGCTAAAAACTAAAAGACTATACTTCCTAGTTTCCTTTATGGCCAGGCCAAGCAGTCTGGAAGGAAGGGACCAGGGTGCGATTCTGCCCCTGTAACTCAAACCCACCTTCTTTTGCAGGCATTTCACCTGAGACCCCACCTAGGATTTGACAGGGACACATAGACAAGGGAGAATGAAGAACCAGGCTGCCTCCACTTAGGCTTAACTGCCATCTTACAGTAAAGACAAACTAGGTTCATTCCTGTTTATGATTAAACCTCTGTTTTCTCAAGGATTGGTTAATGTCCCACCTGTAACTTTACGTACAAATGGTTCTGTACAGCCTGTTCCAGGAAAAGAAAGCATATCTCTGTTTCAAAATATTGTTTATAACCATCTTGCCATCCTTCTTTTGTTTTAAAAGGTTATATGACCACCTATAGCTACCTTAGGACTAACTTATGTTATTTTTCTATAACCCTACCTATTTTGTTCACCAAATCCCCCATTTGGAAACCCCTTACCTCTGAGCTATAAAAGCCTTGTCTTCTTCAAACCCTGCCTTAGGGGAAGATGGCCTATGTACATGAATAAAAAAATCTTGCTTGAAAAAAAAAAAGAATCAGAACAGTAGCCTAAAGCAACTCAGATAATCACAGCCCTCCTAGGTAAGGACTAACATAGAAAAATAGAAAATAGTCCAGAAATTTTCAGAAAAACCTGGTCCCAATATCTGAGACCTGACCACCAACTAAATGCAGAAGTACCAAAAGATGGAGAAGGAGGAGAAAAATCCAGGATTGTGTGTGGCAGAATGAAAGTGCATCTATGGGACCATCAAGATAGGATGGCCCCTGAATCCTAAGACAGGAGAAAAAACTTTGTATCCATAGCCAACCAGAAAGTACTGAGTACATTTCTTCAAATATGACAACTCTCAGGAAAAAAAAAAAAAGTCTGAGCAAAAATACCCAGGAGGAACGCTTGATTAACTATTTTGACTTAGTTTTTCTTACTAGGTTTCCTTACAGGGTTACCTGGAAGCCAGATGGAAGCAATGACCAAAATGGCCGTGGTCATAGCAAGCTATGTCCCTACCCAGGCCACTGCTGGCCTTTCCAGCATTGTTCTCCTCTCCTCACCTCCCCGCATTACTCCTTTACTTGGCAATGGGATATAGTTAGTCCATTGGAGCCTTTCAGGAAGGGATTTTGGTGAGATATGGTTCTAGTTCTGGGCATTTGCTTTCCTCTGAAGTGACATGAAAAAGTCAAGAAAGTGTATCTGCCTCAATCGACAGGACACACACTCATAACCCTTTGGCCTGGGTTTATCCTACAACTAGGGAAGAACATAAACCTACAAAGAGGGTCACTTTTTTATTTTTTTTCCATTGAAGCAACTAGAAGCTCACTCCTAGGGACAGGTACTAGGTCGAGGCTGTTCTTGCATCTTTCAACATTAAGAAGAGTGATAAACAGAGAGCTAGGAAACAAATGCTGATTGAGCTTAGAGGGGAGAGGTGCCATGGAAGGCAGGAACACAGAACTGTAATCATTTACTCAATCTCTGATGTTTCATCGGAGAATTTTCAGACGCAACACCCTTGCCAAATATTTAGAAATCCCAACTATAGTCAGCTACCTGCAACATCTATCCATAGCTCCCGCTGACAAAAACATTGCTGTGTGGCTCCATAAATCAAACGTAGTCTGCCTCCAATTTTCCCATTACCCTCCTCTCTGATGAAACTGCTGGTGGCTAACAGGCAATTCAGAGAAGTCGGGCAGGCTAAAGTATCTTTGATCAGGTTCAGTTATCAATGTAAGTACAAGGCTACGCAGCCAACCATGAGTATTTAGCTTCATTAGCCACGCTGTGTGCCCCAGGACATTACCTAGGAACGCGTGCTTCAGAAATCCTGGTGCTGAGCCCTCAGAATGGGTGTAAGGGAGGGGGTCTGTAAAGGAGGTAAACGATCATTGGTCTTTGTAACCCTGGCTTTTCCCAGGCATCCTAAAATCTAGGGCTTGGGGCTTTTCTTTCCCAGGGAATGTACAGGCTCTGCTTTATTTTCTTTGACAACAGTTTCAGTATTTCTAAGTCCACATCAGGGTAAATTTGTTAGACCTCTCTTCAAATAAACTATAGATTCATCTGTCATGAATACATGGGCTATGTCTAGTTGATTTGGAGAAAAAAAAAAACTGCAACGGAATGAAAAAAATCTTTAAACAATACACTACAGTATAACAATATACACAGAATTAAGATTTTGTAGAGCGTATTTAAGGTATGATGGAGCGTGTGCGTATGTTTGATGCAAACATCATGTAAGGGCCTTGAGGGTCCACAGATGTTATGGTAGAATCCTGAGCCCTCCAAATACACCAAAGACAGAACACGCTCATATCCGCTGTGTCACAGTAAGTGATTGTGAAAGAAGAAGAGTTTTCATTTTCAGCTCCAAAAAAGCTAGCCTAAAGCAACACGGCTTGTCCATGGAAGGAGGCTGGCATCCTGACCTGGACCCCCTTGCTAGTGCATGGCTTCTGAGCAGTGTGTCAGGGAACAAGCAAAAAGAATCTTCTGGGATAGGGACCATTTAGTGCTTCCCTTCCGGCCATCTGTCCCCAGCAGAACATGACTTGTGCGGAGGATTCGATGGCCGTGTGCAGAGGTGAAAGGGCTGCCCATGGCTGTTTGCTGACCTGCCTTTACATAATTGTGTCACTTAACTCTCAGACCTCAGACCATTCAGTAACTGGGTTCCAATATATAAATTTATAGAATTTAAAAAAAAACTCAAATATAAAAACTTTACTATGAAAATGGCATGTTTTAATGAAGCGTCTCATTTCAAGACTTACAGAGCAACAATGCTTTCAGGCCAGAAGCTAGAACTCACCACCAGTATCTTTCTCTTGCTCCATGTTCACTTGGAAGATCTGTTCCTGGACAGCAGGCCAAGGACAACTGGGTTTCTAGGTAAGTGACACAGTGTAATGCAATCATCTAATTCTGGGGAGGCACCCCATAATATTAATTCCTTTCCCACTCCATTTTGTCTTCCAGACTGTATCAGTAGATTTTAGCCCTGGCTTAACCAGCACCATTGGACATGTCCTCTTGATAGTCAAGGCATTTTGTTCATCCAATAGATACTCAGCACATAGTGTAGTCACACACACACACACACACACACACACACACACACACACACACACACTCTGCTGGAAACTGGAGATGCAAAGGTCCTGTCCTCAGAGCTTGTGGTCCACTGGGGAGACAGATTGATAAAAGACCGTTATGCAAAAGCCTGGTGGTAAGACATAAAAGGTACATCTCTTTGAAATCTGGGTTCCAAGTACAGCAACCTCATTTTAAGTGGTTTAGTGAAAAGGAGGTAATTTGGATGGAAATGGCTGAGGAGTCCGTGGACAACTGGTCCACTGACTTAGGAACCCAAAATTGGGTTCATAAGCACAGACTATATAACTAGGACATGACACCCTCCCCCTTGTCCCTCCTCTCCCCCACTTATTTCTGTGTTGTCTTGCTGCTCATGGAATTGCAGACCAGATCTCTTGCCTGAATTAGAAGTGGGCAGGGTCTACATTATGCTCAAGAGCAAAAATTTCTCTCCTTCAAAACTGCAAGTCTTCATTGTTCAAATGTGGTTCCTTCTCCTGAGCCATTGATTGAATCTAGGAGGATACTGGCCGATGACCTTAGAAACTGCCTGAAACTGTGAATGGAACCAATCTCAACAAAGCCACAGAGACTGAGTGAAAACTCAGGCTATTCCAGAGACAGTAACTATAGAGCCTTGGCTTTGACCAGGCTCTTATGGTCCATTTAAGATGTGTTCATTTACTTTCTCAACAATCTTGGGGGCAGGGTACAATCAGGGCCCAACTAATAGAACTTTACCCCAGGCCCCACACAACACCAGACATTGCCAGGGGAAAACTTCTTCATTTCTAGTTCCTAGTTTTCAGCAGGCTTGTGCTTAAAAAATTATATAACCACTCAGAATAAAATTAATAAATACTTAATGACACACACATGTGTTTATTGTCTATCTCTTTAGGGAATAATCACACTGATTATTTTATTGTGAAATAAAAGAAGTCCCTTATTAAATAAACTATAGAGAAGAATTCAATTTTTAAAATGCGTATGTGCATAAAGCTAGGAAGAGTAATGGTAATTGTATTTTGGAAGGGAGTTTATTATAAGATTTCTCTCTCCTTTTCCTTTCTTTGCTTAAAAATAAACATATACTAGTTCTATAATAAATTCATGAGGCAATTTTAAATTGTTTTATAAGAGTTATGAAAGCAATAATGTTAATAATAAGAAATTTAAAGTACATGCAGTAAAACAGAAAGCAGTTCTACAATAGTCTAGAAAATCCTATTTTTTCTCCAACAGAAAGAGCAATCCCTACTAATGGTTTAGTGTGTATCTGTCCAAAAATATCTATGTTGGTGTACACATATAGATTTTTATACATATATTTAGATACCGTATCATATAACCCATATATATATGAGTTTATATACTTATATATGTGAATATATGTACACATACTAAAATAACTGCTCTAAAACTTACTTCTTCTAAGTTACAAAATTTTATTCCCATCTTTCACGGAAGTTCATCAAGATCTGCTTCATTATTTTAAGTGTTGCATTCTACTCTAGGGTAGAGACACACTGAAACTCATTCATCTGGATGAATATTTGTTTAAACATTATTGTGTAAGTATCACAGCAGTCATCTTCATCAAAGCAGGTATGGCTGCTTGCAAGGCCTGCTAACTTTTGATGTTCCTTCCTGAAGGAGCAGGTGGGAAGGGCTACTGATCTTCATCTGAGATTCCAGACACTCTTGACTGAATCTTCTGGCCAGTTATACGTAATTATGTCCTAACCGAAGAGATGCCAGAGGGCATGGAAGATGGCCCAATCTATGCAGATACAGGGAAGTCATCATCCATGCCAGGGTGAGACCTTTGAGTGGTGTGGCAGCTTTGGGGACATTCACATTTCTGTAAGCAATGCCTCACCCTTGCTCTGTAAGTAACCTCAATAAATCCACAGGCTTTCCAAGTGGGGCTTTGGTTTGCCATTAGTGTCTCTAGGAGGGGGTAGACTTTGTCTATGCTTCCTCAAGGAGAAAGTTCCCATGACAATCATTGTTTCCAGTTCTTTATTAAAACCAGCACTGTGATGAAGACAAACAGAGGGAGGATTATATACTTCTGTGCAAGGTTAACTTAAAATTAATTACTAGGAATAGAACCACTGGGTGGAAGAGCATATTTTTAAAACTGTGACAAATACTGTCAGCATGCCTTCTGAGAGGCAAGTCTGGTTCTAGTCCAGCAGCGAGCAGTCTATGCCTGCTTTACCACGTTGTCATCAGTCCTAGAGATTGGCAGCTTAATTTTGGCCAGTGGGTAGGCACATGGCATTTTATTTCCATGAGTAAACTTAGAGAAATACTATTTGGTGGTTATTTTTGATTTGTTGAGAATTATTGTATACACTTTTTAAATTTTCAAATACGCTTTAATAGTCTTTCCAGAATATTCATCACTGGAAACCTCTATATTTACCAAAGTTAAACTCACATCTTTGGTTTTAAGGTACAGTTATCTGGACTAATTTTTAGATGACTGATTAAGGATCAGAATTAGTAGCATCCTCTAGGGTTTCAGGAAATAAATACAAAGATACGAATAGACTATACGGTGACGCCAAGTACACCCATGAGCTGGTGTTTGGAATGGAGCCTTGACTCATTGAAGCCTGATGTATGAGGAAGAATAAGAATGGGGACATATATGGCTGTCTGGGGGGATTTTAAAAAACAGCTGTTAAAGCACCCCTCTTGCTCTTGCTCATACATAACCCCATGCAAGAGCTCCAAAGGAACTGTTTCTTATTCACTGCACAGGACCGCTCAGCAGAAAAGAGGGAGGTGGGAATTTGCACAGAAGAAAGAGAATAAATCACAAGAATAGCATCTTGGTGGCAAATGTGAACAAATAAGGAAAGATGGCCCCATCTGTAGAAGTGTTCAAGGAAAGCTTATGGACCAAATACACCCAGGGAAGACCACCCTTTCCTCAGAGGATTGTTCTGCTCCACATGAAGGATACACAGATAGATTTCGAGATCACACTCAGATCTCCACAATACTGGAGATCTGACAGTCAGTGACTGTCCTCTCTTCGTTTGTGTTATCAGGGGAGGCTACTGAGCATCATGGGAATCTAATGTGGGGTCTTGGGTAAGTCATTAGATCATAGGGACAGTGTCTTCTGTAACAGGGTTAATGACCTTAAAAGGAGGCCAGAGCAAGACCCCCTTACCTCTCCAACCATACAAAAGGCACAGCATGAACTGTCTATGAGGAATGAGCCCTCACCGAACAGAGACTCAGGCTTGATCTAGAACTTCCCAACCTCAAAACTTTGAGAAATAAAATTAAGTTGTTTATATGCCACTGGGATTGTGATGTTTTGTTAGAGCAGCCCAAACAGATTAAGACACACCATCCTTTGCCAAGATTAAATCTGAGGCCAAGAGAGCTTATACAAGATGCCCAAAATTATACACTATGCCCACATAGTGTTTGTACAGATAGCTTCTAGCAGGACTTCCAAGGATGCCAAGCTCCTGACATCCTTACCCTGTTTAATCCCACCCATTCATGTGGGCTGCATTTGGTGACTTGATGCTAAGGAAAAGAACATAGCAGAATGGTGGTTTATCATTCCAGATATTAGGTTAATTAAACACAGCAGCTTCCAGCTCCTATTTAGGGAGATAAGAAATGATGGTACTAGCTGAAGAACACCATATGTCTAAAGCCACTGCATTATACAGTCAAATGATTGAAATCCTAGACATATTTCTCTGATAATGTTCACGTGGCTGACTAGATCTGATGAGGGCAAGCAATGTCAGCTAAGAAGGCTCTGATGTCATTATTTTGGATACTCCAGGCACCATTTGATTTTTACTTATATTTTGGCAGAATCCATTTGTCAGCGAACATCTCTTTTTAGCTATGGCTTCTGCATCACATTCTACCTTACACTGCTCTCTGCCCATTCTCTAGGCTGCCTAAGTAGAAAACCCTCTCCAAGTGAGTGCTCCAAAGAGCCTCGGGGCTCTGTTCATGCTTTCACTACTTTTATGTGGGTTTCTAAGTGAGTTGGGTACCGGAGATGTATTTTCTAAAATCCTGGATCACTGAAGATTTGGGGCTTTAGAAGTGCTGTCTTTAGCAACAGGGTCTTACCATAAGGTCGCGGAGTGTAATCAATAGCCTTGGAAATAGCCTCTTATGTTTGGAGTGGTCTGTGGGGCCCCTTTGGCCAATGGTTCAATAAAATGTAATTCATTCTTGGCACTGGAGGTTCTAAAATATCTAGTTGGGGCATTGCCTCCCCCAGCACATGGTCACTCCATTTAAAGTCCTTTCATATATGCATCCATTCCAGAAAGCCTCTACAGCAGTAGGTTTCCATGTGGCCTTTCTTTCTGCATTTTTCCTCCTTTACCCCACCCTCTCATCCCCTCCCCCCCATTTAGTCCTTGTATTTTAGTCTCCCTTCATCTCTCTGTAATACTATCCTCTATTTCCTCTTGTTTGAGAGAGCACCTCCTCCGCACTGGTCTCTTACTAGCTACCTAACTTCTGTGGTTATTTGAATGAGATATTCTGAACAAGACACCCAGTTACACAGACAGCTAAAAATGGGGTGCTGAACTACAGAAAGTTCTCAAAAGATGAAACACAAACGGTGGAGGGGCCCTTTTAAAATGCTCAACATCTTTAGCCAGCATGGGAAAATGCAAACTCAAACTCAAAATTTTAAGATTTGTATCTTACCCTAGTCAGAATGGCCAAGATCAAGAAAACAAATGACAGCATATGCTGGTGAGGATGCCGGGAAGGGGAACACTTACTCATTGCTGGTGTGAATGCAAATGGGCACAACCAGTATGGAAATCAAACGTGGAGGTTTCACAAAAACCTGAAAATCAATCCACCTCAAGGTCTAGGTTTGCTGTTTTTGGGTATACACACAAAGGACTCTACAGTTTATCACAGAGACATGTACTCATCCAGATTCATTGCAGCTCTATCCATAATAGCTGGAAACGGAAACAGTGTACATGTCCACCAACTGATGAGCAGATAATGAAAACATGCTACATTTACACAATGGGATACTATTATTTAGCTGTTAAGAAAAAATGAAATTTGTGGGCAAGTAGATATATTTAGATAATCATCAAGAGTGAAAGAACACAGACCCCCAAAAGACAGATAATTCATGTTTTCTCTTATGTGTAGATGTTATCTTTTGAGCTTTTAATATGTTTATTTTAAGTCATGTTAAATGGATGTGAAGCTGAGCTGTCAGAGCCTTGGATAGGAAAGTACAGAGTTAGAAATCCATGAATGAAAGGACGGAGAGGAGAGGCTATGGATGAAAACACAACATCAAACCCACGGTCCAGCCTAAGGCCAGATCTTGCAGGTAGGCAGGCTGAACGGAACAATGCTTTGCCAGTCTCCACTTCCCAACTACTTTAAGAAAGTAGTGACTGATGTTTAGAACAGACTGAATTCCCTCATTAGAGAAATCAATGCATCTCCCACAAAGCAATAGCCATGTAGAATTTTTCAATTACTCAAACAGGACAGGCTAATTAAGTCGCTTTAGAGAATCAAACAAATTAAACGCTTGTCAGCCAAAGAACAGTGCAGAGACAATTGCATTTAGACTGTGCAACAGGACGCCTCCTGGTGGTGGAGAGCTTAGGCTTTGCAGGTCTTGGGCTTCAGTCTAATCACTGGTCTACAGTGTTGGAACAGCAAGGTATACACAAATGGCTACACTCCAGTAAGGGTACTTACAGGAAAACAGAATGTGCCAAATTTGGCCCTTGGGCCAATTTGCTGACTCTGGCTTACACTCGTCGTGTTAAATGAAAACTACACTCCTCTCCAGTCTCAGGCCTGCACCTTATGACATCTTACCAAAGATTTAGTCCTCAAGTCAGTCAGACAACAGAATTCCCTCTCAGGCTTCAGAATCGCCTGTGGGAACAGCCACCTACTGTGGCTAACACATAGCAAGGTTCCCACACTTAGGGCCTCCTAAGTGACTTGCTTGTTGACAGCAAGCACTCACACTGCCGAAATCCTCCCTCACACCAGCAGTTTCTTAGAGCTGTTACTCACAGGCTATAGAAGTCAGTGCTTATAACAACTCTGCAAAGTGCAGGGGCTCTTCGTAAGCCGTTCCTCCTTAAATCGCCCGGACCTTCAGTACCATCTTAGACTAGGCAGGCCTGTCACAACGGTGCTTGTATGCTCTCCCACACACCCCACCAGGCGTGTGCACCGCACCCTCTCTCTATCACATACGGTGCAGTACACACACAGACATTTACTGCATACCTGACTCACTGAAATAATGCAATGGGTGACAGCACTTGGTTTGCACTGCAGAAACAGAACGCCCACAGCCTTGAATGATGGCAGAGCATCCTATCATGTCAGCACTGGCCCTTCACTCACTGGGCACCCTCACAGAGAAGTCGGTTTCCTCTCTTTCTCCCCACTCATTGGCTAGGACCCTGTCACACTCATTCATGGACTCGAAAAGAAAGCCTGGGATTGAACATCAGGCAAAACAGTGCCTGCCGACACTTATTTTCAAAGGGGACACAAAGGATCCTGAGGTTGCACCACAGCACCCAAGTTTGGGAACTACTCCTACAGATACTGGATACAGCAATCCTCATCATACTCCTGCGGTGACTTCTCCCACAGACCTCTGCAGCATTTGTTGTTTTCCTTGCTCTGTTCTTTCAGTCCCTTTGGATATGCTTCTTTCCCACTGCATTCATGCCAGGCTCCTTGATGCCAGGGAAGAAGGCAGGGGACCCCCTCATTGGAGGCTCAGGTCCAAACCTGAGTTACAACTGTCAGAGTCAGTTACTCATCCTTCAGAGCTTGTTCATTTGTTTGCAAGCCACAGGGATTCAACTTCAAGGTCCTCTCTGCCTGTGTTCTCTAATACTGTGAGCTAAAACAGGGAAATAAACCAAACCAAGGCATTCATACTCAAGGTTACGTAGAGACAGATACCCTGTTGTACACCAATGAGAGCCCCATGAGTATGAATATTTAATGAGAGATGGCAGAGCGATGGATTGTTAAAACTATGGATCCCAGAGGTCAACTAGCCTAGCCTTGTCCTTATTTTGTCTGTCAGTTTACTTGCGTATCTGCACATGGCCTGTATCTTACTCTTATGAAGATGAGATTATAGGGGAGGGGACAGGGATACCTCAACCAAAAGGTAAGATAATGAAAAAAAATACATATTTACTATACGATCTCTGCTGTTTTGGTACATTGGTGGGGCCCCAACCCAGACCTGAGGAATCAGGAGTGGCCTCTAATAAGATGCCACCCACCAGTGAGTCCTAAAGGAGCTCAGAGCTATGTATATAGACAGCGAGGTATGGTGCAGAATGTGACCCTCTAGGGAGCTTAAGTCTTGATTTGGTGTAGATACCAACTCACCTCTAGTTGACAATTATTAAATGCGAAATTGGGCCCAGTGAAGGTTAATTCTCCTTGTTATCCTGATTGGATTTTGAATCACCTAGAACAGTGGCTCTCAACCTTCGGATCAAGACTCCTTTGTGGGTCAAACAACTCTTTCACAGAGGCTGCATATCAGATATCCTGCTATCAGACATTTACACTATGATTCATAACAGTGGCAAGATTATAGTTATGAAGAAGCAATGAAATAATTTTATGGTTGCGGTGGGGGTCACCACAACATGAGGAACTAACTGTATTAAAGGGTCACAGCACTAGGAAGGTTGAGAACCGCTGGCCTAGAAGCTATGCCTCTGGATATGAATATAAAGTTGGTTATAGAGAGGTTCACTTGAGGTGTGAAGACCCACTCTCAATATGTGCAACACCATCCCATGAGCTGGAGCTTTCTATGTGGATTAAAAAAGGGGGAGTAAGCTGAGCACTAGCATTCACATCTCTGCTCTCTAATAGCAGACTCAACTGCTCCATGTTCCTAATGCCACAGATCTTCTTGATCTCCATCCATGAGGATGCTTGGAACTGGAAAGTGGAAAGATGTATCCTGACCATTTCTCCCAATTATACTTTTTCTCACTGCTACAATTAGAGTCTAGAATGTACCTCAGAAGTTAAAGCAACTTAGGGCCCTAAGGGACTTAATATGTTTCAAGAGCATTGGCCATACAGCTTGGCACTAGAACTTTTTTAATTTTTAAGTGCATTGGCCAGCACTTAAAAATAAGTTGCCACAACAGCCTTGGGGACATTCGTTCATTTTATAGCAGGCAGGCAGTTTTCAGGAAATCAAAAGCCCAGGTAAGGAGAAGCAGAATGAAAGCGAAACCCTGGTGTGAGCTTGACAAATGCCTAGGCAACTAATGGCAAGTACCTGAAGATCAAAGTTGCCATGGCATCTCTGCAAAATCCACTCCTGAGAACCATCACCCCATGCTACACACAGCTCCCTTTTCCTCTGACTGAGCAAGAACCCTGAAGAGCCATAGAAAAAAAGAAAACCCTGATAATGAGGATGGCTCTTCAAAGTTGGGTGACTGGGGTGAGTAGAAGGCCATCGCCAACCACATGGACAGACTCTACGTGGCCCTTCATGATGAAACTCAGCAACTCTGGATAGCTCAGTGCCTTTCCTCTCACCCCGTGGGGGGCAGGCAAGAGCATTAATCAGCCAGTGCCTAATTACCAGCTAAGCAATTAGTGAGGAGGGGATCTCCCAGGTCCCTGCTGATTCTTAATAATTAATACATAAACTAATGTGACAGTCCCCTCCTCTATCTCTCAGCAAAACTCCATCATGAACTCTATCTCCCACTCATAAGACAGAAGTCCCAAAGTTGCCTTGAATCCTTCCTCTCAGTAAACCCTTCTGGCCCACTGGCTGCATATTCCAATGTTATCTCTATTGCCCAGTGTCTCTCAGGTCCATCTTCCTGATAGGGTTTGGCCCTTGAATGTCCCTCACAGGCCCGTGTGTGAAAGGCTTAGGCTCCAAGGTGGTGTAGTTGGGAGATGGCTGAACCTTCACGGAGTAAAGCCTTATAGGAGGTCCTTGGGTTGTTTAGGGATAACTTTGAAGGATATTTAGGGACTCTAGCCTAACCTGTCTTCTTCTATTGACTGTTGCCCATGAGAGGAATAGTTTAAATTCACCAAATATGCTTTCCACTTGAGATTTGTCAGGGGTTCAAAGCAGTGAGGCAGCCGAACTATAAGAAAAATACATCTTTTTTTTTTTTTTTTTTTTTTTTACTTAGGTTGGTTGCTTTAAATATTTTGTCACAGCAAATGAAAGCTGACTAACACTTCTCCCCTTTGTATCTATTTCTCATATAGGTTGGTCACTCTTCAGAGCAGACTTCAACTACAGAAATGGTCTTCCTCCCTGGAATCTTCCTTGTTACCTCTCCTTCTTCCAACACACTTTCTGTTCTCCCCAAATACCTATTTAAACAAGATTAAATCTGTTGAGGGATATTTGATCCACAAGATTATGAACTGTAAAAACCTGTTTCTTGTTTGGTTTGGCTCAGCCATAAGACACACCTTTAACCCAAGAGCTTTCTGTTTACTGTAAACAAGTACTTATGGTGTGGCTCAGCCCTAGCGCACACCTTTGATCCAGGAGTTTAAAGTTAATCCCAAATCAAGAGGCATAGCAAGCAACCAGGTGACAGGGATTAAACAGAAAGGAGAGACATTAAGGGAAGAGTATTTAAGACAGTGTGGAGAAGAAGAAAGGGTTTTGGCTTTTTCTTTCTGGGATGTCACCTAAGGAGGCAAGTCAGCTGGGTGCCTTCTCTGATCTAGCAAGTTTTCACCCTGGCAGCTAACTCCTGAGTCTTTATTAGTAAAATCGAAGGTTGGGATTTTCTTCCTTAAAAAAAAAAAAACATAAATCCTTCTGTCTATAAAATAGAACTGAAAGTCTTGTATGTGGCCTTCGGTGCCATCTTGCCAGGTATTTATCCTAAAGTCAAACACATTAGTGCTGTCAAACACCAAGAGTCCCAGTGAGAAGATACCTTCCTGTGATCATACAGGCTACAGCAATGAAGCTAACAACAGGATAACTTCAGTGACCAACACGCAGGAAGCCTGTAAAAACTGCTTTTTAGTTAACATACACACATTTTTTACTCACCATGTTGACAGCCTCTCTTTCCCTATGACCATTGATTCCTCTACCTCTCCTTTTTTGCTTCACTTCTCTCACTGTTCCTTCTGGGACTCCCCTCTTCATCCTTCTTTTTTCTCCCACAGGACTGTAGTCTGTGGCCCTTTTTCTTCTTTCTATATCCATGTTCTTGGAGATCTAATCTAGCCTAATTTCAAAAACCTCCTGGACACTGAAGACATGGTCATTTGTACCTATAGCAATACCCTGTTCTTAAGCCTTGGATGTGACTTACCCAACTGGGCAATCTTCATTAAGAGACACCTCAAATCCAGCGGAGACAGCAGCCAACTGTCTATTCTTACCCACCAACCTCCCAACTGCTCCTCTTTCCAGCCGTACTCATTTTTTATTGCCAGGTATCTCATTAAATAGGATCATCATCCATAGAACTAATAAAACAGTAAACCTGGATGACCTCTTTGAGGTCTCTGGCTGTCCTAGTTAAAATTGTAATTCTTCCCTTCTCTATATTCCACCTTTGATCTAATTTTTAGTCTCCACCTTGGCCTACGTTATTTTTTTAGGAAGCAGATACATATGACCCCCATAAATAAAATTGTTTTAATTGGAAGTATTTTAGGCTTATTTATCATTTCTCTGTGTGTGTTTGTATGAACATATGTGTACTATGTGCATTCAAGAGCCCATGGAGACAAAAAGAGGAAACTGGATCCTTTGGAACTGGAGTTATTGGGGAATGAGGAATGCTCTGTGGGGGCTGGAAACTGTATTCTCTGCAAGAGTAAGTAACCATTCTCACCCAGGGAGCCATCTCTCCAGCACCCCTAATTTAAAATGATTTAGAAAAACCCTCCACGGTCAAGTTTCTGATTTGCCAAACACTCCTCAAAGAGCACACTGCTGCCCTTCACAGCAGTGTAGGGTCGCCCTACTTTTCTCTCAGGTAAGCTGAAGAACTGAGCCTCCAAGAGGCAACAGGATCTCCCAGAGCCGTGCAAGTGCTATGGACGGCAGGTGTGGAGGTTTAGAGTCCGAAACTATTGACTCCAGAGCTTGCTCACACAGAGACATTTGCTTCACTAAGCACGCTCATCCTCCCACATACTTAAGCAGACACGACTGTCTGATCCAATCGCTCTCGGGAAACCGATGGAGCCCAGGAAACTCCTCATTGTAAAAAAGGCCCACACACCCTCGGGTGTGGTTCAGCCCCTGTTTCCAGAACTGCCCTGTGGCATGTCACCAAGGCCCCCCCCCCCCCGGCATGCGCCTGCAAAGCGTTCTGAGCAGAAGAAGGTGGGTCTAGCTTGGGAGGATTTGCTGGGCTGAGCTGGTCCTGGAATTTGGGTCTGGGAGGAGAGGAAGCCTCTGCTGAGCATCCGCAGCCTTTATTTCTTGCTACACAACAACTTCAGTCTAATTGGCCAACTCTGAGTGAGCTGGGCTGACCTACTTCTGCCTGGGCTAACAAACACATTCCAGATGACTGACACCTTTTACTGGGGACACTTTGACCTCATTCTCGCCCCCTTTGCTCTGCATGCCAAGGGAAAGGGTCACTGCAGGCCTCAGCGCCAAACTGTTTTTATTTTGTCTAAATAGTTTTTTAAAAATATCAAGCTTGCCCAAATGCCTAGCTACTATGGCAATAAGTGTGATTTAAATAGATGCTAAACACACATACCCCAGCTTCCATGAGTCAGTGGAGGCTGTAGAGGGATCTGATTGCATAAATGTATAGGAACCGTTTCTGTCTCTGGGACAGGAGAACTTTGGAGCCCCTAAGAGGACTTTGTTCAGAGGCTGGTGTGATGAACACACACAAACAGGTGGAAGGTCACTTTCTCCCTGGATAGAATGTGCCAAAAAACAAAAAAACAAAAAAACCCCAATGTCCCAGGAAAGAGAACAAACAGGAAAGTTATCAAAAGATCTACAGGGCTTGGTTGTTACTGAAAGTTGTCATGGGTAATGCTTCAACATATAAGCAGGGCTCTGCCTCAATAAAACTTTCTTTACACATAATGCACAATAACAAACAGTGTGTCAAGATGACAAAGAGGGCAGGGTATTCGTGGTTTTGTTCCTCCACTGGAATTCTGGTATGTCACAGTGACATCAGCAAGAGAAGCAAATCGGGACTTCCCATGCAACATGAAGTTTCTCATCTAGAGAGTATGAGATCATACAAGAATGAGTGTATGAGATCATATGCAAATGACCGTGCAAGTGAATATGTAAGTGTATATGTTGTTAAATGCCTGAGGGGAGAACAGCTGGAGGCAAGACCACATGAGATTTGAATAGAGAGTTTAGGGAGGCAGCATTTTGAGCTCCCTGGAACCATGGAACCTCAGCCACCATGAAATCAGTGGTTTTTATGAACTGAAGGACGTATATGCCTATCAGTAAGCAGATGCCTGATCTGCATAGATTCACCCTCATTATTTGGCCATTTAACCAGCTGAAAGTCTTACTTTGAACTCACAGTCCTACAGACAATCCCCAACCTCAACATACAGAGCTTCCCAGAAGCAGTCGTGTTAAAGGTTGGAACAAGGATACAAAATGGGAGTATCAGAAACAGTCAATATTGGGGCTGGAGAGATGGCTCAGAGGTTAAGAATACTGGCTGTTCTTCCAAAGGTCCTGAGTTCAATTCCTAGCAACCACATGGTGGCTCATAATCATCTATAGTGAGATCTGGTGATCTCTTCTGGCCTACAGGCACACATGCAGGCAGGACACTATATATAAGTAATAAAGTTTTTAATGTGCATCTTAGTCCATTTTCTGTTGCTATAACAAAGTACTTGAAGACTGGTACTTCATAAAGAAATGAGATTTATTCAGCTCACAGTTTACAGACCCCAAATCATGAGACAGGCATTTGTTGATGATTCTGGTAAAGTGGTTCTTTCTGTATCACAACACAGCCAGAAAGGGCATCACTGTTTGAATGATGGAGGAGAGGGCAGAGGACAAATCAATCAGTCAATCAATCAGTCATATAACAAGAAAAGAAGAGAAATAGACCTGACACAGCTGAACTTGCTTTACCACAGCTCATTCCGCTAAGAACGAATCAAGTCCCCAAAGACCTTTGTTAATCTCTTCGTGGGGGTACTGCCATCATTTCAGATCTCCACTAAGCCACCTCTAAAGGTTTCATGATCTCAGAGCAAGCTTCCAGGGTACGGAGCTCCAGGGAATGCACAGCAGCAACCATATTGAAACCTTAGCAATTTAATCGGCAAGTGTGCACATTTATACTTGTAAATGAGCCCTTTACCCAACGTGGTTCACTTGGGTAAGTAGAGCCGGGCCTCCCCACTCTCCAGCACCATTCTTACTTCCTTGGCTTCTCATTCAGTGCCATCCACACTGACCTCTGTGGCCATTTTCCTGTCTGGAACCTGGACTCCTCCCCAGGTCTTTACATGGGTCATTCTCTTTCTGTGTGCCTTCCCCGTGCTGGCCCCACCCTCCCTGAAAAACTTGGTTCACATTGCCTTTTCCTTGTGACATCTTCCACCGAAGGCCCATCATGACCAGGCTTGTCCCTACAGAGCTGAGTGTTGGGCCAAGCAAACATGCAGGCGGGGCTGTTTGCTCATTGGGGTATAACTCCTACAATCAGTTATAAGTTCTGGAAGAAAGGGATGCATTCACAGCCCTCCCAGCACAGGGGCTGGCACATGGCGATTACCAAACAATGAGTGGACATTGGTCAGTGTGGTTCAGGCATGATTCTGTGATGTTGGATCACGAGACTAAAATGACAGATATAACACCACCTTGTTCGCCGTTTAAGGGGTCTACTTCTTTGTTTTACAAACTGGCAAGTCAATTAGATCGAGCCACCGTCCCTGCTGATGTCTGTCTCCAACACTTTGAGGGTGGGGAGGACGTGATAACAATGACAAACGAAGTCCCCAACCACAGATGGGAAAAGTCAGATGTGTAGAGATTAATCTGTCCAGGAAGCTTGTAACTCTGAGAGAAAGCAGACCCGGATTCTCCGCCTCAGCACTTCATGCTCTCCGCTCCCCAAGGACACCCTATTGGGAGAGTCCACTCTGACTTCCCAGAGGATGGACAAGGCAGTTTAGAAACTTTCTTAGCATTCATCATTGCCAATTGCTGGATTCCCTTCTCTTCTTCTTCTTCTTCTCTTAAAGCATGCAGTTTGTGGCTCTCTGTTCCTATGGCTGCTTGGTTTAAGCTCCTCAATAAATAAGGCAAGGCAATAAATAAGAGGCAGTCAGAGGTAACTCCAGGAGAACATACATGTCATCTCTTATTCATCCCTTCTCCTCTTTGCTAGGAGAAACCTAATCGGAAAGGGCTCTCTTACGAGGCTCTAAGATCAACTGGCACCACGGAAGGACTGTCTCCTCTCAGGCATGTTTATCAGAACTTCATGGAACTTCTGTCCACGTAAAGACCTCAAACACAGGCAGGACAACTTCCTGTGGCCATGACAGGTACCCTTGGTTGCTTGTTCCAGCTTTAGCCCGGCCTTGATCTGGTAAAAGCCAAACCTGGGTGATGTTCTGTGAAACCATCATTCTTTCTGAGTGAGGTGCATCCTAGCCAATGTCGGCATAAGCCAGGTCTGAATGCTACTGCAGGAGCGGAGTTCCATCAGCTCGTTCAACAAACACTAACTGAGTACCACTGAGTGCCAAGCCCTTCTCAACAGGGGATGGAAGGTGAACAGTTCAAGGCTCCTTGACTGCCTGAAGTCAAGGAGCACATAACCGAGTGCATTTTACTTCCAGCACTAAATTGCATGGATAAAATTAGAAAGACAGTGTTCATGACATGATAAAAAGACAGGCTGGATGATCCAAAAAGGCCCCTCAAAGATGGGATTGTTTTCACAGAGGCCTAATGTGAACTCCTAAGGGGAAAGTTTGTCCCACAAGGTACAGGACTGGATAGCCTCACCTGCACTGGGGACAGACAGGAAGTACAAGGTATGGGCAGGAGCCAAAGCAGGAGGGACATTCTAAAGACTTTGATCTGTTATGAAAAAGACATCGGAGAAGTCCTTATAGAATGGGGAGTGGTACTTTTATGTTTTTAAGTCTAAGATTAAAGCATGAGAGTGGATTTAGTGAGGGGAGGACAAGAGTGGTGTAGGGAGAGACGTGGGGTGGGAGGTACTGAGGTGAGCCGAGGGAAAGAGGAATGATCACAACAGGGGAATCCAAGGCAAGTGTGATCATCGTAGGTCCCTGATGTATTTTGAAGGTGGGGTTCATGGACAGTACTGGCCCTGTGTGGCCAGGAAGGCAAGCAGCACACCAGTTCCTCAGATACTATGAACAGGGTTCCATCATCATTCTAGCTACTCACACACACCAGCGAACAAAACCGTCAAAGATTCTGACCCATGCAGAACGAACAAGAAACCATAAAATGTAAAATAAACAACTGCAAAGCACAGTAAGCAAATCGTAGTGCGTGATCTAGCTGGGATGACTCATACCATATGCTAATTAACCAGAACAGAGCCCTCAGCCTTCATGTGTAGTGTTGTTATTTCATAGTACTAAATGTGGACTCAAATAACCTGCTTATTTTATTATCTAAAGGACCTGGATATAATCACTGTTGTTATCATACTTTGTTCGTTTGTTTTGAGGTCATGTCTCAACTATATAGTTCAAGCTGGCTTTGAACTCAAGATCCTCCTCGCTCTACTTCCTTGATTCCGGGATTTGGGGCTGTGCTCCCACTCTTTGACGTTTTGAATCTTTTGTTTTGCAATATCTCCTTTACCCTTGGCGCATTCCCTCCTCTCTCTGCTCCGAGACTTAGTTTCTCGTTCACATTCTCTCAACGACACTGCCCCCACTATATTATAAATTGATGGACTATTATGTTCCAAATCAGAAATGAGCATCCAGCCTTGAGGTCGGAAATTAATAATTGTTCCCCGTGAAAGAATGATTAAAAAAAGAACCAGTGGCTGACAGATAGAAAAACCTACCTGCAATTTTGCCTGTATGATTATGATAATTTATATACCTATACCCTAAGTATTAGGCCAGACATGAGTCTATTAATCACACAAATTACACAAGAAGATCTGCTTGTTCTCACGGCTCCACAAGGGAGAGATGTATGAACACCATGAATGTAAATGATGGAAGGAGTTTTGTACAGACAGAAGCAATCCAGCTAGGCTGGATAACTACAATGCAATCACCTCTGCCTGGCTTTCTTTGCCCTGCCAGAAATAGACAGCTGCACTGGAATGCTTTTTCTCTTGCACTTTTAGCTTGACCTTCTTTCAAGGTGGTATAAAGCAAGGCTATCCTATCATATCAGAAGATTGTCAAACATGTAATTAATTAATCCATCCGATGGCCAATTTGAGTGAAGTGTTACAAGAAAACCCAGCTACACAAAGGATACCCGTTCGACCTGTGTCATCTCTCTCAAATGTATTGGAGGAACCTAGTGGAGCAAAAGAAGGTACTGGATTAAGTAGACTGATGCTACTTCATTCTTGGTTTCACTTACGTATGATGTGGACAAGACGGAGGAAAGATAGGTTTCATTGGTGGTAAGCCTAAATGTTTTTCCAAAATTCATTAGGATATGTTTTATAAAGTTTTATAAACTCTTGAATCTTTTGTTCAACAGCAGAGGAATGGATTTCTAAAAGAGTAGGCAGTTGGATAGTTTAAGCCCCAAGGAAGAAGGAAGTTTGAATTTGGGATGTGGCTTGGTTGGTGAGTATTTACCTAGCATACGGCCCTAAATTCAGTCTCCATCACCATATCACCTGGGCATGGGAGCTCATGCCTGCAATCCTACCAACTCGGAAGATGGAGGCAAGCACACCAAAAGGTCAAAGTAATTCTTGGCTACATAACAAATGTGAGGCCAACCTGGGTTATGTAGGACCTTATCTCAATGAATGAATGAATGAATGCTTCATGTCACTGTAGGAAAATGGATGCAACCAGAGATAATAATAAGCAAATTAAGCCAGTCTCTGAAATATAAATATTATATATTTCCTCCCTTTTGTGATTCCAGGATCTTATGCAGATACATACAATATACCTGACAGAAAAGTAGACATGAGACTGTTTGGAAAACAAAGGGGGAATTATGAGAAGGCGACAGAAGAAAGGAAGTGGGCATGGGGAGAATATTCTCAGTGTGAAATATATGAAAGCTTAAAATATAAATAAAAGTAACACAATCACAATCTTAAAAAAAAAAAAGAAAAAATACTTTTTTAACCAAAAAAATGGTCATTGACTTAATTTCCCCAAATCGATTCTCTGCTCTTACATCCTGGGCATTTGTAGCTGACCTTCTGTGAAACCCTGTGTGTGCCTCCCTCACTTATCTTTGTGTGTCTCCTGTACTTATCTCCAGCTTCTTGGAAACATTATCCATAATTTACTTTGCCCTAAAAAAAAATCCTAGCCTGATTTCCACATATCTTTCAACAGTTTTCTAGATCAGGCTGCCCCCCCCCCCCGCCCCCAGCTCTCCTCCAGGGAATTAAACAGCCACAGTGCTCTTGGGTCATGCACCCAGCACTAACGTGGCATTGCAAAATCCAGTTTGTTGGGGTTAACAGAAAAGTACGGTGTATGCTTTCTAAAGGAAACAATAGGGGAAAAAACCCTTAAAGCCTGATTTCATTATGGAAAGGATAATCTTTTCTGAATTATGAAAATCAGCATGAAACTGAATTTTGCACTATTACTCAGACTGCCAAAGACAAATTTGCTAGTTGGCAGTCAAGGATATGAAGAGCCTGAGGATTTTCCCCCTAGCATCAAGATTTAAAAATACATCCACTGGTCAAATCTCACTGAAGATCTCTCCTCCCCTATAGGATGGCGTCATGCCTATCGGGCTCTGTAGGACTCCACTCAGTCAGTTGTTTTATGCCACACTTCATGTAGGTTCCCCAGATCCCCACACCTGGGGCCCAGCTCACAGCAGTGCCCAGGTACTCCATTCTTCAAGGTAGATACACTGAAGGAACAAGCAAGCTGCTATCTTGCAGAGTTTGGAACAATGTTGTTTTTTAATAGTATCCTGTCTGTAGCATACAGCCATGTCCCACACTAAGCTAGCCCAAAAGTCCCCTCAACAGCTTTGAACAATACACAAAAATTGCAAGTGGGAATCAAAAGCTCAGTCAGCCGGGTTCCACTTGTTGCTGTGACGTAAGAAACCACCTAGCAGAGACAGTGGGTCATCTTATCTATTCGCCTCGTCAATGGAGTCAAGAGCAGAAAATCCCACCTTCCTCACCAACTGAGCACACATCTTCAACATAGTTTTTTTTATGATACAAATTATAATGAATGGGACAAAACAAGGCAAATACTTTAATTAAAGAAACATTTAAAAGATGTTATATACCCGTTTTCTTCTTCCTCCCAGGTTCCCACAATCTGGAGAACACATGAATACAAACAGAATTATAATAGGGTCATGAAAATGGCATGTGAGATAGATGGGGGGCGGGGTTCAGTTTCTGAAATTGATAATGAACAGAAATGAAGCTCAAGCAAATAGACTGGGCGGTATTTTGAGACAGACTTTGCCATGAGCACCAGTCGGATGATCAGTCGAGACTAAGGTTTTCCCTAATGAAGGAAGAAATTTTATGGATCACACAGGCAAAGATCAAATCGCCTTCATTGGTCTTTCCATAAAGTTTAGAAGGAGCCATCCATCTCCCATTGTAGTAAATTAAACAAATATTGAGATCTTTCTTACTTGCTGTAAACAACACCTGTTCCATAAGAAGTGCCTATCTAGTTCAACCTAAGGCTTCTCGACTCTAATATTTTATTTGCTGGGAACACGGCTGCCGCTTTCCTGTTACCCCCGAATGAGATACATCGCATTAGTTTTTGTTACCACACAAATTAATGGGAGTGAAATACAACTGGTGTCTTGCTTTGGGTCTCAGATGTTCCTGCAAAGGCTCCTGTGTTAAAGGCTTAGTGTTGGGACTATTTAAGAGATGGGTCTCTATAAGAGGTTCTTACTTCATTTGAGGTATGCCTCTAAAGGAGTTCATGAGAGCCTGGTCCCTTCCTCTCTCCCCTTTATTTTCTGCCCATGAGGTAGGCAGGTGCTACAATCTCAAAAGCCCAGGAGATTTTTTTTTTCTTGTCCTGTATCAAAACTTCTAAAAACCTTGAACCAAAACAAACCCTTTCTAAGTTAACTATCTTTTGTTACAGTGAAAGACCACCACTACTAGCACTCTGAAATTGTGACCCAGAAGCTATCAGAAGGGACCCAGGAATATGTTATTTTCAACCTATTTCCAAATTGTATATGTATTTCAACCTAAATCTTGATGGGATTTAGAATAACATGGAAGCAATTCTATGTGCATGCCAGTACTGCTTTGTTAGTAATGGTCCCCACAGGCTCATAGATCTGAGTGCTTGCTCACTAGGGAGTGGCACAATTTGGAAGGTTTAGGAGGTGTGGCCTTGTTGGAGGAAATGTGTCACTGGGGTTTTTCTTTGAGGTTTCAAAAAGCCCAAGCCAATCCCAGAATCTGTCTGTCTGTCTGTCTGTCTGTCTGTGTTTCTCTCTCTCTCTCTCTCTCTCTCTCTCTCTCCCTCTCTCTCTCTCTCTCTCTCTCTCTCTCTCTCTCTCTCTCTCTCT
>NW_026591581.1:0-9502 GCF_907164565.1 Psammomys obesus | reverse complement strand
ATATATATATATATATATATATATATATATATATATATATATATATACCAAATATTTTTACTATATAAAAGGTGGTGGTTGCACACTCCTTTAATCCCAGCATTTGGGAGGAAAAGAAGATCTCAGAGTTCCAGGGTAGCCTGGTCTACACAGTGAGTTCCAGGACAGAACAACCAGAGCTATACAGAGAAATCCTGACTATATATAAAGAAAACAAAACAAAACAAACAAAAGAGAAAGAAAGAGAGAGAGAGAGAAAGAAAGAAAGAAAGAAAGAAAGAAAGAAAGAAAGAAAGAAAGAAAGAAAGAAAGAAAGAAAAAGAAAGAAAGAAAAAAGCCAAACACAAAACTCCATTGCATTTGTCATTAGATGCAATCTGGGACAAGCATATATCTTGATATATTTCCTACCCATATACATCCCACCTACATGTGATCAAGCACATCCAGTGTATTTGGTTCAAACAAACGTGTTTATGGGAGTGAAAACATATGTCTTGTTATTTCTCAAAGAACGTCAACTCCCAGCATTACAATAAGTTACTTGGTCCTTGGGCAGGTAGGATTAAAGGATTAACTTTAGCTCTTATTGTGGCCACATGTGCAAATTGATAACAATTTGTAACCAGATGATGCTTGCTTGTATAATTCCTGCATTCAGGAGTCTGAAGATTATGTTTGTCACAAATTTCAGGACAGCCTGGGCTAAATAATAATAACCTGTCTCAATAACACTGAATAAATGAGAAAAAACAAAGACGTGACTTCATTGTCTATATGTTCACAGGCTGCACTTTCCAATTGAAAATGAAGCACTGATTGTATGTTTTTGGCTTATAACTGTGGAATTGAGCATGCTAATGTTGGATCGTGCTAGATTAATGATAGCACATGTATTCCCCATGCCTTGATTGTTAGCAAATAGGCAGCCTACTTCTAGGTTGCCTAGCAGCCATTATGTCATCACATGCAGCCTCCATGGTGTCATGCATAGATAAAAGCAGCCTGAGCTCACTCTTTCTGACTTTCTCTCCTCTTCTCTCTCCTTAGGTTTCTCTATTCCTCTCTGACTTTTCTCTCCTGAGGCGCCTCACTCAATCTCCCTTTCTTTCTTCTACTTTTTTTTTTTTGAATTTTATTTTTTTCTTATCAGTTACATTTTATTAACTCTGTATCCCAGCCATGTCCCGATCCCTCATTCCCTCCCAGTTCCTCCCTCCCTCCCTCATCTCCACCGTGCCCCTTGCCAAGTCCACTGATAGGGGGGACCTCCTCCCCATTCTATCTGATCCTGTTTTTTCAGGTATCTTCAGGACTGGCTGCAAAGCTCTCCTCTCTGGCCTAACAGGACTGCTCCTCCCTTGGGGGGTGGGAAGGCCAAAGAGCCAGTCATTGAGTTCCTGTTAGAAATAGTCCTTGTTCCCCTCACTATGAGAAACCAATTGGTTAGTGAGTTACCACAGGCTACATCTGAGCAGAGGTTCTAGTTTACATTCATACATGGTCCTTGGTTGCATGTCAGTCTCAGAAAAGACCCTGTGCCCAGATATATTTGGTCCTTGTGGAGCTCCTATCCTTTCCCCATCAGACTAACTCCCCTTCTTTCTTATGATTCCCTGTACTCTGCCGAAGGTTTGGTTATGAGTCTTTGCTTTGAAAACACTGCTAGTTAGAGACTTTCAAATGCGCTCAGTAGACTCCTGTCATACGTCCAATTCACATCCCATCTGTCTTTCTAAATGAGGATTGATCATCTTACCCCATGTCCGCTCTCTTGATTATCTTTTTTAGGTGTAGAGATTTCATTATGTTTATCACATCTTATAGGTCTATATAAGTGAGTATATACCGTGTTTGTCTTTCTCCTTCTGGGATATTTCACTCAGGATGATCTTTTCTAGATCCCACCATTTGCCTGCAAATTTCATGATTTCCTCCTTTTTGATTGCTGAGTAGTATTCCTTTGTGTAAAAATACCACAATTTCTGTACCCATTCCTCCGTTGATGGGCATCTGGGTTGTTTCTAGGTTCTGGCTATTACAAATAAAGCTGCTAAAAACATGGTTGAGTAAATATCCCTTTTGTGTACTTGAGCAAACTTTGGGTATATACCTAGCAGTGGTATATCTGGGTCTTGAGGAAGCACTATTCCTAATTGTCTTAGAAAGCTCCAGATAGATTTCCAGAGTGGTTGTACCAGTTTACATTCCCACCAGCAATGGAGGAGGGTTCCCCTTTCTCCACAAACTCTCCAGCATGTGTTGTCCCTTGAGTTTTTCATTTTGGCCATTCTGATGGGTGTAAGGTGAAATCTCAGGGACGTTTTGATTTGCATTTCCCTGATGGCTAATGAGGATGAGCATTTCTTTAAGTGTTTCTCTGCCATTCAATATTCCTCTACAGAGAATTCTCTGTTTAGCTCTGTTCCCCATTTTTTAATTGGATTACTTGGTTTGCTGCTTTTCAGCTTCTTTAGTTCTTTGTATATACTCGATATTAATCCTCTGTCAGATAAAGGGTTAGTGAAGATTCTTTCCCAATCTGTTGGCAGGCGTTTTGTTTTGATGACAGTGTCCTTTGCTTTACAGAAGCTTTTCAGTTTCATGAGGTCCCATTTATTGATTGTTGCTCTTAGAGCCTGTGCTGTTGGTGTTCTGTTCAGGAAGTCGTCTCCTGTGCCAATGAGTTCCAGGCTGTTCCTCACTTTTTCTTCTAACAGATTTAGAGTATCTGGTTTTATGTTGAGGTCTTTGATCCACTTGAACTTTAGTTTTGTGCAGGGTGATAAATATAGATCTAATTTCATTTTTCTGTCTGTGGACATCCAGTTGGACCAGCATCATTTGTTGAAGATGCTGTCTTTTTTCCATTGAATGGTTTTGGCTTCTTTGTCAAAAATCGAGTATTCATAGGTGTGTGGTTTTATTTCTGGGTCATCTATGCGGTTCCATTGATCCTCCTTTCTGTTTTTATGCAAATAACATGCAGTTTTTATTACTATTGCTCTGTAATATAACTTGAAATCGGGGATGGAGATACCTCCAGATGATCTGTTGTTGTACAGGATTGTTTTGGAGATTCTGGGTTTTTTGTTTCTCCATATGAAGCTGAGAATCTTTTTTTCAAGGTCTGTAAAGAATTGAGTTGGTATTTTGATGGGAATTGCATTGAATCTCTAGATTGCTTTTGGCAGGATGGCCATTTTCACAATGTTAATCCTACCAATCCATGAGCACGGGAGATCTTTCCATCTTCTGAAAACTTCTTCAATTTCTTTCTTCAGAGACTTGAAGTTTTTCTCAAACAGGTCTTTCACTTGCTTGGTTAGTGTCACCCCAAGGTACTTTAATATGGTTAGTGGCTATTGTGAAGGGTGTTGTTTCCCTAATTTCTTTCTCGGCCATTTTGTCTTTGGTATACAGGAGGGCTTCTGATTTTTTTGAGTTGATTTTGTATCCTGCCACTTTGCTGAAGGTGTTTATCAGCTGGAGGAGTTCTCTGGTTGAATTTCTGGGGTCGCTCATATATACTATCATATCATCTGCAAATAGTGACACTTTGACCTCTTCCTTTCCAATTTGTATCCCCTTGATCTCCTTTAGTTGTCTTATTGCTCTGGCTAGGACTTCAAGTACTATGTTGAAGAGGTACGGAGAGAGTGGGCAGCCTTGTCTTGTCCCTGATTTCAGTGGGATTGATTTAAGCTTTTCTCCATTGAGTTTGATGTTGGCTATAGGCTTGCTGTATATTGCCTTTACTATGTTTAGGTATGTACCTTGTATTCCTGATCTCTCCAAGACTTTAAACATGAATGGGTGTTGGACTTTGTCAAATGCTTTTTCAGCATCTAAGGAGATGATCATGTGGTTTTTCTCCTTCAGTTTGTTTATGTGGTGGATTACATTGATGGATTTCAGTATGTTGAACCACCCTTGCATGCCTGGGATGAATCCTACTTGGTCGTGGTGGATGATATCTTTGATGTGTTCTTGGATTCGGTTTGCAAGTATTTTATTGAGTATTTGTGCGTCAATGTTCATAAGAGAGATAGGTCTGAAGTCCTCTTTTTTTGTTGGGTCTTTGTGTGGTTTAGGTATCAGGGTGACTGTTGCTTCATAGAATGAGTTTGGTAAGGTACCTTCTGTTTCTGTTTTGTGGAATAGTTTGAGGAGAATTGATGTGAGCACTTCTTTGAAGGTCTGGTAGAATTCCACGCTGAAACCATCTGGCCCAGGGCTTTTTTTGGAGTAGAGACTGTGAATGACTGCTTCAATTTCCTTGGGGGATATAGGGCTGTTCAGTTTTTCTACCTGATCTTGACTTAATTTTGGAAGATGGAATCTATCAAGAAAATTGTCCATTTCATTTAGATTTTCAAATTTTGTGGCATATAGGCTTTTGTAGTATGACCTAATGATTGTTTGAATTTCCTCTGTGTTTGTAGTTATGTCACCCTTTTCATCTCTGATTTTGTTGATTTGGAAAGATTCTCTCTGCTTTTTAGTTAGTTTGGCTAAGGGTTTGTCTATCTTGTTAATTTTCTCAAAGAACCAGCTTTTTGTTTCACTGATTCTTTTAATAGTTTTATTTGTTTCTAATTGATTGATTTCAACCCTGAGTTTGATTATTTACAGCCTTCTGCTCCTCTTGGGTGTATCTGTTTCTTTTTTTTTTCTAGGGTTTTCAGTTGGGCCATTAAGTTGTTTGTATGTGATGTTACCAATTTCTTCTTGCAGGCACTTAGTGTTATAAATTTTCCCCTGAGCACTGCTTTCAATGTGTCCCATAAATTTGGGTATTTTGTGCCTTCATTTTCATTGAATTCTAGGAAGTCTTTAATTTCTCTCTTTATTTCTTCCTTAACCCAGCTGCTGTTCAGTTTCCATGTGTGTGTCGGCTGTTTGTTATTTCTGTTGTTGTTGAGGTCCAGCTTAAGTCCATGGTGGTCAGATAGCATACAAGGGATTTTTTCAATCTTTTTGTATCTGTTGAGGCTTTCTTTATGACCAGCTATATGGTCTATTTTGGAGAAGGTTCCATGTGGTGCTGAAAAGATGTATACTCTTTTGAGTTTGGATGAAAAGATCTGTAGATGTCTATTAGGTCCATTTGATTTAGGGTCTCTGTAAGTGTTTTTATTTCCCTATTTGTTTTCTGTCTAGTTGATCTGTCCTTTGGTGAGTGGAGTGTTGAAGTCCTCCAATATTAGGATTTTAGGATCAATGTGTGATTTAAGCTTTAATATTGTTTCATTTACGAATGTAGGTGCTCTTGTATTTGGGGCATAGATATTCAAAATTGTGATGTCCTCTTGGTGGATTTTTCCTCTGATGAGAATATAGTAGCCATCCTTATCTTTTTTTATTAACTTGGGTTGAAAGCCTATTTTATTAGATATTAGGATGGCTACTCCCGCTTGTTTTCTGGAACCATTTGCTTGGAAGACATTTTCCAGCCCTTTACTCTGAGGTAGTGTTTATCTTGTTGCATAGGTGTGTAAAAAAAACCAAAAGAAGACAAGCAATGAAACTCAGTGACACCAGCAACACCACATCTAAAGTAAGTAACAATTGTTGGTCACTAGTTTCTATCAACATCAACGGACTCAACTCCCCAATTAAAAGACACAGACTAACAGAATGGTTGCGGAAACAGGACCCTTTCTTTCTTCTATGCTATCCCACTCTCTCCCTCTCCCTCTCCCAACCCCAGTACAGTAAATCTTTTCATACCAGATCTGTTGAGTGTGATACATTTATTTTTAAGTTTAATTTTTATTAATTACACTTTGTATCCCCCATAAGCCCCTCCCTCCTCCCCTCCCTTCCACCATTCCATCCCCTTCTTCAAGCATGCCCCTCCCCACGTCCACTGATAGGGAAGGTCCTCCTCTCCTTCCTTCTGATCTTAGTCTATCAGATCTCATCAGTAGTGGCTGCATAAGTATACTGTTACACTGATAATGTGGAGGAATTGTATTTTAACCTCATTTATAGTTATTTTGTATTACTGTGAGACTGAAGAACTTTGAGAAATTCATATGATGTTTGTTATTGTATATTTTAGACAGCTTTCCTATATAACCAAGGCACATTTTTTTACAATGAGTTTACTCTCTAAAAACTCCCTCTGTCCCAGAAAGTGAATGAGATGATGATACCATCAATTAGTAGCATTTTCTTGTGTTCTTTGTCTTTTAAAGTAACAGGAGTGTCTGTCCATCATGGTATATGATATATGCCTTTAACCCCAACACATTGGAGGCAGGGTTAGGCAGCATCATGTTAATTTGAGGATAGCTAGTTCTGTATACTGAGTTTCAGCCCAGCCTTGGTCACAAAGAAACAGCATCTTAAGAATATATAAGAAAATACTATGTTATTCATATTAGACAAAGCTTTGTTTTTAACCAAGATCAAAACCCTACAGAAAAAGCTTCCTGATAACCACTATGTTCCTTTTAGAATCCATACACAGACCATCTTTTCTAACATTTTCATGTCTGTTGACATAAGGAGAGCATATACTACCACATCACAAGGCTTCAGAGAAAAACAACAAAATGTATAATATGCATACCAATGTGTTACTCCCTGTTTTAGGGGAATCTCCAAGGACATATTAAATGTAATTCTGTTTTAAATAATAAATATATTTTTATCCATTCTGACTCTTTTTCTGTCCATTTCTAAAACAACAGTAATACAAACACCACTGTGTCATTTGCTATAGATCATGATTATTTAAATTTAAGATCAATATAACTAGTCTGTTAAGCTTTGTCAAGATTTTTTCTTTTTTTTTAAATTCTTTATTTATTACACTTTATTCACTTTGTATCCCCCCTGTGGTTCCCTCCTTCTTCCTGTCCCAATCCCTCCCTTCCTCCTCCCTTTACACACATGCCCCTCCCCAAGTCCACTAATAGGACAGGTCTTCTTTTCCTTCCTTCTGATCCTACTCAATTAAGTCTCCTCAGGAGTGGCTGCATTGTATTCTTCTGTGGCCTTGTAATGCTACTCCCACCTCAGGGGGAGGTAATTAAAGAGCAGGCCAGTCAATTCACATCAGAGACAGTCCCTGTTCCTATTATTATGAAACCCACTTGGATACTGAACTGCCATGGGCTACATCTGAGCAGGGGTCTTAGGTTTTCCCCATGCATGGTCCTTGGTTGGAGTATGAATCTCAGGAAAGACCCCTGTGCTCAGATGTTTTTGTTCTGTTGCTCTCCTTGTGGAGTTCCTGTCCTCTCCAGATATTACTGTTTCCTACTTCTTTCATAAGATTCCCTGCACTGTGTCAAAAGGTTAGCCATAAGTCTCAGCATCTGCAATGATAGTCTGCAGGGCAGAGCCTTTCAGAAGTCCTCTTTGCCAGGCTCCTGATTTGTTCCCTCTTTTCTCCTTCTACTGATGTCCATCATCTTTGCCTTTCTGGATAGGGATTGAGCATTTTAGCAAGAGTCCTCACTCTTTTTTTAATTTAATTTAATTTTATTAATTACATTTTATTCACTTTGTATCCCCCCAAAAGCTCCTCCCTCCTCCCCTCTCAGTTCTACCCTCCCTCCCCCTTCCAAATCCCCTCCCCAAATCCACTGATAAGGGAGGTCCTCCTCTCTTTCCTTCTGATCTTAGTCTATTAGATCACATCAGGAATGGCTGCATTATAATCTTCTGTGGCCTGTTAAGGCTGTTCCACCCTGGGGGGGGGTAGGGTGATCAAAGAGCAGGGCAATCAGATAATATCAGAGGCAGTCCCTCTTCCCATTACTATGTAACCCACCTAGACACTAAACTGCCATGGGCTACATCTGTGCAGAGGTTCTAGATTATCTCCCTGCCTGGTATGTGGTTGGAGTATGAGTCTCTGGGAAGACCCCTGTGTTCAAAATTTCTGATTCTGTTGCTCTTTTTGTGGGGTTCCTGTCCTTTCCAGATCTTACTATTTCTCACATCTTACATAAAATTTCATGCATTCTGCCCAACAGTTGGCCATAAGTCTCAGTGTCTGCTTTGATAGTCTACAGGGCAGAGCCTTTCAGAGGCCCTCTGTGGCAGGTTTCTAGGTTGTTCCCTGTTTTCTTCTTCTGATGTCCATCCTCTTTGCCTTTCAGAATGGGGATTGAGCATTTTAGTTAGGGTCCTCTCTCTTGATTAGTTTCTTTAGATGTACAGATCTTAGTGGGTATATCCTATGTTATATGTCTATATGAGTGAGTATATACCATGTGTGTCTCTACAATGGAAAAAAGACAGCATCTTCAACAAATGGTGCTGGTCTAACTGGATGTCTAATTGTAGATAAATGTAAATAGATGCATACTTATCACTCTGCACAAAAGTAAACTCCAAGTCGGTCAAAGACCTCAACATAAAACCAGACACATTGAATCAATTAGAAGAAAAAATGGGGAAAAACCTAGAACTCATTGGTATAGGAGACAACTTCCTGAAGAGAACACCAACAGCACAAGAGCAAGAATCAATAAATGCGACCTCATGAAACTGAAAAGCTTCTGTAAAGCAAAGGACACTATCTTAAGAAGAAAACGCCTGCCTACAGATTGGGAAAGAATCTTCACCAACCCTTTTTCTGACAGAAGACTAATATCCAGTATATATAAAGAACTAAAGAGGCTGAAAAACAGCAAACCAAGTAATCCAATTGAAAAATGCGGAATAGAGGGCCAAGATGGCAGCGCCGGGAGAACACCATGTCTGAGAAGCTGTACAACGACCAGGAGACTGAACTCTGGACCCTAAAACAACAGCTATCCTGTTTCCCAGGTGAGGGGAGGCTCCCACGGCGTGGGAATCGGTCGGGTCCACTCTCGGCTGCTCAGCCAGAACCTGGAAGAGAACCCAGCTAATGCGGGCTTTGGGTCTCCAGACTGGTGTTGCAAGCCTGTGTGTCCCGATCACTTTCCCAGGCTGATCAGTGGGCACAAGGGTGCCTGAGACTGTGAGTCCCAGTCGCAAAAAAACCCCACGGGGAAGGAAAGTTGCAGGACTGATCACGGGTCACCCAGTCTTTCCCTGGAAGGTCTTGCTGACCACAGGTACCCGCCGCCATCACAACTGAGCTCCCGCCGCGCATGGAGAGCAGCTGCGTGCCCAGCTCATAATCCCTACTCCCTCTTTGGAGGAGGCAAAAGGCAGCCAGCAGAATCTTCCACAGACCACATTGTCTGTACCCCAACCCGAGATCGGGGCTGAGAAAACCCAATCCTTTCGGGCACTCCCCCAAATGCCGCCTTAACACTGCCACGAAGAAGAAGAATAAGGAGGCACACAGTTGCTTCACAGTGCTGGAACTACAGTGCTGCCGGCCGCTCCTACCAACCAAACTACAGTTCGGGATCTGGGACTGTGGTCATTCTACACATGTCCTGAGATTATCCTGGGTCCAGCGATATAAGGTCTAGCAGCAAGTTCTATCACTGGCGCGCCCCCCCGACCCCTGGCAGAGAAATGCCAGCTCAGGATCCAACTGAGA
>NW_026591580.1:0-27107 GCF_907164565.1 Psammomys obesus | reverse complement strand
CCCCTCAATACACATGCACACACACACACACACACACACACACACACTCGCAGAAAAGACACACAAAGGTAAACACAAAACATAAAATAGAAATAATCTTTTATAGTAAATTATAAAAAAGAATGGATACCTTAATGAAGTTAGAGAGCAAAAATTTTAAATAATGAATTTTCTGAAGACTAATAAATATAAAATTTCAAAAATAAACCAGTATGGTTGAGTTAACTGACTTTATTAGAAAGAAATTAATCTGATAATCCAACCAAGGGTCATCTATGGATATAACCTAGAACCCCTGCTCAGATTTAGTCCATGGCAGCTCAGTATCCAAGTGGGTTTCCTAGTAAGGGGAACAAACATTGTCTCTGACATGAAATCAGTAGCTGGCTCTTTGACCACCCCCACCTCCTTGAGGGGGATCAGCCTTTTCAGGCCACAGAGGAGTACACTGCAGCCAGTCATGATAAGACCTGATAAGCTAGAGTCAGATGGAAGAGGAGGAGGACCTCCTTTATCAGTGTACTTGGAGAGGGGCAGGGAGGAGATGAGGAAGAGAGGGTGGGTTTGGGAAGGAATGAAGGAGGGGGCCACAGCTGGGATACAAAGTGAATAAACTGAAATTAATAAGAGGGAAGACTCTGGCTATAAGATCAATCCCCATCCTGAAAGACAAAGAGGATGGACATAAGAAGAAGAAAACAGGAAACAAGTTAGGAGCCTGACATAGAGGGACTCTGAAAGGCTCTGCCCTGCAGACTATCAAAGCAGATGCTAAGACTTATAGCTAACTGTTGGGCAGAGTGCAGGGAATCTTATGAAAGAAGTGGGAAATAGTAAGATCTGGGGAGGACAGGAACTCCACAAGGAGAGCAACAGAACCAGAAAATTTGAACACAGGGGTCTTCCCAGAGACTCATACTCCAACCAAGTACTAGGCATGGAGATAACCTAGAACCCCTGCACAGATGTAGTCCATGGCATTTCAGTGTCCAAGTGGGTTCCATAGTAATGGGAAGAGGGACTGCCTCTGACATAATCTGATTGGCCTGCTCTTTGATCACCTCCCCCTAAGAGGGGAGCAGTCTTACCAAGCCACAGAGGAAGACAGTGCAGCCACACCTGATGAGATCTGATAGACTAGGATCAGAAGGAAGGAGAGGAAGACCTCCCCTATCAGTGGACTTGGGGAGGGGCATGCAAGAAGAAGGTGGAGGGAAAGTGAGATTAGGAGGGGAGGAGGGAGGGGTTTATGGGGCAATACAAAGTGAATAAACTGTAATTAATAAAAATTTAAAAAATTAAAATTTAATTAAAAAAGAAAGAAATTAATCAAATTAATGTAACTTAGTTCTGAAAAATAAGATAGGATTTAGATAGAATTAAAACAATTTCACATTATATCCACCATAGTTCTAAATTTAGCACTTAATTTTTTTAAGGGACAAGACAAACTAATCAAATGTTAATGATTAAAAATGGGAAAGAATAATCTTAATGGCCTCATTATTTTAAATGAATTTCTTGGCTATTTTCAACAAAAAGAATTAAAGGTTCCAGTATGATCAATGTTTTTGGTTGTTTGTTGTTGTTTTTTTTTTTTTTTTTTTTTAGTAATATGGTATTTGTTTTTATGAAAGCAAATCTTGATAACAACAGGATAATGGACAAAGAAAAAAAATAATGTTTTTTGTTCGTTTTTTTTTTTTTTTTTTAATTTGGAAGCATTCTAGAAACATTGTTAAATCATTTTTCTTTGTACTATTTAAAATAAATTTTAATATTTCTAAAATTAAAGCAAAGCATATAATTTTGAATCACAAAACTATTTGTCAACCTAATAGAAATCCATAGGAACTACACATTCTACATTCCCTCCTCTGCTGACAATGTTTTTCTCTCGAAGCTTAGACATGTATCTTCCCATGATGTTCAGGTTACCACTTACTCAGTCTACACCTCTGGAATATTGACCTGGGGCTAGTTAAGGAAACTAGCCATACCTAAATTCAGTTCCCCAATAATAATATAAGAGACAATGTAAGAACTTTGGTGGGTAAAATTATTTGCTTCCCTGAAAACCTAAAGTTGTCTATTCCATTTAATACATATTTATTCATATGCAACAATGTTTTAATAAAATAACTGTAGATAACAATTTCAAGCAGGCTTCCAGGGTATACATGAAACTCCTTCAGATGTAATTACCAATAAATTGATCTTTCAAATATTCCAGAAAAATTTTAATTAAATTTTTATTTTTTATATTAATTACAGGTTGTTTTTCACTTTGTATCCCAGCTGTAGCCCCCTCCCTCATTATCTCTCAATCCTGCCCTCCCTTCTTCCCTCATATCTTCCCTGCCCCTCTCTAAGTCCACCGATAGGGGAAGTCCTCCTCTGCTTCCATCTGACCCTAGCTTATCAGTTCTCATCAAGACTAGCAGCATTGTCCTCCTCTGTTTTTCAGACCATATTTATCGTATCCCACCACCATTTTCAATTGTTCTTGTCAATTTAAAATTTTCAGCTAATTAAGACATCTTCCTCTGAGACTATTATTTGAATTTATGATATAGTTTAAAAGAAAACCATAATTAATTTTGTTATCATTGTTAAACCATTTCACCTCAATTAATACTGAGAATTTTTTAAGTTCTGTGTTATAAATGCCTATTTTGAGGTTATTTATCGAATATTAGTCATAACGTTCAAATTAGAATTTCAGAACTTGAAATGTAGATCTAACTCTACATAATGTAACTTATAAAAATCATTTATAATTGTTACGTTATATTCACATATGTAAAACAATTTGAGAAATCATTTCACCTGAAAAAGCTCAGGTAGCTTCTTGTTTTATCTTCTTTAATAAATATTGGTAGGGCAGCCAAACTGTTAGTGTTTTTTTTTTTTTTTTATAAATCCAAGGCAGTGAGATACACTTTATATGTCATCTTACACAGACTTTATCAATATCCCTTTATCGTTCCTTCGATTTTTTTCCAGCTCATAAGAACTATGCTTACACATTTGTATTCTGTCCATATCTAAATTCCAGTAAAGGTCACCATTCCCATAAAAAGCAGTATAAATAGTGCATAAAAAGATGATTCAAGCCAGCACATCAAGAAAATAAAAGCATAAAACTAAAGGTCACTTTCACAATTTTATTTTGAAGCACTGTGAAAAGTATATATAGTGTGAAATCTTGTCAAAGTTTTCAGAAGGTGTTTGGAACTTGAAGTTTCTTTTCCTTCTGTTTTCTGTTGTAAAACCGATGTAGAAATAAAAAAAAAAAAATACAACATGCATAATTGACGCAATTGTGTTTGGGCCAGTTTAGTTATTTGATTCATTATCATAATCCTTAATTATTAGAATGGTTATCAAGTTAACATAATGACTTAATTGAAAATAATTGATTGTATTAATAGTAAATAAAGCATATATTTACAATAAACTCCATAGCTTATTTAAATGTTTAAATAAAATAAACATTTTTGTAATTCTTAATATTTTAACTTTTGTTACAAGAAGTTTTTAGGAAACCTAATTCTTGTCTTGTTTGTTTGTTTATTTTTGGGTTGATTGCTTTTATTTCTAGACAAGCATTCATATATGTTACCGAATAAGAATGCAATAAAATTTCCCATTATGATATTTACTAAATATGCAATAAGACACTTCTGATGTCTTATTGTTGTTTTTTTAGAGTTAATCCCATAGGGTTTTACAATCAAGTTTTGTAGCTATATCTAAACAATTCAACATTTTGGAACAAAATTATTTTCATACATACTTCAAACTTTCCTCCACAAGAGAATGCAAAAACGGCTTCAAACTTATGAGGTCTTCTTACTTTCTTTGTCTAAAACCTGAATATTAAAATCTAGATTCTTAGACCTCCAAGACATTCTTCTTTAGATCTGTGTCACTGTTAGTAGACTTAACTGTATCCAAGCATATAGAAGCAGATGCACATTGTGGCTTTTCTGTTATTGTTTTAATTTCAAAAAAGAGGGCTCTTGATCGATACGCCTAAATAGAAACATAAGTCTTGTATTAGGAAGAGAAGATCCACTCACTTTATTAGGTACATCTATGGGTATCAAGATTCTACATGTGTATTGCTTTGAGAGACTAACTTGAATTTCTTTGTATGGTACATTATAATTTAGGCATTTGTCCCATAAAGAAAACTTTTTTTTTGTCAGAGCATATTTCACATATCTACCTCTCTTTATTCATTTTTGTGTCAATTTAAAATTTTGTAGTTAGAACATCTCCCTCTTAAATTAATATTTGACTTTGGGAACCATTTTAAAAGAAAACCAATTAAAATTAACTTTGTCATCATTGAGAACCCATTTCACCTCAATTAAGACTGGTAATATTATCTTTAATTTGATTTTTTATTAATTTTTATTATATATTAATTACAGTTTATTCACTTTGTTTCCCAGTTGTAGCCCCCTGTCTCATTCCCTCCCAATACCACCCTTCCTCCCTCATCTCCTCCCTGCCTCTCTCTAAGTCCACCCCTTCCATATGGCCCTAACTTATCAGGTCTCATCATTGTCTTCCTCTGTGGCCTGTCAAGGCTACTTCCCCCTCAGGGGTAGGTAATCAATGAGCCAGTCACTGAATTCATGTCAGAGACAGTCTCTGTTCCCATTATTAGATAACCCACTTGGATACTGAGCAGAGCTGACTGATAATGTTCTAATGCTATCTCCATTTTTTGTTAGTACATAATAATTTAGCTCTGGATGGTATGACTAACCTTCCCATGAGCTATAGCTGAGCAAAGGGTCTAGGTCCTCTCCATGCAAGTTCCTTGGTCCATTCTTTACAGCCCTCTCCTCACCAAACACCCTCCACCTAAAGTTTTTGTCTCTGTTAGTCTGCTTGTGGAGCTCCTGTCCCCTCCAGGCCTCTCTAACTTCCCATTCTTTCACAAGAATTTCTGCACTCTGTTTGGCTATGAGTCTCAGTATCTGCTTAGATACCCTGTAAGGTAGAATCTTTCATAAGCCCTCTGTGGAACTCTAGGAAAAATAAATAAATCTTATCACAGTAAATCTATCCAAACAATCTATGTACCTTGAGAAATCTGAGACAACAATAAAATGCAGACTTTTGTGGCCTGGGCTTTAGGTAGACGAACTCATGACATACCCATTGTGTTCTCTCTGAAAATGCTTTCATTATATGCCACTGAGTGGAACTTCGGCATAAAAGAAAGTTTAATCCTTATATTATGTTGACTCTCTAAACAGATGTTTCCTTTGTGGCTAATCACATCTTAATACCTCTGAGAAATGCAAAGTGTAATATTTCAATATAAGACTATTATTTACAAGCACATTCAGCCCAAATTGTGCTTATACTTATAAAGACTTTACTTTGTAATACATTCATTTTCAAATGTTTTCATAGTTATTAATCATCATTATCAGCTTACATAGTTATCTATTTACATTCAAATAAGTCATTAATTCAACAGCTAATCATGATTAACATCAAGCCTTTTATGAGAGAATCATAAATTATAAGACATGTGAAAGCCATTATTGAGAATTAAATGAGAGGGACAGAAATATCCTAATAAATGGTAACATTTGAGTGTTTTCCTTCTCTATATATAATATTTTAGGTATCCACCCCAAAGTGAAGGTGTCTAAACAAGATGATTTTATTACTTTTTTATTCTGATTATATTCTAAATCAAATCTATTAAAGTTATTTTAGCCACCAAATTAGTGATGCAGTCCATTTCAAAAATAAAACAGAGGGGACTCAATTCAACCTTAAAGAAATGGATTTTTATACAAACTAAGAATCAGTCAACTTTAAATTTATTGTGCTAAGAAAACTAAGCAAGGCTCTGGTAATCTCACTTTTAGGGGGATTTAGAATAACTGAAAATACAAGTTACTCAAATAATAAAATAACAAAAATTCATTACTTTCCTAACAATACTTGGTTGGGTATACTGGGTTTTATCCAATGATCTATGGTTTAGTTAGGTTAATTTCTTCATTGGTATGAGGTTGGGCTAATTTGGTTAAGAGTATCTATTAGGTTCTTTAACCATGTTCTGTTTCATCATTTAGGAAGCTATTGGGATGGTGGTGTTCGTGGTATAATCAGGATCCATGAATGAGAAGTAAATAAGCCTCAATGAGACATGACTTATCAATGTCATTTTTTTCCAAACTGAACCTTATGAAGAGCACACATGAAAAAGATGTGGAATTGTGATAACACACTTTAAAAACACAAGAATTCTAAGCCACACATAAAAATAATAGATGTGATACAGAATTGCAGCTAGCCTCCTACAAGGATATTATCCCTTAGCATTTATCTACTGTGTGGTTTTTAATTTTAATATGTTAATAAATAATATTTCTCTAAACTTTAAAAATATTTTTAGAGTTTAAATATTTATTTTCCCATTTTTGCCATCACAATTTTAATTGCCATTCAACAGAGAAATTCATGGTCCTTATACTTTTGCTCTTCATGATGCCCTACGGACTTCCTAGTCATTATTTTGTAAATTACTCAATGTATTATTTTTCTTTATTTTGTTATTTTTTACTTTGGAAATAATTTCTAAACTGGTTGAAAAGAAGAATATTAGAGTTGAAATTTTCATATAGACTGTTATTTTAATAGATATTCTGGACATGGTGATTTTTATATTTCAAATTGTGTATATTCTAAGAAAAGTTGTACTTGGCAAGAAAATGGGCATTGGGCTATATGTTTATTATTTGGCCCTGTTATTATCTCAGGACTATTATTCTACCTGCTATCACAATTACTAACACACAGATACCTGTTAGATTTTACAATTGCGTTATTTTCCTTGGGCCATAGATATATTTCTACCTACACTATCTCAATAACCTTCTGGCATGAATCCCAACCCCCATCCAATGCCATCCACCTTAACCATCCTTATCTGGGCTACCTTCCATCCATTATCTTATAAGTACTTGCTTGAACTTTTTATCTGGGAATTTCTGTGACACTATTGGAGTCCTTTCTCACCAGACCACATGGTTTCTTCTCTACGCTAACCCATTATGTTTTTTCCTTTCTCCTCTCTTCCTGTCCCTATATTTCCTATAATTCTCCTGTCCTCAAAAGCCCAGAAACCACAACCAAGCCAAACCTATTCTGCCCTGAATAATATATAGAGCATTTAATCAGTCAATCTGGTAGGCTTACACAACGAGTATAGGTATATCCAAACAATAACCAGATCTTGACGGCCAGTTGTTAATATCAAAATACCAGCACCAGACCAACCACGAACAGTAAATATTACAGATGAATTAGGCATATAGCAATGAGTATAATTATGATAATATACAGTTTCTAGGTATTATATGTATGCTATATACAAATTTATCTACATGAACACGTAAATTAAAATATAATTGTGATTCTTCATCAAAAGTCAGATTTTAATACATTGAGTTCTTATTCACTCAATTTTGTAGCTTATTAGATGACTTCAGATCATAATGTAAGCAGCCTATTATGCTAAAAAGCAATCATACAGAAACATTTAAACGCTATACAGTTCTTAAATGTAACAGGGCTCTGGTAGAAATCCAAGTCAGATGTCAGTTTGAAAATTCAAGTAGGCTATTCCACGTTTGAAACAATATCTGACAAATATACATACTACCTATTTAATATATATCCTGATATTTAATGACAACACCTTACTGTCAGTCCACATTCAGTTACTTTTATGTAATTGTAAACTATGTTGCCATATAGTTGTCTATTACACTTGCTATTTAGAAGTTTTTCTGTTTTGTTTTAATATACTCTGAGAAAAACCTCAATTGAATTTAATTCTTCCATTCACACATGTCCTACAGAATCACTAGTACTTTTGATAGGTTCTTTTCTGTTCTTCATAAAAAAATATATTTAAATACTTGTAAAACTCTTGCCTATTCCACCTTAATCTTGGAGTCATCCTGCTCTCCTTTCTCTCTTATTCTCACTGTCTCTCTTCAAATATAAATATCCTTATTTATTTTCTCCTTTAATTTTTTTCTTATAACCAGCTCCTACATAAAATTGATTTTAGTTATATACAGGGAAACAAATACGTAAATTTAATAAATCTGAAGTCGAATTTTTCTTTTTTTTTTTTTTTTTCACTTGAATTTTAAAATCATTCCCACACCAGGGCATTGAACTTTCAATTACCCTGTTTCCTAGGGTATATATCTTGTACTTACAATGACTTTTTTTCTGACAGGACATATTTAATTCATTATGAAATTTCATTTGTTCAGTCATTAATATTATAATATATTCTAAAGTAACACATCCTGCCCAAAGCTGCAGAACAGCAGAAAGAGAACCTTCTGAATTGAGTACATTCTGAAAGGCTTCATGTAATTAAATTGTTGCTCTACAAAGTCTGTTATTATTATTATTACTACTGTTATTATTATTTTCTCATAAATTACATCCTAACTACAATATCCCATGCCTCCACCCCTCCCATCCTTTCATCTCCCTCCCTGCCACACCATTGTACTCCTCGTCTCTTTTTTCTTCAGAAAAAAATGAGGAAAAGGGAATTGTTCTATCCTAATACAAGTAATTTATAATTCTAGAGAGCTGTCTGGTTTGCAATCTGAATTGCATTTTCCTTACCATACTTTAACATTTCTGACATTCGTCCAGCCATATTTTCGTTTTATTCTTTAATGTTGTTCAACATCATCAATGTTGATCCTTTACAATGACCATGCTTTCCATCAAGAATACATTGTCACATAAATTATATTCCTATGACAACAAATAACTCAAGCCTTTACAAATAATAGTAGTAGAATAAACATAATCTTATTGTTCAATTTTAAGTATAAAGTCCAGCTTCTCCAGCTTTAGTTTTTTTCAAGAACTTCATTCTGTGCTCTATTTTCTTATTCATACAATGCTTTGGCTCCTAAAATAGTCCATACTTCAGTGATAGTTGTATCTATTATTTATCCTGCCCTCCTTAAAATATAAAAAGAAACAGGGAAGGATTTGGTAGTCATCTTTTTTTTTTTTTTTTTTAACTGAGATTCATCAATACAAAGAAGCTAGGAGATGCTCTGGTAAAAATTTAGCTTACTTTATTTTGCTGGAAACAGTGCCATTTGAAGGAAGAAAAGTTATGCAATAAGAAATGTGTGATTAATATTCAAATCAATATCTCTGCTATGGTTTAGTGCTTTTGATGAGACAAAACAGATTGGAATAGAAAAATTCCAATTCTTTACTCATTCTTCTCTAATTTATTGTCTTCCCTTAGTGGAAACTTTGAAGAAATCAACTGGAAATATAACTAAGATTTATTAAGATTCAGACACAGCTTGGAAGGTTAGAGAAACATAAAATGAGTTTTGTATACTTGGCTTTGAGAAGTACTAATATAATACCTGAACAGGTTCAGCAAATTATGAGACCAACAATTGAAGCAGAATAAATTATATATAATGAATGCTGATAGTAAAAGTGTATAGGTATGAGTATAACTGTAAATATACCATGAATGAACATAATGTAAATTATGAATGTCAACTGGGTTTTTGTGTACTTTGTGGTTACTATCAGAACACTGGTGACAATATTAACAGAAAAGGCCTTGAAATGAATTTTTGGGATTATTACAAAACGCACATACAGAAAAGGAAATTCCAGGAACTGTACACCATTGCAGAAATAATACCTTGACTCTGGTGTATGTAAGTCATTTAACTTTACATCATATAGACCTTTAAAATAGTGAACATATATATTTGACATAAAATATTTAAATGAAAGAATGTTTGTTTGTTTGTTTGTTTGTTTGTTTTTAAATAAGTAACAGGACATGAGCCTACCACAGAGGTCCTCAGAAAGCAGTGTATCAAAGCAAATACTGAGATGCATAACCAAACCTTCAGCAGAGTGCAGGGAATCACATGAAAGAAAAGGGAGTTAGTATAACCTGGAGAGGACAGGAACTCCACAAGGACCAAATATATCTGGGCACAGAGGTCTTTATGAGACTGTATTTCCAACCAAGGACCATCTATGGATATAACCTAGAACCCCTGCTCAGATGTAACTCATGGTAGCTCAGTATCCAAGTGGTTACCCTAGTAAGGGGAACAGGGGCAATTTCTGACATGAACTCAATGGTTGACTCTTTGACCTCCCTCCCCTCCACACACACCGCCGGGAAGGAGCAGCCTTGCCAGGCCACAGAGTAGGACTTTGCAAGCAGTCCTGAAGACACTTGATAAGATAGGGTCAGATGGAAGGGGAGGAGGACCTTTTTTATCAGTGGACTTGGAAAGGGGCAGGGAGGAGATTAGGGAGGGAGGGTGGGGTTGGGGCAAATGAGGGAGAGGGCTGCAGCTGGAATACAAAGTTAATAAACTGTAACTAATATTAAAAAATAAAAACTTAATTAAAAAGAATATTTTATGGTTTCTTTTTAATTAAATTTTTGTTTTTTATATTAATTACACTTTATTCACCTTGTATCTCAGCTGTAACCCCCTCTGTCAATCCCTTCCAATCCCACCCTCACTCCCCATGTCCTCCTATTCTTCTCTCCAAGTCCACTGATAGGTGAGGTCCTCCTCCCTTTCCATCTGATCCTAGCTTACCAGTTCTCATCAGGACTGGCTGCATTGTCCTCCTCTATGGCCTGGCAAGGCTGCTCCCATAACAGGTTTGGGGGGTGGTCAGAGAACTACGCACTGAGCTCATGTCAGAGACAGTCCTTGTTCCCCTTACTGGGGACCGTTTTAATTATTTTTAGTAAGATTATAAAAGAGATAATGATGAAGTTGGTGGAAGAGAGGAGTGGAGTTGATAGCAAAATCTAAATATAAGGTAAAGATTAGAAATTTTCTCAGACTGCCAATAAAATATAATATTAAGTTGATTTTCCATAAACCCAGCTACAGAAATTAAGATATAGATAAAGCTTCTAGGTGTTAGTTCAAATGAAAGGATAGACATACAAACAGAAATTATTTCAGCAAGTTATATTTATATATTTTGCACATATATCCAGACATAAATACAAACATATCTATAAATGTAGTGAACAGTAATAACTTTTTTAAAGGCTATAAATTTTATGGTAGAGAAGGGGTATGGAAGTAGTCAGAAGGGTGGCACCTGAGAAGAGCTGGAGAATAAAAAAATAGGGTAGGGTGTGGGCATCACCAGCAAAGGGCTGTTAGTGCTCAAGGCTGGAGGCAGCTTCCACTAATGTGACTAGGAGAAGTAGTCTGGCAGGCAGAAAGTGCGTGACCTGGTGACCTTACATTGGAGAGTCTGCACAGAGACGAACAACCAATGACAGACTCAGAGATAGTGTGAAGGGACCTGATTGGTTGCCCAGAGGTATATAACCTGCTCTCTCTTACAGAATAAAGAAGTCTGCATCTGCTGGATCTTGGATTGTATTCATCTGACCCCAGGTGTCTGTGTGATGACTCAACACCTCTCACTTCCTGGCCTAGACCCTCTGTCCTCACCCACTGGCTGTACCCTTGGGAGGAGAAACAAAAATACGGAAGAGATATAATGCTATTTCATTAAAAAAAAAAAAAGAGGAAGACAATGCAGCCAGTCCTGATGAGACCTGATAGGCTAGGGTCAGATAAAAGTGAGGACCTCTTCTGTCAGTGGGCTGGGTGAGAGTCATAGGGAGAGAAGAGGGAGGAAGGGTGTGACTGGGAAAAGATGACCAAGCAGGACATAGCCAGGATACAAAGTTAATAAATTATAATAAACAATAATAATAAAAAATGCATTTTCAAAGTTCCCAGGACATCCAGAATCTCATATCCTTTTAAACTTGAGGACATAATTATTCTGGGCTGGGTATCTCTTTCATATCAGTACTTGAATCTTATAGCTACTGGGAAACTCAAGTGCTTCTAGCCTACCACTACACATGTGGTTACTTGGTTTCCCTGGAGTTGTTTCAAATGGACCCAGTGCAGGACCACCTGCCATTCCAGAAGGTATAAGCATATACCTTGGCTATATACATGAGATGCTGAACCTACAAGTATGTCAAATGAAAAAGCTATTTGTAATTTTCTTCATCTCCCTTAATGGCAAAGGGTTTTGGAGACATTATAGAGACTAAAGAAGGGATTTAGTGAGGTGTGAATTAATTGTAGAAAACTCTAAGCAATTATAAACAAAACTCTGAAACTGAAATCATTATCCAGAGCGTCATGAGGGTAAAGTCTAGCAAATCACTAAAAACAGTACCATCATAAAGGCTGTAGAACAATGAAGTCACTAATGCTCATCCTAACCCAAGGAGAAACAGACAAGAGATCCCAATCCATAAGAGTACATCTGATCTGAGTAAATTCATACGGATGGAGTGCCTACATTTAGAGATGTACAAATTCCACCCAAGTAGAGGACAGTTATTCAGTTATGGAAGAGTATTCTCAATCTTAAAGACTTGAATTATTTACCCTTTGAGTTTTGGACTTACTTGGTATGAGGTATCAGTTTTTCTTTAATGTTTACTTTAAATTGGAATGAATAATCTGATGTCTTCAAATATTTTATTTGGAAGTACTTTGCTTTTATGATATTACAAGGTCACAAGATTTTAAAGTACACATTTGTAGATATTTAAGTACATACATATACATGCATATATATATATATATATATATGCATGTATGTTCTGGATTAGTTCATTCTATATAAGGGCAAGTTTCATGAGGTTATTTGTATGCAGTAACTTCATTTGCAAGGGAGAAGTACGATCAGTGTGGAAGAACCAATTATGGATTACTTTACCTTAATTTTGTTATCCCCACCCTGATGTTGATATATAATTTTTATTATAATAGGATTAAAAGGTAGACATTTAAGAGACTGTTAAATCACAAGTGTTTGATGGATTGGTAATCTTTTAAGAAACTAGACTGGTATCCTCTCAACTCTTATCACTCTCACCAGTAATACAATGTGGTGGTTTTACAAAAATCTTTTCCATATGTCCACATCTGTATTTTGGACTTGCTAGTTCTCAAAGCTTGCTAACAAAATAATTCTATTTACAATAAACCACGGAGGCTCATGTACTTTGTTGAAGCAGTACATGATTGTATGAAATTGTTATTTTAATTTTTATTTTCACAGTATCTAGCAAACTGCTAAGAGATAAATATTGTCTCATAAGCAGTTATTTTGTCAGAGCACTGTGTTTGTGTAAGCACTGCCCAATTCTCCCCTCTCATAAAATGCTCTGGATAAAAAGACATGTAATAAAGATTTTGTATAATTTCCTGAAAAGTAATACAATAATCCTCTTGCATGAAAATAGGGAACCTGAAGGAGTAATTCAAAGCATAGAAATAAGAATATATCTACCATCCAAGATGACTAAAATGTTTGTCATTTAACCAAAACTGTACCTGTATCCTTAGAAATGCACAAAATATTTGCAAAAAATTTTATATATATATATATATATATAAATATATATATATATTTCAGAAAAAGAGCTTATGTCTAAAAAATGAGTTAAATAAATTTATTTTACTTTTAATATATTAAAACAAGTAAAGAAAATAAATTACTGTGAGGCAAATTAATTGTTGCTACTGATTTTTATGACTTCCATTGCTCTTTAAGAGTCTTAAACTCTTTCTGAATCCTATAAGCTCAATACATTACGTGTTGACTAATATACAAATACAGAGATATATCAATTCTTGACAGAAAATATACAAGCTATATAAATATGTTCTGTTATGGGCACATTTGGCATCAAATTATCTGCAATGATCACTATGTGGACAAATTCAGGTATCTATTATAAAAACTTATTTCAGCAGAAGATTATTTAGATCTTAACCTACAATAATTCAGTAAGCTATTTTAAATATTAGACATTAGTTATAAGAATTTTTCTGCTAAACAACAAAGAAGACCCCAGTGAGAATGTTTAATCCTCAGAAGAGCAAAAAGGAAAGATAGCAAAAGTGGGAGAAGAAAGGTAACAGGACCAGAGCCTACCACAGGGAGCCTCTGAAAGACTCTACCCAGCAGGGTATCAAAGTAGATGCTGAGACATATAGCCAAACTTTGGGCTGCATGTAATCTAATGGAAGAAGGGGGAGATAGAAAGAACTGGAGGAGAGAGGAGCTCCACAAGGAGACCAACAGAGCCAAAAATCTGGGCTCAAGGAGTCCTACAAAGACTGATGAATCAACCAAAGACCATATGTAGAGAGGACCTAGACTCCTGGCTCAGATATACCTCATGGGGAGCTCAGTCTACATGGGGGTTCCCTAGTAAGGGGAGAAGAGGCAGTCTCTGGCATGAACTTTATTGTTGTCTGCTCTTTGATTACCTCCTCCTGGTGAGGTGACTTTACTTGGCCACCTGGAAAGAGAATCCAGGCAGTCCAGAGGAGACCTGATAGGCTAGGGTCAGATAGTAGGGGAGGAGAGCCTCTTCTCTCAGTGGACTAGGAGAGAGGGACATAGGGTGGAAGAGAGAGTCAGCATACAACCAGATGACAGAGGGGGCTACAGCTGAGATATAAATTGTATATATATATAGTAATATATATATATATATTGTATATATATATATATTGTAATAAATAATAATAATAAAGAATTATTGTGAATTATTCTGATATAATAAATTTATGGACCAAATTATATACTGGCAAATATATTTTATGTACACTTTAAAACTGAGTAATATTTCTGAATTTAATTACTTCTTATATAAATGTTAATTGTGTAAAAATAGTGTTCAAATATATGTGCATATTTATTTATTTTAATTAATGGTTAATAACTGAGGAATGTATACTAAATTATTAGACTTTTTGAATGTTAGTTCTTCCTTACAGTTATATAACACATGATTTATGCATACTTATTATCTGTGTAACTTAGATTAATTTTATAAAATTTTCATACTTTTGTAAATATAAAATAACCTCTACTATCCTACTATATTTCTTGCTTTTATTTTTACCTTCTTTAGTGTTAGAGCCAAAAATCTCCTTGATTTCTGTTATATATACAAATGTATATGTGATTTCTGTGTATGTAATTCTGTTTATTCTCCCTTTCCCATTATTTGTGTAAAGTTAGAACATATTATAATCTCAATTAATCCTTTTAACAAGTGTGTTTGTTGTGCCATTTTCTTTTATTTAAGTGTACTTCTTATTGCCTACAGAGTATTATTTTGCCATTATCCATTTTTTTTAATTTTATTTTTTTCTTATCAGTTACCTTTTATTAACTCTCTATCCCAGCCGTGTCCCGATCCCTCATTCCCTCCCAGTCCCTCCCTCCCTCCCTCATCTCCACCGTGCCCCTTGCCAAGTCCACTGATAGGAGGGACCTCCTCCCCATTCATCTGATCCTGTTTTATCAGGTATCTTCAGGACTGGCTGCAAAGCTCTCCTCTGCAGCCTAACAGGACTGCTCCTCCCTTGGGGGGGTTGGGGAGGCCAAAGAGCCAGTCATTGAGTTCCTGTTAGAAATAGTCCTTGTTCCCCTCACTATGGGAAACCAATTGGTTACTGAGTTACCACAGGCTACATCTGAGCAGAGGTTCTAGGTTACATTCATACATGGTCCTTGGTTGCATGTCAGTCTCAGAAAAGATCCTGTGCCCAGATATGTTTGGTCCTTGTGGAGCTCCTATCCTTTCCCCATCAGACTAACTCCCCTTCTTTCTTATGATTCCCTGTACTCTGCCAAAGGTTTGGTCATGAGTCTTTGCTTTGAAAACACTGCTAGTTAGAGTTTTTCAAATGCGCTCAGTAGACTCCTGTCAATGTTTAATGTGCATCCCATCTGTCTTTCAAAATGAGGATTGATCATCTTACCCCATGTCTGCTCTCTTGATTATCTTTTTTAGGTGTATAGATTTCATTATGTTTATCACATCTTATAGGTCTATATAAGTGAGTATATACCGTGTTTGTCTTTCTCCTTCTGGGATATTTCACTCAGGATGATCTTTTCTAGATCCCACCATTTGCCTGCAAATTTCATGATTTCCTCTTTTTTGATTGCTGAGTAGTATTCCATTGTGTAAAAAGATCACAATTTCTGTACCCATTCCTCCGTTGATGGACATCTGGGTTTTTTCTAGGTTCTGGCTATTACAAATAAAGCTACTATAAACATGATTGAGCAAATATCTCTTTTGTGTACTTGAGCAAACTTTGGGTATATGCCTAGCAGTGGTATAGCTGGGTCTTGAGGAAGCACTATTCCTAATTGTCTTAGAAAGCGCCAGATAGATTTCCAGAGTGGTTGAACCATCTTACATTCCCACCAGCAGTGGAGGAGGGTTCCCTTTTCTCCATAACCTCTCCAGCATGTGTTGTCCCTTGAGTTTTTCATTTTGGCCATTCTGATGGGTGTAAGGTGATATCTCAGGGTCGTTTTGATTTGCATTTCCCTGATGGCTAATGAGGATGTGCATTTCTTTAAGTGTTTCTCTGCCATTCGATATTCCTCTGTCAAGAATTCTCTGTTTAGCTCTGTTCCCCATTTTTTAATTGGATTACTTGGTTTGCTGCTTTTCAGCTTCTTTAGTTCTTTGTATATACTCGATATTAGTCCTCTGTCAGATAAAGGGTTAGTGAAGATTCTTTCCCAATCTGTACGCAGGCATTTTGTTTTCAAGACAGTGTCTTTTGCTTTACAGAAGCTTTTCAGTTTCATAAGGTCCCTGGAGGTATCTCCATCCCCGATCTCAAGTTGTACTACAGAGCAATAGTAATAAAAACTGCATGGTATTGGCATAAAAACAGAAAGGAGGATCAATGGAACCGCATAGAAGACCCAGAAATAAACCCACACACCTCTGAATACTCAATTTTTGACAAACAAGCCAAAACCATTCAATGGAAAAAAGACAGCATCTTCAACAAATGGTGCTGGTCCAACTGGATGTCCACATGCAGAAAAATGAAAATAGATTTATATTTATCACCCTGCACAAAACTAAAGTCCAAGTGGATCAAAGACCTCAACATAACACCAGATACTTTAAATCTGTTAGAAGAAAAAGTGGGGACAGCCTAGAACTCATTGGCACAGGAGACAACTTCCTGAACAGAACATCAACAGCACAGGCTCTAAGAGCAACAATCAATAAATGGGACCTCATGAAGCCATTATCCATTTTTAAACACCATTCTCTAACATACATATTGTGTGACTAATAAGTGTAAGTGAAATTTTTCTTCTCCCCGATCCTGTAGGAATGTGTTAGTCACACATTTAAAACTATGAGTATTCTCACCACAAGGCACTTTTGTTTAATTTATTTATTTATACTGAATATTATCATGAGGTGTTTTTTTTTTTTTTTTGGTTTCACTTGCTTTTTTTCTACAGAAGACCAGGGTTCAATTTCCAGTAACTTTATGGCAGCTTTGAACCATTCAAACTCCAGTCCAAGGGATCCAAGGCTTCATATGCCCTCTATAGGTACCAGACATTCATGTGGTACACAGATATACACACCAACAAAGTTCCCATACACATAACATAAATAAATTTACAAACTAAAAACAAACCCATATAATAGAATAGTTTGGTGTTTTCATTCTTTGTATGATTAAATCTTCCATTAGATAAAACATAATATTCCCTTTTAAATAAATGAAGAATTTCCTAGCTTTCTATTGGTCCAAACCAGATTATAATGCCATCATAATTGAAGGTGTGAGATATTTGTATACCTATGATGTGATGTGTGTGTGTGTGTGTGCCATGTACATGTAATATATTTTTTTTCATTTTCTTCTATCTTACCAAATTTTGTTTCATTAGGTTTAAACGTCAGTACATTGGAGCATCTATCTCCCATGCTTGTCGGGTGCCTAATCTCCTTCTCTTTTTGTCCCTTTTCTGGTTGTTTAGAAATGCCTTTCTGATTCTTTTTTGTTGCCTTTAGACAAAAGGTTATAGAATACTTTCAATTTATTATGCTCGTAGATTTATAAGTTTCTGGGCTATAACTGTGAATGCCTTTTTATCAAGTTTACACCTTCACACAGCATTCATCCTGTGTGGTAATTGATTTTAACAGAAAACAGAAGGTGTTGTAATAAATAAAAGCAACAATCAAAGCAGAGCCGGATTCTAATGGGTGTCTTTCTATGGCCCCTGGGTCACAGTCACAGGCTTGCGAATCCATTTATGGTTTTGCACAGACCTCTGCAATGTGGAATGTTTCCTAAGTGAGACAAACTTAAATTTAGCTAGAAATCTCAAAAAGAAGGAATTGTAAGTCAGTTGTGTCTCTAAGTGTGCAACTTACAATGGCATATCATATTACATATGGCATTGCACAGTAAGGCACTCAAGATATTAACTTTCTTTTTATTCTTATTATTTCTTCTAGTTTTCAGATTATAGTATGAACACATTATCTCCATTTTCTCTTTCCCTCTACAAATTCTTCCATGTACTACTCCTTGCTTTCTTACAAATTAATGTCTTCTTTTATAATAAATTTATTTTTCCCATTTGCTTTCAAAAGTTCCTAAACTATGAGGTATATACAACCTCAGACTATGAAATGAGAAAGAGTGACTTTTTCCCTGATTTTGATGTTTTAATGGCTAAAATATCCTTCATGACTAAAAAATGTTTATTTTCTGCAATGTTTATTTATCAAAGTCTCATTCTCTAAATGAGTCCAGCTATTGTGGGCATCTTTAGACACAAGGAAAGAAAATCATATGCAATTTAGATGTCCATTGAATTTCTTCAACTTTGTACATTTTAAAATTAATTAGAATATTATATTCTACCATAGGGTAGATGAATTAAATGTTACTTGATTTTATTTTACATAATTTTTTTAAAAAAAAAACTTAAAAATACAAGACACATAGATCAATTCCATCATAATTAAAAAGAGTGAAGATTTTAAATCTATAACTTTAAATGTTAGGAAAAAATAGTGAAAAGAATGTTAACTGAAAACTACTTGGTAAATGTAAAGCCTTGATTTCTCAGATAATAAAAGCTACCTTGTTCTTTTTATTGTTTGACAGTAAGGGTAAAAACATAAATGGAGAAAGAAAAAAAAAACATAACTGAAAGTGAGCTTACATCTCTCTAAAAAAACCTCAGAAGACACATTTCTAATCCAGAATTCCGCCAGCAAGTACATTCCATTAGCTAATTAGAGTCAAAGAATCTGCTCTGGGGTTGCAGCAGCTGAAGTTAAAACTGCTGACCTTTCTACTGCTACACATAGCACTCGTGTTTTCCTAACTTAAGGAGACATTTTTAACTGGAAAAAAATATCACTTTTTTTTCTTCATGTAATCTTAAACACTAATACAGTGTTTATACTTACAACAGCTACATGGTATTTCACTTAGGAAGAAAAACTAGTTTCATTAATACACATTTAAATCATTATTCTCTGAGAAAAGTTCTGTTTTTTTTTTTTTCTGATAACCATATATCCTCTCTCTTTATTGACTTCAATATGATCAGTAAGCATTAAAAAATAGCCACATTTTAAAAAAGCTTTTAAGAGAGAGAGAGCTCACAAATGTTTGCTACATGTATGGGATTGCTTAAAAAAACAGGACAATGTTGCATCACTTGGAAGAAACTGGAAGCAGACTGGGGGAAACTGAATTTGGGTCTTTGGGAAGAGTAATAACTGACTACTGATGTATTTCTTCAACCCCAGGATCTTCATGCAAGGAAGGCCAAAGAAACTCCCCCCTAGTGTAAATTACTGTAGTGTCTTTTAAAGTGTTACCTGTTTTCATTATTGTAACCATTAAACATTTAAAAATAAATTTCTACAGACACTTCTGAAAAATTTTAGTATTTTATGTAAACTTGAATATTACATTGCTGTTCTTCCACTTATGTCAGAATTTCCAATTAAATTGAAGCAATATCAAAACTGATGCCATAGTTCACAGTTCTCTGTTACAAAGCTGTGATATTGTGCTAACAGACTGGAAAGGCTGGGGATACACGCATTACCAATTGCTTAGGAAACCCACTAGGACATATACAGAATGCTTTTCGCTTGTGGCCCCTCTTAGGTGGTCAGCTAAAACTGAGACTGTCAGAAACTCAATGAAGCAGACTGACTTCATAATTCTATGAGAAGCACTTGACTACCGAAGTCGCTTTTGAAGCCCAGGGTGAAGAATTAGAGGGTTACAAGGTCTAAATAAGTAACAGGAACAACAATCACGGATTTTGACGAGTCAAAGTATGTTTACTGACAGCAACCTGCTGTCAAGGAAAGAACATCTTGTTACTGACCAAGGAGAACTGTAGGAAAAAGTTCAAGTTTGTTTGAGACCTCATCTTAGATATCAATGTGAGTGTGCTCAAGTAGATTATCAGAAAAATATAATTAATATAATAATAATTAAAATTACAGTGAGAGAAAGATATTCCTGAAGTAATACTTCTCTACTTTGGAGGTAGAAATACAAAAGACTAACAGATCTCACAGATTTTTATTTTATCTAAAAGACTTGATGATGTTGAACAATGTGTTGTCAAAAATTCCTTAAGCATCGATAGGGGTAGTCCTCCTCCCCTTCTATCTGAACCTAGCTTATCAGTGGACATGGAGAGGGGAATGGTTGAGAGAGGGACGGTGGGTAGGGGATGGAATGAGAGAGGGAGCTACAGTTGGGATACAAAGTAAATAAACTGTAATGAATTTAAAAAAATAAAAATTTAATTTAAAAAAAGTCCTTAAATAACAAGCCAACAAACAAACAACCAAAGAAAATGTGTATTGCTAAGGGCCAAATCACCCAAAATTTAATGTCCTGTTGTTCCATGTCTCAGTTACTTTTCTACTGCCATGATAAAACATTAGTACCGAGGCAGCTTAACAAAGAAAGTAAACAGCTGAGAGCTCACACTGATCTACAAGCATGAAGTAGAGCGAGAACCCTGGGAATGGCAGGAGTGTTTTGAAACTGCAAAACCCTTTTCCCTAGCAAGACATCTTCCCTAGCAAGACCATATCTTCTAATCTTTCCCAAATGGTTCTACATTAAGCAGAGAGAATGTTTTCAAATATAGGAGCCCAAATAGGCCATTCTCACTCAAATTGTCACACTCCGTAAGTCCTGAATCACAAGCACCATTGACTTGCCCCTGGAGAAATAAAACAAGAGCAAAATAAGGATGAGGCTTCATGATGGAGACCAAGAGAATATGGGAAGAGAATAGCCATTGGTTATGCTCTCTGAAAATTTCAACTTTTATGTTTGACTCCAGAAAATAAAAGTCTTAACATGGGACACACTCCAGGAATCACTTTATATCCAGGAGACTACAGAAGAAAATCCATGGTTTTAGCTACATTTGTTTGATGTGGTATTTATTGTCTTATTGATTTTTGTTTGTTTGTTTGTCTGTTTGTTAGTTTATCTATTTTGATTTTGATTTTTTTTTTTATGATTGTCCTTCTTTGTGTTATTGTTTCTTGGAGAAAAAGAGAGAAAGAATGAAGTGGGGTAGGTATGGAGCTGGGAGGATCTTGAAGGGGCATACATATTAGAAAGTATAATTTATGAAAAATAAATGCATGAAATGGACAGGAGGATACCACGAAAAGCCTCTGAAAGACTCTACCCAGCAGTGTATAAAAGTATGCTGAGACTCATAATCAAACTTTGGGCAGAGTGCAGGGAAGCATATGAAAGAAGGGGGAGATCATAAGACCTGGAGGGGACAGGAGCTCCACAAGAAGAGCAACAGAACCAAAATATCTGGACACAGGGGTCTTTTCTGAGACTGATACTCCAACCATAGAACATTCTTGGAGATAACCTAGAATCCCTGCTCAGATGTAGCACATGGCCAATCAGTATCAAAGTCCGTGCCCTAGTAAGTGGGGATCAGGGACTGTCTCTGACATGAACTCAGTGACTGGCTCTTCGCCCCCCCCCCCGAGGGGAAAGCAGAATTGCCAGGCCACAGAGGAGGACAGTGCAGCCAGTCCTGATGAGACCTGATAAGCTAGGGTCAGATGAAAAGGTAAGACCACCTCCTCTATCAATGGACTTGGAGAAGGGCAGAGAGGAAATGAAGGAGGGAGGGAATGAGGGAGGGAGCTAGAGATGGGATACAAAGTGAAGAAACTGTAATTAATATAAAAATAAAAATTTAATTAAAAACTTAAAGTAACAAATAAATGATCAGATGTTGGTGAAAGATGGGTAACACACTTAAAATTTAAAAATACCTAACAATGTTTCCATTTTGAATATCTATAAATATAGTTTAAAAGTACGTTAAAATTTTTAAAATTTTGGCAATCAATAGCCATTATAATCATGAGCAATAGAAATGGATGATTATACTAAGTCTGCAAAAGAAAGGAACTATTAACAGCAAGGTAAAAATAGAGAAAAGTTTGCAACTCTACTCTTCTGAGATTTTTCCTGTTAGTAGATACAAGCATCAGGAAAAAAGGAATCATCATCTTTATTTTTGTTTCCTTTGGTTATTCCACAAAAATACAAACAATTATCTCAAACCCATGTTAACATAGATAGCCATGGTTAAAGGAAAAGGGCTTAAAATGAAACCAAATGAATCTGAGAAAGAAAATGGTGGAGTGGAAGGGAAGAGAAAATAAGAAAAGTTAGATGAGAGAGATCAGAATACGCTTGATACCTGTATGCATCTATTAGTGAATTTTAAAAAATCCATTAAATTAGTATGTTTCATATAAAAGATATTCAGAGTAGGATTTTACTAGTTCTAGTAATTTATTATTATTTTTTTAATTCTTGAGACTATAATATAACTGCATCATTTCCCCTTCCTTTTCTTCCCTTCCCAAAAAATGTTCCCAAGTGGCCTTGAATTTCCCTACCTTACTCTCTGAATACACACATACATATATGTATATATCCAAGCCTATATGAATGTATATACATATATATATACATATACATCTAAATAAATATACATGAACATGCATTTGTACATATGTATATGTGTATATAGATGTATATATATGTATGTTTGTACCCTGAAGTGTATAATAGAAGCTGCTCAGTCTATATAATTAGTTGTGAGTAAACACACACGCAAACACACACATGAAATTTTTCAGAGATGATAGCTTGGTAAAGCAATAAGACTTCAAATACACTTTTGGATACTAGACACAAGCTGAATCTAACAGTCTGACTATTTGGTATATACTTTAGACCTCACTTCACCTCTTCTATCCTTGCAGTATATTGTTCATATATGATTTGACTTTTTTAAATCTCTGCTGAATTGCACATGATATTTGCCAGTTCTATTATGAACTTTATACAATTATTTCCATGAGTTTTCTGTCTCTATTACGCTTTTACATAGCTTGTACGTAGTTAGAGAATTTTTTTTGTCTTGAAACAGCAAGATAGGTGGTATAGATGTTGAATGCAACCAAGTCAGAAAAGTTATCTTAAAAACCTTGTATCATCAGATTATCTTCTAGATGATGAGAATTTTATTTTATGTGATGTGACAATTACTTATAATAATAATAAATCTTATATTCTTCATATGATTTAGGAAACCATCAAATATGTAACAAATGTATATTTGAACACACTCCCCAGAACATGTATATTAACATTCCTAATGCACGTACACACAGATATATTTGCACACTTATGATCTATTTTTGTATTTAAATATGTATATGACTATCTATGTATCTATTGTTACAGTTAAAATATAAGCAGAGATCAATGTCATTCTATACGCTATAAAGAATACACTAAATACAAAAAAATCCCTCTGGCAGTGCTCATTAGCATTAACAAATATACAATTTTGAAATATCTCTGTGCACATCAATATCTAAATGAAAGGAAAATAAGACACTTCAATGAAGTAAAATAATGGAACAGAGACATTAGAATGAATTTTTAAAAATTTGCCCCAATATTTAGAAAACTTTTTGCTTTGTGATAAAAATTATACCAATTCTAAATAAGTACATCTGGGCTTGAAACTCTGGGATCCATTGATTATGTATAAATTTCCATGTGTCTCTAGTACCCAGATTTTATCATGTATAAACTGAGACAACATTGACAAGAGAATAATACTCATAGCCTATATTGGTAATTTGAATAATGAATAAAATTTTTAAGACCTGTACATGTTTTCAAAATGTGTTTGAGATATTTGAAATCCCCAGAGATAATATAGGTACTTATGTTTCACATATATTTATTAGTATGCATTTATTTTTTCCAGTATTTAATAAGGGATTTAACTATGCTCTATAAATTAATGGGACAGAAAGATTATAATAGTGCTTACTGTGGGTACATCTTCATATTCTTCTAAGAAAGTAAAAAGCAATTGATACTAAATGAATTAATTCTCACTTGTAACTTGACAGAAGACTTAATATTTCCTTATGTTAAAATATTTATAATTACTGATGTACTAATTAAATCACAAGCAGAAATTGTTAAATTCACTCTAAAATATAAGATCAAGTTCCCTTCTTGAGGAAAACTTATTATTATACAAAAAACTAAAAATAATATAAAGTAATATTTTAAAATTATTGGTAAGTGAATTTTGTGAAACCATTAGAATTTTTTCAAATAAAATTTACTAAAAATTAGTACAAATTTTTAAAGGTTAATATGATTAAATATCCATGTATTAAGCATCAATTTTCATGAAGATTCATTCTTTTTATTTTTTAAATAGATATTCTTTCTTTCCTCTCCTTAATATTACGATCCTGAGGTAAAGTTTTGTTTTCACAAATAATAAAATCTGTTAGGTCTCTACTTGCTACAAGGCATGGCTGACATACCCTACTCTATCTTTGGATACGGCTTCCCCTCTTCCATAGGCCCTTAACTATATAATCCAGACATTTTGGTTCTGCTTACCTTTTTTTTTCCTTTCTCCCCACCTTACCCAGTTCCCCCTTCCTGTTCTCTCTTTTCCCTCACCACCTTACTTCCCAACAAGGGAGTGCTCTCCCTCTCTCCAGTTCTGCTCCAATAAACCTGCATTTATATAATAAAGCTTCATCCTTCAATTGGCTCATTCCACTATATTTAATCAATCAAAATCATTAAACAAATTTTTGCTTTAGAAAAATTAATACACAAAAAATAGTATTCACATATTATTAGCTCAAATAATTAATCTGTTTAAATAGGCATGCATGCTTACTTTAATTGTATCTATTATTTTCTTCAAATATTTATATTTTAATTTGTAAGTTAAATGGAACAGAAGCAAGTATAGCTCATCACATCTCCACAATGAATTATTATGAAAACTATGACACAAAAACATTCACAGACTGGGTAATTTAGAGACAAGAAACTACATTTTTTTCATATTCTAAGTGCTAGAGATTAGTATCATAGATGATCACATCAGACTTTGGTCTATCTTAGGACATCTTTCAATGTACTTTTAGAACTCATGCATCTCACTGTTTTTTTTTTTTTTTCTTTTTTTTCAAGGTGTCTGCCAATTTAAAAGATGCCTAGTAAGTAATATTCACTTTTTTGAATAACAAAGTATTTAGTTTTATTTAAATAATTCGAGGTTGTATCATCATGGATAAATTAATACTTTTCTTAGTATAGTTCTGTATTCTCTTTTTACGTAGAGATAGAAAAATTGTTCTTGAAGTTCTGTGACAGACTTGAAGCTTGCTAAAATGAGATGTTTTCTGTTCGAATCAAAATAGAGTGTGCAAACACTGAAACATAACAATTATAATGATACTGAAGAATATGTGAACATATTTATTTACGTATGTCTTACAAATGTAAATATATGTATAAAATCATGTAAATAGTATACATGTGTATATTATATACGTGTGTGTGCATTTATATGAATGTTTCTTTAACTTAATCCTGTCAAGAAACAATGAAAGAATTAGTACTTTTCCAAAGTGTCAACTACCAGTGTTTATCTGTTCTGTTATATTCTCAAAGGATTTTTAACAAGAATGAATTTAAGTAATGCACTTATCTAAGTACTTAAAATTTCAGTACACATTCTTGAGGAAAGAGCACAGGGAACTTAGTGTAAGACCCTGTACAAAATAAAAGCACTTGGTACATGTTTGTTATATACAAAAATAATTCAAGCATTCCTGTACTCCTTTAGTTACATTCCTAGAAACTCACCCTACCTAATTAGTGGCAACAAAACCTGTTATTTTCAGCCTCCTGGGGTGAAAGTCCTTTGGTGAGGAGTAAAAAAAAAAAAAAAAAAAAAAAAAAAAAAAAAAGGGGGGAAAAAAAAATAAGGGGAAAAAAAAAAAAAAAAAAAAAAAAAAAAAAAAAAAAAATGGTGCGCAACAGGAAGCAGCTTAAGCACAATTCAAACAGGAAGTAAAAAGAAAAGGAAAAAACCTCACACCAGGACTCTAATTATCTTATGCTCCCCCAAATTCCCTGCAGTACCAAAAGGGCAACTTCCTCAAGATACTCTAAGTTGAGAGGTAAATATTAAAACTTTGGTGAGGTGACATAGCTACAAGAGGCTCTGAAGATGTTGCATAACATTCCAGACCCCTTTGTTTCTCAGATGCAGGGTGATGTTGTTGATATTAGACAACAATGCCCATGTGCACACTCTCTGCCCGAGTGCATGACATTAAACAGTTTTCCTGAGTAGCAATGAAGGTAAATTATGTTTTAGCACAAAAGACAGGCCAGAAGACATCCTACCCTTGTATTCAGTTTACTATTTTATGATGTACATTTAGTCCTGAGTGAAATTTTATCAGTAATCCCATTTATTTATGTAAAAGCAAAAGGTCAGATTCACTGTTACTGAGGTATTATCATGATCCTTTAACTTGGAATGTATAGAGGACACTGTGAGAACTTCACTGGACATAATTTCCATAGGATTTTTCTATGAAGTTGGTGGCAAAAAACTATATTTATGAGCAAAGTAACAGTATCAGCTAGTGCACACACACAAACACACACACACACACACACACACACAAA
>NW_026591579.1:0-2916 GCF_907164565.1 Psammomys obesus | reverse complement strand
CTCTGCTCCTCTGCCACCTGCAGACACTCTCATTGTACTTATCAAATCGTGGCAGGACTGCCAGTCTATTGCACTAACTGGGACTTCCTTAAGGCAGGGGCCAACTTTTTTTTTTTTTTAACTCTATTCTCCTACACAAAGCCTTGATAAATGGTCACTATTCATTCAATATCTGATGAATAGAGCTCTCTGTCCTAGCTAGGCTTACTATTGCTGTGAATAAACACCCTGACCAAAAGCAACTTGGGAAGGAAAGGGTTAATTTGACTTACACTTCCACATCACTGTCCATCACTGAAGGAAGTCAGGACAGGAACTCAAATATGGCAGGAACCTGGAGGCAGGAGCTGATGCAGAGGCCATGGAGGGTGCTGTTTACTGGCTTGCTTAGGACCACCAGCCCAGGAATGAGACCATCCATAACGGGGTACGCCCTCTCACATCAACCACTAATTAAGAAAATGTCCTACAGGCTTTTGTACAGCTAGTTCTTATGGAGGCATTTTCTCAACAGGGCTCCTTCCTCTCCAATGACTCTAGCTTGTGTTAAGTTGACAAAACTAGCCAGCACACTTTCTTTTTATTTTGTTAATAGAACCTAGATGCAGGTAAGTGTTGCTCTTGCAAGCCTTGTTCTTCACCCACAGCCAGTGCCCCTTATTTATCTTTGTCCTCCTGTCAGAGCAGCAGGAGACTTTAGACAGCTTTACCAGCCACTGCCAACTGCTTGGGTGGGAACTGAACTACCCAGCTCTTTGACTTCGTTTTTGTCTCCTGGCTCCTGAATGCTCTCTAGTTGTACTGATAGATCTTTTGATCCCAGTCCTGTTCTGGGTTGTTGGTGGCTTTGTCCCTTCTGTGGCCTGCACCTCTGCTCCCTGGGCCAGCTTCAGGGCAGGATGCACAGGCACGGTCTCAGAGTAAAGTGCCTGGTGTTCCATCCAAGACAGTCCTGGGAGTGCAGCCAGGAGATGCTTACCGGCTGACAGCAGCAGAAAGGATGCCAATGCTTGTCTCCTTTGGGGGTGCTGAAGAGTGGCCCGGAGTCATGTTTACTTGCAGCATGAGGTCAAGGATACCCTTCACTGTGACTGAAATCCTGTGGAAGAGGAGAAAGGTAAGTCTTCAGACTGTTCCCCCGCCTCCTTCACTAAGCTATTCCATAGACCACAGGCCTGTCTACACGATGGTCTGGAGGTCTGGGAGGTCAGCTTCATGCTGTTTTGAATAAAAAGCAAACAAACCAACCCAACACTAGAAGAAGGGTGTAATGGAAAGCCCAGGACATGATGAAAATGAGGGTGAGCGATGTCAGTGGCTTATAGATGGTAGGCTGGACTCTTCTCAAATAGAGTGACAACTCTTCAAAGGGTGGAAAAGGGGGTACACAATTCACTTACATGGCAACAGGCTTCTTTAGTTTCGGAATAAAACCTTCCAAAATAAAACTCCCTTCATCCACAAGGAAGGCCAGCTTAACACCCCTTGCCTGTAGGAGTGATGCAATCTGTCGAGCTCCCTTTAGCCCATACACCTGTAGACAGAAAACCCAAAGCCATGGTCCTTCTCAGCCAGAGACAGACATACAGAGACAGCAAATGTAGACTCACTCACTTGTCACTCCAGAACCTTCTTTCCTACTCTTATTCTGGGGTATTGCCTGAGATAATTCTCAGGCCACATGTCAGAGTCCCTCTGAATTTCAGAAATGAAGAAACTGGGATCTGGAGAGTGAAGCGACCATCCAGGATTAAAGCCAGTGGCATCACTGCAAAGAAAACACTCAGTTCCCTTTCGTTGTGCTTATGTTTCCTGGGGATAGAATTGCCAGCCTATCTGTTTGCCTTCGCTATTACCAGGAAGCTTGGTTCTATTACACAGACACACAAAGTAGCAAACAGCTACAGGGTATCACAGAGCCCTGCAAGCTGATGGTCATACTGGCTCACAGAAAGCACCCTACTTTCAAAGGAGGCCCTGAGACTGGTACTGGATAAGGTGGCTTACCTCCTCATCATGGCCCAAAGCAATGAAGAAAGATCTTCTGGGCCTATAGTTTCTGGTCAACAGGAGCTCCAAGGCCTGCAGGATTGCCTAGGATTTAGAAGAGGAGAAAAACTTACTGTCTGAGGTGTTTTTTGGGAATGGTGGAATCTGATAGACTGGCTTTAAAGAACAAATTCAAGTGGTACAGAGCTCTGTACTACCTGAAAAGCATGCATTTATGAATGTCAGATGAAAAGGACGCAGTGGGCTGTCTAACCCCAATTCCTATATGGTTGAGAAATCAAAGTCCAGAAAAATGAAGTGAAAAACTGATAGCTACCATTCAGGCTTCCTGCACACAATTCTTTCAATATATCCTCCTTTCTCCATGAAAGCCAGTCACATTCTCCCATCCTGAATTCACCTTTTGGGCCCTAAGTCAGATAGTAAGCATAGAATTTCAGACCATCAGGGAGTTTTTGTTGTCCAGTGTGCCCCGGCCATGGATGAAGCCATCACGCTCCAGGCCTGAGAACGGGGGCACCTCCCATTCTTCTTCAGAGGCAGGAACCACGTCCATGTGAGCCATCAGCATGTAGGGCTGCAAACTGGGATCTGAGCCATAGACAGAGAACAGGTGGCTATACTGTCCCACGACTTCATGCTGGATAAAGCTGCGGTTGAACACTGTAGGAAAGGCTTGAGGCAAAGGGATGAGGAACAGTAAGAAATTGAGGGCAGCACTTTCCTTCCATTTCCCTACCATTTTCTGCTCCCAAGTCTTTTTTCTCTTTTTTTCCTTTCTGTATTTTTTGAATATGGATGTCTCTTAAAGATATAAATTCTGATCTATCTACTCAGTTTCTGAAATTCCTCTTCCATATGTGTGTGTATATATTTAAATATATATGTATAATATACATACATACA
>NW_026591578.1:0-3234 GCF_907164565.1 Psammomys obesus | reverse complement strand
ACACCAACCAAACAAAAAACAAAACAAAACTGAATAAGAGTATGTATTAGCCTGTCACCCACTTTACCTAGTTTATTGTCACTGCATATCCTTATTTTTGGAGACAGAGAGAGAGAGAGACTTGTAATTGCACCCAGAGTCTTGCACACACCAGGCAAACACTCTACCACTAAGCTTTATCTCCAGGCCCCTAGTTAATTCTCTCCTCCCCTCCCTTCTTTGGTGATGACTTCTTGCCTGGCTTCTGGTTTACTGACAAGGCTTTAGTCCCAGATCCATTTGTCCCAGAGTGTTAGAGTGGGGACTACTTGATATTCCATGGCCAGCTACATCTTGAAGGAGGAGCCTCCCTATTCTCCATAAGAATTTTTTTAAACTAAGGAAGATTTTAGACTCCTCCCTAACCTCTCCTTGGTTATAGGGGTGAATGGACAGGATGGTAAGATAGGTCAAGGATGTTGGCTGCCAAGAGGCTTAGGAATGTGCTAGTAATTATTATAAATGGACCCCACTCAGTGAAGTGCCTGCATGCTGTATGAATGTATGCAGGGGTGGAAGGTGCTGGGACATTTGCAAACGAGAGAGAATACTTTGTTTTACCTATTTAATCATATAGTTTATTAACTGATACATATTTAGCCAAAGGTTGGGGGTCAAACCCGCAGCTTACAGCTAGTTCTTAGTTCTTTATTTTTCAAAGACTAATCTATAGTCCTCACTTTACCCTCCACCAAGTGTAACTTTTAAATTCTTCCTTTTACACATTCCATGTACAAAGTGAAAAACCAACCCCCAAGACCATGACTGTTCTCTATTAGTGACAAAATATATTTCCTTATCACCTTGTCAAGGACAAGGTCTCCAGTGTATGTCTGCCACCCTTGGCCCTCGGTTTGCAGCTGACCTTTGCGAATGTATTCTCCAAACTCAGCGAGGGCTGTGGTGTTGGATTTCTCAGGGCTGAAAGACACTGTGGGAATCTGGATGGCACCTGTCAAGATTCAGCAGTCAAAGGATTAAAGTTGACAGAGGTTGCATGTTTCTAATAAAGAAATCTGAAACCATAGCTGAATGTGGCAGGCCACACCTGTAATTCCAGCTCCTTGGAGGAGCAGGAAACGGTTTCAACGAAGAAAAAACCAAAAATGAATGAATGAATAAATAAATAAAATTGAAATTTAAACCTTTTGAGGGTCAGCGTGACATTAAGAAGATTTGAATTTTAGAGTACTTGGGCTTTGTTGATGCTTTTAAGCCATGCTGTTGCTATGAGGTCTCTTGGCAAACTTTTGTTTTCTTCTGTGCAAAGGGACTCAGCTACAACCTACAGGCTTGCAGAGGTCTATTGCGTCATGCTCTGGGAAAACTCTTCCCAGCTCCTCACTCCATGATATGCACAAACTATCTCCCACTAGAGGTTAGCATTTGGACCCTGTGTTGGCCTGCAAATGTTTGCATAGGCAGTTTTTATTGATCCACTACTCAATGAACGGAAAAGAGGAGTTGAGCCCAGTGGTCACAACGCATGCCATGAACCTACAAATATGCTCTTCTTTCTTCTGAAAGGCGCAGACTTAAGCCAATGAGTTAGTTGCCTTGTTAAGTCCTCGTTTAAGGGGGGAGCTAATTACATATTCCACCCGAGGAACAATATATTCTCCGCTGACTCTAAAACAGCACTGAGAGCCCAGTCCTTGCTGGAATCCTGGGGAAGATCATTTAAACCAAGCAAATCAGTTTTGTTTTCATGCACCGCAGAGATATAAAAAGTCAAAAGATATAAAAGGTTCAAAGTACTACAAATACTGTTGGAGGCAGGTAGGGGCAGGGTGGATGCGGGCTATGCTGAGAAAGTGGAGCCTTCAGGATAGGCAAGGGAACACGGACTCGAATGGTGTGCTAGATCAGTTGCACGGTGTCCCGAAGGCGTGCGGGAACGCTGGAACTCTGGCCTGATCAGAGAGCAGTCCCAACGCAGACGGAGACAGTCCCGGGCTGACGGGGAACTGAGGGACCCACATCTGAGCACAAGAGGGCGGAGGTTCACCTTTCAGCGCCTCTTTAATAGCCATGCACTCCTCCTCGCTGAACTGGGAAGGGATCCTCGGCGCCCCCCGAATTTCTCTGCTCCTAGAGTCGGTGGATCCGGAGACGCAGGCGAGAAAGAGCAGGAGTGCAGTTACCTGGGCCGGCAAGTTAGCAACCCGCCCAGCCATGTTTGTCGGGAGGCACTGTCAATCTGGCTGCAGTTTGGACCTAGAAGCCTATTGCCTGAATCGCCGCTGACCAATCATCGCTTGGCCTGGATGGCAGCCAGCCAACCAACAGAACGACCCGCCCCTGCCCCAGGAGGCCTCTTTAGGGGTGTGTGGTTTCGCTTGAGAGTAGAGTCAGCAAGCAAACTGAAAGATCTGGGCTTGCCCTCTCTTTATCTGCTTTGAGATACTGCAAATGATTCATTTGCTGTATGAGAGAAAACTCGTTAAGTGTGTGTGTAATTTTTGACTCCTAGTCCCTAGGTTCTGTGGAGGAACTCAGTGAGTTACAGCTTTAATTTCACCGAAAACTGCAACAGAATGGCTGTTGATAGGTAGTGCTTTGACATACCAGCTCCATAGACTTTGCTCCTGTTTTGAACCCTTTCTTAGCATAACCATACACCATAATGTGAAAAGAATGGAATCTACTTGTAGCGGAGAGGTGATCTTGCGTCTTTCTTAAGGGCTAATCCAATACTACAGGTTCCCAAAGCTTTGAGATTTAAGCTTGCCTGCACTGGGGTTTTCCTTTTAAACGCTAACGAATGGTCCCCAAGTTTCTGTTTGAGTATATTCTTTGTCCTCAAGCTTCCATTCGTGATGGCTCTTAAATTCTTTTATTAAAGACACCAAGAACCCCAAGAGGAGACTGGAAAATTTTCAGGTATAATACGATGCCGCTGCTGGGACTCTGAACATTTTCTGGTAACAGGTCTTTCCTTTCTTTTAATTCTTTAATTGACAGAGAAAATGAAACCCAGTCCTGTGCCCCTAGACAGCATCAGATATGTTTCATTATGACATTTTATACATGTATGTAGAATGTTTTTTAAATCAAATTTACTCCCAACATCCTCTCTTGTCTCCCTCTCACACCCACTGATCACCTTGTTGTTCCAACTAATCTCCCTCTGTTATGTGTGCATGCGTGTGTGTGCATGTGTGTGTGTGTGTGTGTGTGTGTGTGTGTGTGTGT
>NW_026591577.1:0-1109 GCF_907164565.1 Psammomys obesus | reverse complement strand
TTTTTTTTCAGTGCTGATGACCTGAGTGCAGGGTTTTATCCTTCATTGACACTCTATCACTAATACAAATCTCCAACATCTCCACTTACATAAAGTACACATTTTATTAAGATTAATTACAGTTAACAAGGTGGTGGTAGCATGAACCTTTAAGCCTTACCTTCAGGGGGCAGAGGCAGGCAGATTTCTGAGTTCTAGTCCAGTTTTGTCTATAGAGTGCATTCTAGCACAGTGAACTTTACACAAACACTTTCTCGAAAAACAAACAATAACAAGAAATTAAATATCAAACTAAAGCACCCAGGAAATTTTAATATATTGCATCAATTTTAAGTTGTTACATGAAAAATCTCACCTTGGCAGGATCTTGAAAATGTCCTTCTGCAAAAAAAGATATTATTCCCTCAAAAGAAATAAAGAAAAATGAGGGTTTAAAAGCTCCTAAATAGCAAACTAACTTGTATTTTTTTTTCTTTTTTTCCTATTGAAATGTAGTACAGTCAAGAATTAGGATGAAAATTTGTGACATTTTATTAAAAAAAAAAAAAACTAAAGTGTTAACACATTTCACTCTTGGAATTTTGTAAGTATAAGGGAGTGCCTAGTTCAGGTTCAAAGTTTAAATTGTACTTCTGTAAGATTGTACTCTATTTCTTGATACTTCTTACCAAAACTAAAAAAAATAAATTAATTAAATTAAAATACATGTATCAGTGAAGAAGGCAAGCAATGGTTCTTCACCTCATAGAATTCATTTTAGCAAGTTAAAAATATTAAATAAGAAGTGTAAGAAAAGATGTGCATAGCATAAGAAAACACTGTCAGAAGAGCCTTTCAGGGAAAGCAACAAGCTAATATGTATGCTTGGAGGTCAGAGTTATGTCTGCATGTTATATACCACAAGAAGGATAAAAGAGAGAGAAAATAGTAAAATGGCATAGGGAAGGGTCAGAAAATACTGAAGCAATTTGAATGCATTGTAAAGAATTTGAATTTTTCTTGACTAAATTGATTGGACAGGATTATTTTAATTTCTCTGTAAATACACTATCCAGGAATGTGTATATATATATATATATATATATATATATATATATATATATATATAT
>NW_026591576.1:0-2005 GCF_907164565.1 Psammomys obesus | reverse complement strand
TATATATATATATATATATATATATATATATATATATATATATATATTTATGAAGCAGTTTATTAATAGGATCTATATACTATGATGACAGTTCAGACCAGTGTGAGACAAAATCTTCATGACTGGATTGAAGATATATTTTAAAAATAAAACTAACTGATTTTCTATTTGTTTTTATATAGATGTTAAACACACAAAGGGATATACATACACAGAGAAAAAGGAATTTTCTACATGCCAATAATTCAGTTTTGATAGTAATATAACTTGATATATAAATTATTTTAGCCAAAACTCTTCATAACTTATCTAGGTCACAAAGACAATTTAAAAATGTACAGTTTTAAATTTTGGAGCGGGGGGCGGAGCCAAGATGGCGACTAGCACACACAGTTTCCCAGCTGTGGAAGAGATAAAGTTCTGAGTTGATGAGTGGAAGAACTTCTGAAGGCAGGGAAACAACGGAGAGACTTTCTAAACGACATGGAACATCGCAGGAGGTGAAAACCTTGGTCTCGGGTCACCCAGGGACTTGTTTGGGGAAGGTGAGAAACAATCCTCTGATCTCTCAGCAACTCCCCTCTCCCAGACCTCCCTCCTCCTTGGCACAGCAGACTCGCCTTTCTCAGCACAGACCTAACTGCCTGGGGCCTGCAGCCCCAGAGGCAGAGCCCCAAGCCCTTTATCGGCAAAGGCCAGCAGTACCTGTCTCAGAGCCCCATATTCGCGCGGCGGCTGCACCATCTTTCCAGGGCGTGAGTCTGCTAGAGGCCATACTAGCTCCGCAGGAGCGCCATCACTGACAGTACGGCCCGCCCAATCCCACAGTGACAGAGAATACGCTATATACTCACCAAAACCAGATAAAAACGCCATACAAGCTAAACACACCAGGCGCTGGGCCTCCTAAGCTTGGAGAGCACAGTGAAGAGACCCCAGGACTTCCCAGAAAGCATCTGGACTAGCAACCCAATCTCCAGTTACAGCAGTACTTTCTAACCTGGCGGCGGAGCAGCACTGAGCTGGCAGGCCACATCAGCCCTCCAGTTTAAGACTAACCAGGGCCAAACCAGAGAACAAAATGCCTGGTTACCCTGATTCCTACTGACGTGACCACCCTGAAATCTCCAGCTGCAGCAAGACCTCATAACCTGGCAGTGACAGCAGCACGGAACTGGGGGAGCACATCAAAGAAGCTGGGCCAAACCAGAGAGCAGAGAGCCCAGATACCCCGGTCTCTGCCAAGTGACCTGCCTGTAAGTGAGTGCAGCCTTGAGAATCTGCAGATCCCCTGATCCTGGGTCCTTCTAAAACAGAAGCCAGGCATTGAACCCCCTCCCACCCACATACCCACTTTGGGAAACAGAGGGGCACTAGGGACATTGCAGTTCCTGCTCTGTGGGTCTAATTGAGGAGTTAAGGCAGTTAATGCCAGAAATTGCACTGCAACCATCACTAGCGCCTGCGACATATACATTGCAGAGCCCCTCCCACACATTCAAGGGTTCAACATTAGCCATCACTCTGTCCCTCGAGACACACGTCCACACACACTTACACACACACACACACACACACACACACACACACACACACGCACGAATGCATTTGCCTCTGATTGCGCCTGCGTACTTTCCTCCCACAGGTACAGCTCAGCACACGCTAAGGACACGGGACCTCTCTCAACTTCCTGAAAAATTCTCCAGACACGAGAGAGAGACAGTACCAGTCTGATCGGCAGAATCCAAAAACAAACAGGGAAGGTCTCAGATAAGCCAATGGCCAGGGGTAGGCGAAAGAACACTTCCAACATAAATCAGGACATCATGACTTCACCAGCAAACCCCAAAATCGATGGATACTCCAATTCATCAGAAGCACAGGAAAATGACCTTAAAGCCATGCTTGCTCAATTATTTGAGGCTCATAAGGAGGAAATGAACAAATCTTTCAAAGATTTGGCCAGTCAATTGGAGGTAAAGAAAGAAGAAATAGACAAAACCCT
>NW_026591575.1:0-19152 GCF_907164565.1 Psammomys obesus | reverse complement strand
CATGAAAACAGAATTAGAATCAATAAAGAAAACACAAAATGAGAAAACCCTTGAGCTGGAGAACTTGGAGAAAAGATCAGGAACCACAAAAGTAAGCATCACCAACAGAATACAAGAGATGGAAGAGAGAATCTCTGGAGCTGAAGACACACTTGCAGAACTTGATACTTCTCTCAAAGAAAAAGTAAAATCAGAAAAGTTCCAATCACAAAATATCCAAGAAATCAAGGACGCTATGAAAAGACAAAATCTAAGAATAATAGGAATTGATGAAAAAGAAGACTCCAGGCTCCAAGGTCCAGAAAATATTTTCAAGAAAATAGTAGAAGAAAATTTTCCCAACTTAAAAAAGAGATGTCCATAAATATACAACAGGCCTACAGAACTCCAAATAGACTAAACCAGAAAAGAAACATCACGTCACATCATAGTCAAAACACTAAAACAAAGAAAAGATATTAAAAGCAGCCAAGGAAAAAGGCCAAGTAACATATGAAGGTAGATCTATCCGAATCACACCGGACTTCTCATCAGAAACTATGAAAGCCAGAAGGGCCTGGGCAAGTATCATGGAGACCCTAAGAGATTACAAATGTCAACCCAGACTATTATAGCCTGCAAAGCTTTCAATCAACATAGATGGAGAAAACAAAATATTCCATGACAAAACTAAATTTACGCAATACCTACACAGCAAACCAACCCTACAGAAGATGCTAGAAGGAAAACTCCAATCGAAGGAAAACAACTTCACCCAAGAAAACAGGGCATACAGATAATATCCCCACAAAAACGAAAGGAAAATAAGCAATGAAACAGGGTAAGATCACCGACTCCATTACAAAAGGAACTAACATGCATTGGTCACTACTATCTATCAATATCAATGGACTCAACTCACTAATAAAAAGACACAGGTTAACTGAATGGATACTGAAACAGGATCCAACATTCTGTTGCATCCAAGAAACACACCTATGCAACAAAGATAAACACTACCTCAGAGGAAAGGGCTGGAAAAATGTTTTTCAAGCAAATGGTTCCAGAAAACAAGCAGGAGTAGCCATCCTAATATCTAATAAAATAGACTTTCAACCCAAGTTAATCAAAAAAGATAAGGAGGGCCATTATATTCTTATCAAAGGAAAAATCCAACAAGAGGACATCACAATCTTGAATATCTATGCCCCAAATACAAGAGCACTGACATTCATAAATGAAACATTATTAAAGCTTAAATCATACATTTATCCTAATACCCTAATAGTGGGAGACTTCAACACTCCACTCTCACCAAGGGACAGATCAACTAGATAGACACCAAATAGGGAAATAAAAGCACTCAGCAATCCCTAAATCAAATGGACCTAATAGACGTCTACAGATCTTTTCACCCAAACTAAAAAAGAGTACACCTTCTTTTCAGTACCGCATGGAACCTTCTCCAAAATAGACCATATAGTGGGTCACAAAGCAAGCCTCAAAAGATACAAAAGGATTGAAATAATCCCTTGTATACTATCTGACCACCATGGACTAAAGCTGGACATCAACAACAACAGAAACAACAAAAAGCCGACACGCACATGGAAACTGAACAACTTACTACTCAATGACAGCTGGGTCAAGGAAGAAATAAAGAAAGAAATTAAAGACTTTCTAGAATTCAATGAAAATGAAGGCACAACATACCCAAATTTATGGGACACATTGAAAGCAGTGCTCAGAGGAAAATTTATAGCACTAAGTACCTGCAAGAGAAATTCGTAACATCATATACAAACAACTTAATGGCCCAACTGAAAAACCCAGAAAAATAAGAAACAGATACACCCAAGAGGAGCAGACGGCTGGATATAATCAAACTAAGGGCTGAAATCAATCAATTAGAAACAAATAAAACTATCCAAAGAATCAATGAAACAAAAAGCTGGTTCTTTGAGAAAATCAACAAGATAGATGAACCCTTAGCCAAACTAACTAAAAAGCAGAGAGAATCTATCCAAATTAGCAAAATCAGAAATGAAAATGGGGACATAACCACAGACACTGAGGAAATCCAAACAATTATTAGGTCATACTACAAAAGCCTATATGCCACAAAATTTCAAAATCTAAACGAAATGGATAATTTTCTTGACAGATTCCATCTACCAAAATTAAGTCAAGGTCAGGTAGAAAGACTGAATAACTCTATATCTCCCAAGGAAATTGAAGCAGTCATTAACAGTCTCCTCTCTGAAAAAACCCCTGGGCCAGATGGTTTCAGCGCTGAATTCTACCAGACCCTCAAAGAAGTGCTAACACTAATTCTCCTCAAACTATTCCACAAAATAGAAACAGAAGGAACACTACCAAACTCATTCTATGAAGCCACAGTCACCTTGATACCTAAACCACACAAAGACCCAACAAAAAAAGAGAACTTCAGACCTATCTCTCTTATGAACATTGACGCAAAAATACTCAATAAAATACTTGCAAACCGAATCCAAGAACATATCGAAGTTATCATCCACCATGACCAAGTAGGCTTCATCCCAGGCATGCAAGGGTGGTTCAACATACGGAAATCCATCAATGTAATCCATCAATGTAATCCACCACATAAACAAACTGAAGGAGAAAAACCACCTGATCATCTCCTTAGATGTTGAAAAAGCATTTGACAAAGTCTAACACCCATTCATGTATAAAGTCTTGGAGAGATCAGGGATACAAGGCACATACCTAAACATAGTAAAGGCAATATAGAGCAAGCCTATAGCTAACATCAAACTCAATGGAGAGAAACTTAAATCAATCCCACTGAAATCAGGGACAAGACAAGGCTGCCCATTGTCTCCATATCTCTTCAACAATCAATTAATGGGACCTCATGAAACTGAAAAGCTTCTGTAAAGCAAAAGACACAGTCATCAAAACAAAATGAAAGCCTACAGATTGGGAAAGAATCTTCACCAACCCTTTATCTGACAGAGGACTCATATCCAGTATATATAAAGAACTAAAGAAGCTGAAAAGCAGCAAACCAAGTAATCCACTTAAAAAATGGGGAACAGAGCTAAACAGAGAATTCTCTGTAGAGGAATACTGAATTGCAGAGAAGCACTTAAAGAAATGCTCAACCTCATTAGCCATTAGGGAAATGCAAATGAAAACAACTCTGAGATGTCACCTTACACCCATCAGAATGACCAAGATAAAAAACTCAAGTGACAACACATGCTGGAGAGGTTGTGGTGAAACGGGAACCCTCCTCCACTGCTGGTGGGAATGTAAACTGGTACAACCACTTTGGAAGTCAATCTGGTGCTTTCTCAGACAATTAGGAGTAGTGCTACCTCAAGACCCAGCTATACCACTCCTAGGTATATACCCAAAATTTGCTCAAGTACACAACAAGGACATTTGTTCAACCATGTTTGTAGCAGCTTTATTTGTAATAGCCAGAACTTGGAAACAACCCAGATGTCCATCAACAAAGGAATGGATACAGAAATTGTGGTATTTTTACACCATGGAATACTACTCAGCAATCAAAAAGGAGGAAATCATGAAATTTGCAGGCAAATGGTGGGATCTAGAAAAGATCATTCTGAGTGAAGTATCCCAGAAGGAGAAAGACAAACACGGTATATACTCGCTTCTATAGACCTACAAGATATGATAAACATAATGAAATCTACACATCTAAAGAAGATAATTAAGAAAGTGGACATGGGTGAAGATGATCAATGCACAAATGGGATGTGCATTGAAGGTATGACATGAATCTACCGCAAAAGGCATTTGAAAGACTCTACCTAGCAGTATTTCAAAGTAGACACTAAGACTCATAACCAAACCATGGCAGAGTGCAGGGAATCATATGAAAGAAGGGGAGTTAGTATGATATGGAAAGGATAGGAGCTCTGCAAGTACCAAATATATCTGGGCACAGGGCCTTTTTTGAGACTGACACTCAACCAAGGACCATCTATGGATATAACCTAGAACTTCTGCTCGGATGTGGACCGTGGTAGCTCAGTAACCAAGTAGTTTTCCAAAGTAAGGGGAACAAGGACTATTTCTAACAGGATCTCAATGTCAGGCTCCTTGACTCCCCCCCCCCCCAGGGGAGGAGCCGTCCTGTTAGGTCACAGAGGAGGACTCTACAGCCAGCCCTGAAGAGACCTGATAAAACAGGGTCAAATGAAAGAGGAGGAGGTCCTTCCCTATCAGTGAACTTGGAAAGGGGCAGGAAGGAGACCAGGGAGTGAGTGTGGGGTTGGGGAGGGAATGAGTGAGCGGGATTCAGCGGGGACACAGAGTTCACAAAATGTAACTTAAAAGAAAATTAAAATAAAAAAGAATACATTTAAAAAATCTTCAATTAAGATAGGTATAGCAAACTATAGCTCATAGGCCAGTAAGCCAATGCTTGTTTTTAAAAATAAAGTTTAATTATTAAAACCCATCCATATCTATTTCTGGATTGTCTGTGGCTACATTGCAAGGCCACAGTGTTACAGCTGAGTAGATTCAATAGAGACTGGGTTGTGGGCAGTATTAAAAAATGTTTTGATCTTTACAAAAAAAAAAAAAAAGCTTGACAACCCTTGATTTAAATTGTTACTCTCAATTCTATATTCAATCCATGCAGTTCATGCTAGTAATTTGAAAGTCTCCATTGTCTAAATTTGATTTTGTAATTGAGTTTTTTGACTGGTCAAAAGTTTATAATTCTCAGAGTTTACTCCTTACAAGTGTGAATAAATATGTTTTTCCAAAAAAATAAAAATAAAAATTTAATTAAAAATACTTGAAAGCTTGTTATTTGGAAATTTTAAAATATAAAATTATGTTGAAAATTGTGAGATAAATAATTATTGCTTTATTATATTATATTTGTATGCATGTTATATATTCAGTCTAAATAAAATCCCAAGCTCTTCATATACTAATAAATGTATTGTACTCAAAACACACACATACACACACACAAACAAAACCTAAGAATAATAGGAATAGAGGAAATAGAAGATTCATGTCTCCAAGGCTCAGAAAGTACTTTCATCAAAATCATAGAAGAAAATTTTTCCAACTTATAGAACCGGCCTATAAGCATATAAGAGGCCTACAGACCACTTAATAAATTGACCAGAAAAGAAAATCTTCCTGCCATATAATATTCAAAACAGTAAGTATACAGAACAAAGAAAAAATACTAAAAACTGCAAGAGAAAAAGGCCAAGTTACATATAATGGCAAAACCATCAGAAGCAAACCTTACTTCTCAAAAGAGACTATGAAAGCAAGAATGACCTGAATGGATTTCATACAGACCCTAAGGGAGCGCAGATGTCAGCCCAGGCTACTCTACCCAGCAAAACTCTCAAGCATCACAGAGAAAGAATTTAGGGACACAACACCATTCACAATAGCCACTAACAACATAAAATACCTTGGTGTGACTCTAACCAAGCAAGAGAAAGACCTGTTTCAAAAAAAGGTTCAAGTCTTTGAAGAAAGAAATTGAAGAAGATATCAGAAGATGGAAAGAGCTCCAGTGTTCATGGATTAGCAGTATTAACATACTAAAACATATTAACATTGCCATCTTACCAAAAGCAATCTACAGATTCAATGTAATTCTCATGAAATTACCAAGTCAATTCTTCACAGACATTGAAAAAAATTCTCTACTTCATGTGTTATAACAAGAAACTCAAATAGCTAAAACAATCCTCTACAATAAGAGATCTTCTGGAGGTATCTCCATCCCGAATGTCAAGCTATATTATAGAGCAAGAGTAATAAAACTTTATGGTATTGCCATAGAAACAGACTGGTATATAAAGAGAATCAAACAGAAGACCCAGAAATAAACCCACCCGCTTAAGGACTCATGATTTTTGACAAAAATGCCAAAACCATACAATAGAAAAAAGACAGCGTCTTCAACAAATGATGCTCATCTACCCTGATATCTGCATGTAGAAAATGCAAATAGGTCCATACTCATCACTCTGCACAAAACTAAATTCCAAGTGGATCAAAGGCCTCAACATAAACCCAGGAACATGAAACTTGTTAAAAGAAAAAGTGGGGAAGAGGCTTGAACTCATTGTTACATTTAAAAAAACCTCCTGAACAGAACAACAATAGCACAGGCTCTAAGAACAAAATGAGACCTCATGAAACTGAAAAGCTTCTGTAAAGCAATGGGAACTGTTGTCAGAACAAAACAACAGGTACAGACTGGGAAAGGATCTGCACCAACCGTATATCTGACAAAGGGCTAATATCCAGAATATACAAAGAACACAAGAAGTTAAAAAGCAGTAAATGAAGTAATCAATTAAAATGTGGTACAGAGATGAACAGAATTCTCAATAGAGAAATATTGAATGGCAGATAATTATTTAAAGAAAATTTCAATGCCTTTAGTCATCAGGAAAATGCAAATCACAATGACCCGGTTATTTCACCTTACACCCATCAGAAGTACTAAGATCAAAACTCAAGTGACACAACATCTGGAGAGGATGTGGAATAAGGGACACCCTCCTCCATTGCTGGTGGGAATGTAAACAATATAATCACTTTGGAAATCAATCTGGTGCTTCTCAGACAATTAGGATAATGCTTCCTCAAGATCCAGCTATACCACTCCTAGCATCCATATGATGCTCAAGGACACAACAAGGACATTTGCTAAACCATGTTCGTAGCAGGTTTGTTTATAATAGTCAGAACCTGGAAACAACCCAGAAGTCCCTCAACTGAGTAATGGATTCAGAAATTGTGGTACGTTTACACAATGGAATAGTACTAAACAAGGAAATCATGAAATCTGTAAGGAAATGGTGGGATCTGGAAAAGATCAACCTGAGTGAAGTATCCCAGAAGCAGAAAGACACACATGGTATATACATTCTTCAAAGTAGATATTAGACATATAATAAAGGATAATCATACTAAAATCTGTACACCTAAAGAAACTAAGGAAGAAGGAAGATCCTGGTTAAGTTGCTCAATTCTCATTCAGGAAAGCAAACAGGATAGGCATTGGAAGATGGAGTAAACAAGGAACAGGAAAGGAACCTACCACAGATGACCTTTGAAAGACTGCCCTGCATGGTATTAACGCAGATGCTGAGAATCATAGCCATACTTTGGGCAGAGTGCAGGAAATCTTAAGAAAGATGGGGGAGATAAAAAGACAGACAAGGAGAGCAACCGAACTGAAAATCTGGGCACAGACGAATATCCCAACCAAGGACCTTGCATGGTGATAACATTAGAACCCCTGCACAGATGTAGCCCATGGTAGCTCAGTCTCCAAGTAGGTATCCTAGTAAGGGGAACAGGGACTGTCTCTGACATGAACTTAGTGTCTGGTTTTCTGATCACTTCCCAATGAAGGTGGCTCAGTCTTACCAAACTACAGAGCAAGACATGCAGAAAGTCTTGTTGATTCCTGATAGGCTATGCTCAAAGGGAAGGGGAGTTGCCTGTGGGAGGGGCATGACAGAAAAAGATGGAGTGAGAGAGTGATTGGGTGGTGAGTGAGAAGGTTCTACAGCTAAAACACAAAGTGAATAAATTGTTTTAAATAAAAATATACTTTAAAAATGATAAAAATTAGTAATGTAGAATAAATCACATTGATCTTAAAATGTCCAGTGGCAATAAGTAATTATAATTTTTCACTGAACTAAGTATTTTTCCCTTTGTGTGGTCCATAGCATAGGATGAAACAAATAGCACTGAACCATCAGCTACTCTTAAAATCACTCCAATTCCTTAAATAAAACCAAGTCCCCAAATTTCTATGAAGAATGGACTTATGTGAGAAGTTCCCCTGTTTTTTCCAAGAGAATGTTCTAGAAGCAAGGAATAGTAAGGAAGGTGTTACAAGAATACATTAATAAATGAATGACTCAGATAAGAAAGAAACACCAACATGGACTATTGTAGAAGAGCATGTTTAGCAGGAGGATGCTTCAGTCTTCATAATTACTTTTTTAAATGTCCTTACGGCATCCAAAGAGAAAAATAAATGATGACCAAAAAAAAAAAAAAAAGCCAAAACACACATAACAACAACAGCAACAAATACCTCAGCAGTCTTTCAATGGTAGGATTCTAGCATCCTGGACTACATATATTTATATTATTCATGATTCATGAATCAATACATTCAGGTATCCTGTTATATTTTATAGATTAGGAAACAGAAAGCTTTTGACCAAAACATAATAAAACTGGAAATTCTAGAGAATATATTTAAAATTTTAAAACAATCTTTCAATACGACATGATTTTTTAATTGAAAATTAATCTCTGTGTGCGTGTTTGTGTTTATCTTGAGAAAGCTATGTAAATACATATGCGTATCTTCTCATAGGGCAAAGGAAACCCACTACAAACCATAAACTCTCACAGCTGTAGATGGTCTTCAAAGTGAGTCCAGGACAGTCAAGGCTACACAGAGAAACCCTGTCTTGAAAAAACAAAATAAAATAATATAAAAGCACGCCTGTATTCCAACGTGATCACACAGATCTATTTCTTTGGACGTGATCTCTTGCCAGAGCAGCCATGTTGCTGGATTAAAATTTCTCTACATCTCTTCCCCAAACTTTGGGTAGAGTGCAGGGAATCTTATGAACAAAGAGGGAGATAGTAAGACCTGAAGGGAATAGGAGCTCCACAAGGAGAGCAACAAAACCAAAATACCTGGGCACAGGGGTCTTTTTTGAGACTGATACTCCAACTAAGGACCATGCATGGAGTTAACCTGGAACTCCTGCTCAGATGTGGCCCATAGCAGCTCACTATCCTAATGGGTTTCCTAAGAAGTGGAACAGGGGCTGTCTCTGACATGAACTCAGTGGCTGGCTCTTTGATCACCTTCCCCCTGGGGGTGGGGCAGCCTTGTCAGGCCACAGAGGAAGACAATGCAGCCAGTCCTGATGAGACCTGATAGGCTAGGGTCAGATGGAAGGAGTGGAGGACTTCCCCTATCAGTGGACTAGGGAAGGGACTTGGGAGGAGAAGTAGGATGGAGAGAGGAATTGGGAGTGGCACAAGAGCAGGGCTACAGCTGGGATACAAAGTGAATAAATTGTAATAAACAAAATATTTAAAAAGAAAATAAAATTTTCTTAAGTATGTAAAAAATGTGGACACTTCAGAAATTTGTATCCTTTTTACTATATGGGAAATAATTCAATTACTTCTTTTTATGTATGGGAGTCAAGTCCCTTTCTTTTAGGATATTTGTGATTAATTTCTCCCAAATAATTGCTACAAGCTCTTTGCCAGTCTTTATTAGTTATCCATATTGAGGTAATTTCAGTGTTGGTATAAGTCACTATGACCTCACTTGGGTGTATTCTTACTAATTGATGAAGTTTTATGCTTTCTTTCACAATCAAATATAAAACATTTCAATATATTTTTTAGTTTTTTATTCTGTTTATGTGCTAAGAAGATATTCCTAAATATTCTAAAATATCGTCTTCTCCCTGTATGAGGGTTCAATACGGAAATGAACAGAAGGTAAGAGAACAGTCAATATAGTCAATTTTGGGATCTAGGCGGTTCACATGTATGTCTTGCACTTTTGTTTTACCTGAGTCAACTCTTAGCTTCAACTGTTAATTGTCTAGGGCTGTATAAGTTTGTAAAGTTTGAAAGAAATTATTCAACTCTTTAGTAGTTAATAAAATTGTAGATTTTTATTAGTTAATACCTCCCAATAGTTTTTGAAAGCCATTAAGGGTTTGTAACTGATCTTTTCTGATCTGTACTTTTTTGTGGTTGAATATTTTGTTGACTTTATTTAAATCCTAAATAGTTGATAGGATCTCTTCCCTGTATTTTTTTTCAGGAGCAATTTGTAAATCCAAGTAGGTAAAATAATTTTTGCTTCATTAAACATTCTTCCTAATATATTTACATCAGAATTGGTCAACAAGCTATCATCTATATGTAAATTATAGATTGAGGAATTTTTAATGAATTATTTCTAGTGGCCGTCGCACAAAAATAGTGACATAGAGTTGAACTACTTAACATTTCTTGAGAAAATTTTTCTATTGCTATCTTTTAACAGGTAGAGCATAATTGTAAGTATATTTTGCAGAAGCAATTTTTTCTTTATCTTGCTCTTGTAGGGAGAATAGTAAAGAATCATTTTTTTAAAGTCAATTATTATTATAGACCATCCTTTTGGTAATAAAGAAAGCAAGGATATTGCAGTCTGTAATGAACCTTTATATTGGATCACTGTATTTATAGACCTTAGGTCAATTAATATCCCCCAATTTCCAGATTTCTTTTTAATTACAAATATAGGAGAACTCGAAAGAATTGTAGACTTTTCTCTATGTTGAACTTCCAGCTGTTCTTGTACCAACCTCTCAGGTCCCTGTAATTTTTTCTTTATTTAAGGGCCATTGTTCTACTTACACAGGCTTGTCAATTAGACATTCTAAAGTTAAGGCTATTGTTTTCCTGATACCTTCAGAACTTACTAGAGCTGCTCTGCACTTGATCAGTGGGCTATTTGTGGCTAAGTCCAGGGCACTGTTGTCTTCTGTAGCATGTATTAGGTCTCTAGTACCAAGTTTAAATGAGCTATTCCACTGTTGACAGGAAATGTCTTACTCTTACTGTCTGTTGCCTTGGTGTGATCTAACTTCCTTAGGAAGTTTAAAGTTCATAAGTGATTACCCGCATATATTTTTTTGATCTACATTCATTAGTTCAATGCCTATCTTGACTTCACCTGAAAGGCTGAGGTCTTCTAGAAAAGTCTCTAGGTAATTGTCTACAATCCCTTTTCAAACGCCTTGTCTCCCACAGTTAAAACAATGGACATTTTTGATATCTAGAATTATTGACTATTGCTTTTCCAGTTACATAGTCATTAAAGTCATTATCAGCAGTAGTTCTAATCCATTCATCCATGGGTACTGATTAAGTTTTTAAAGGTCTAAGAACTTTACACTCTGCATTTGCATGTTTTTAAAGCTAAAGATTCAATTAATAGCCATTTCACATATGGATCTGATATTGTCCTATCTATAGCCGACATTAAATCATATGAAAAGTTGTTAAAAGTCTCTATGGAGTTTTGAATAATCTTTGTGAATGCACAGATCTTTTTGCTTGTTTTTCCACCTAATACCAGGCTAGTAAAGCTACTAAAGTAGCTTGTGTAATAATAGAGTCATCAAATTGCAGCTGCTGTCTTAAATCAGCAAATTGACCTTCACCTAACAATTGGTCTTTCATGATATTAACATCTTTAGACCTATTATAATTTGCCATACTTACAGCTTCTTGCACCATGTCAGCCATTGTAATAGAGAAACAGTTTCCAGTACAGCTGCTGCTAAATCTTCCCAGTCTTGAGAGTTAATCCTGCTTTGGGTCCTATTCATTTACTACCTGTCTCACATAGGGTGAGTGAATTTATCTTTCATAGTTTTGTATTATCATAGCTAGTTTTTCTTGTCTGCAGCTACTTTTGTTTTTGTACAGCTATTTTTCAACCTTTTTTGAGAGGAAATTTATAAAGATTGCAAGTGAAAGTAGGGAAAGTCTTACTCTGGTGGTCATAGTTGCAGTACTATGATAGCTATTTCAGTTAATGTTTCTATCTCCCCAACTTCTACTCATGGTCTAAAAGAATCTGAAATGAAATTTTCCTTTTTTTATTATTATTATGTATACAGTACTCTTCCTGCATGTATGCCTATACACCAGAAGAGGGCACTAAATCTCATTCTAGATGGTTATCAGCCACCACATGGTTGTTCTGAATTGAACTCAGGACCTTTAGAAGAGCAGACAGTGTTCTTAACTGCTGGGCCATCTCTCTAACCCGAATTTCTATTTTTTAATTCAAGAAAATTCTGTCTGTAAAATTAATATTGTCTTTTGGGGTGGCTTGCTCTGATTCACTGTCTCAGAAACTCCTGTGTTCTTCTGGGCTTGAGGCTCCTGCAACTCTGGAGTCTCCACAGGTATACAGCTCAACTTGAAGAACTGATGGTTCCTTTGGAGATTATTCAAGGCAATTGTTTCCTTTACATCTTCATGTCAGATGTCTTCTGTCCTCTGTGATGTTTCTGTTAAATATCTTCATCATTTTGTAAAATTAATTGGCTATTCCATCTCCAATAACATTGTTTTTTTTATAAATATGCTGTGTATCAGATATAAATGTTGCATCTATTTCCTTAGATGAGGAGATGAGATAAGAACTATATCCAAGCTATATGATTGCATGGCTGAGGCAGAGCCCAAGTCATTTCTTTCTCTGCTTTAGCTATCCCTAGGCCTAGCTTAGGCCTATAATCTAATCTTCTATAAACCTGGACCTTGAAGGTTCAACTTCCATCCTTTGCTTGCTAACCAAAGACTAGAATATTTTCAGCCTCCATGACTAACTGTTGAATAAAGCTCATCATTCCAGGTTTATTCTGAACTCTGGTTGGCTGGTTCATGTCAGACACTCTAGCTCAAATTCCTCTCTAATCTGACTGATTCATACTGACTTCTTTCAGATTCTGACTGAATTGCTCTACTTGGAATAACTGCCTCTGAACTTCATGGACTGAACTGCACTGACTGCACTGATAACAAAAAGAATGGAACTGAATAGAACTGCATAAAATCAACTGCACTCAATTCAACTGCACAGAAGTATACTCTTCTCCTCTCTCTCCATAAGCTGCTCTTAAGTAGCTTTTCTTCCCTGTCTATTCTAATAAAAGTTGTGCATATTCTCCCTCTGACTCATTCTGTCAAATCTTTCTCTGATTCATTACTTTGTCTGCTGATCAATTAGATGTCATCGTTTGGGATTAAAGGTCTGTACTAAAAGTGTGTCTGCATTCCATCCAGGAAGAGTACAAGTGTCTATTCCAGCCAGAGGGAGTAAAGTTATATACTAAGGGTGTGTTTGCATTTAGCCAGGTCACACAGACCTAGGTGTTTGGATGTGATTTTTTTTTGCCAGAGGAGTTGTGTTGTTGTATTAAACTTCTTCTATACACAAGTATTTTACTCTGATAGGTGAGCTACGAAAATCAACTGGCATAAAAATTAAGTTTTGTCTCACAACTCCAAAATCAAGCACATGGTGTATTAGAGAAAAAAAACATTCTGAATCCATAGAATTACATATACTTGATTTTGAGAATCTCTCTACTGCCTATTTTATGTTACTAAATAATTTGTATGTATGATCTTCTATCTATCTAGAATTAAATTTGACTGACAAGCATAAGTAGCTGTATGCAATTTTAACAGTGCTAATGGCAAGTGGTATGATTTACTTCCAAGATTTTCTGTTATTCCAATTAGTGATCATTGATTCTGTCAAATGCTTCTAATGTCTCTTCCAGAATCATGACTGAATATGCTCAAAAGCCATAATACTCTTTTAGACCTCTATGCAATGAATACAGTGTTCTGAATTCTAGACACAGTATCTCTATTTGGCAGGAAGTCACTGTTCAGCTGTTATACACATCAGAATATAAAAAACAAGCTGGTTGTGAGCCTAGTCTTTAATGGTTGAGCCAAGAAAGACCTGGAGGGGGCAGGATCTCCACAAGGAGAGCAATAGAATAAAAAAAAATCTGGGCACAGGGGTCTTTTCTCAGACTGATACTCCAACCAAGGACCATGCTTGGAGATAACCTAGAAATCCCAGCTCACATGTAGCTCATGGCAGCTCAGTATCCAAGTGGGTTACATAGTAATGGGAACAGGGACTGTCTGTAACATGAACTCAGTGGCTGGCTCTTTGATCACCTCTCCCTGAGAGGAGAGCAGCCTTACCAGGCCACAGAGGAAGAAAATGCAGCCAGTCCTCATGAGACCTGATAAAAGGACCTCCCCTAGCAGTGGACTTGGAAAGGGGCAGGGAAGAGATGAGGTAAGGTGGGAGGGATTGGGAGGATATGAAAGAGGGGGCTACAGCTGGGATACAAAGTAAATAACCTGTGATTAATATAAAAAATTAATTAAAAACAAAAGAGAGGAGTACCTTCCCCTATCAGTGGACTTGGAGAGGGGTATGGGAGATGAGGGAAGGAGGGTGAGACTGTGAGGGATTGAAGGATGGCGCTACAGCTGGGATACAAAGTGAATAAACTGTAATTAATATGAAAAATAAAAAATTAGAATAAAAAAGCTATCTTTCCTATGGTTTGGAGGTGTTCACTAGCAGAATTACTGATGTGCTCAAATATAATTACAAATATCTTCTGAGAGTTTTCTTTTCTGTGTTTTCTCTTATGATAGTCTGTATGGCATCTATACTGCTTTAGCACAAGGTGATGTTCTCAAATGAGGTTCACATTAGTTGTACCTTACAGCTAAAATCATACAAAATACCAGATTTTAATCTGGAGGAAGAGATAAATTCATGCCTTTGGGAAAATATATCTGTTCATAGTTGTTCACCACTCTTTAAGTAACCTCTAAAAAACTCACTTTACTCAACTTCATCTACTTGAATGAATAGTATTTTGACCTATGGTTCTTTTTTTTTCTTATCAGTTACATTTTATTAACTCTGTATCCCAACCATGTCCCGATCCCTCATTCCCTCCCAGTCCCTCCCTCCCTCCCTCATCTCCACCGTGCCCCTTGCCAAGTCCACTAATAGGGGGGACCTCCTCCCCATTCATCTGATCCTGTTTTATCAGGTATCTTCAGGACTGGCTGCAAAGCCCTCCTCCGTGGCCTAACAGGACTGCTCCTCCCTTGGGGGGTGGGGAGGCCAAAGAGCCAGTCATTGAGTTCCTGTTAGAAACAGTCCTTGTTCCCCTCACTATGGGAAACCAATTGGTTACTGAGCTACCACAGACTACATCTGAGCAGAGGTTCTAGGTTACATTCATACATGGTCCTTGGTTGCATGTCAGTCTCAGAAAAGACCCGGTGCCCAGATATATTTGGTCCTTGTGGAGCTCCTATCCTTTCCTCATCAGACTAACTCCCCTTCTTTCTTATGATTCCCTGTACTCTGCCAAACGTTTGGTCATGAGTCTTTGCTTTGAAAACACTGCTAGTTAGAGTTTTTAAAATGCGCTCAGTAGACTCCTGTCAATGTTCAATGCGCATCCCATCTGTCTTTCAAAACAAGGATTGATAATCTTACTCCATGTCCGCTCTCTTGATTATCCTTTTTAGGTGTATAGATTTCATTATGTTTATCATATCTTATAGGTCTATATAAGTGAGTATATACCGTGTTTTCTTTCTCCTTCTGGGATATTTCACTCAGGATGATCTTTTCTAGATCCCACCATTTGCCTGCAAATTTCATGATTTCCTCCTTTTTGATTGCTGAGTTGTATTCCATTGTGTAAAAATACCACAATTTCTGTACCCATTCCTCCATTGATGGACATCTGGGTTGTTTCCAAGTTCTGGCTATTATAAATAAAGCTGCTATAAACATGGTTGAGCAAATATCCCTTTTGTGTACTTGAGCAAACTTTGGGAATATACCTAGCAGTGGTATAGCTGGGTCTTGAGGAAGCACTATTCCTAATTGTCTTAGAAAGCGCCAGATAGATTTCCAGAGTGGTTGTACCAGTTTACATTCCCACCAGCAGTGGAGGAGGGTTCCCCTTTCTCCACAACCTCTCCAGCATGTGTTGTCCCTTGAGTTTTTCTTTTTGGCCATTCTGATGGGTGTAAGGTGAAATCTCAGGGTCGTTTTTATTTGCATTTCCCTGATGGCTAATGAGGATGAGCATTTCTTTAAGTGTTTCTCTGCCATTCGATATTCCTCTACAGAGAATTCTCTGTTTAGCTCTGTTCCCCATTTTTTAAGTGGATTACTTGGTTTCCTGCTTTTCAGCTTCTTTAGTTCTTTGTATATACTCGATATTAGTCCCCTGTCAGATGAAGGGTTAGTGAAGATTCTTTCCTAATCTGTAGGCAGGCATTTTGTTTTGATGACAGTGTCCTTTGCTTTACAGAAGCTTTTCAGTTTCATGAGGTCCCATTTATTGATTGTTGCTCTTAGAGCCTGTGTTGTTGGTGTTCTGTTCAGGAAGTTGTCTCCTGTGCCAATGAGTTCTAGGCTGTTCCCCACTTTTTCTTCTAACAGATTTAGAGTATCTGGTTTTATGTTGAGGTCTTTGATCCACTTGGACTTTAGTTTTGTGCAGGGTGATAAATATAGATCTATTTTCATTTTTCTGCATGTGGACATCCAGTTGGACCAGCACCATTTGTTGAAGATGCTGTCTTTTTTCCATTGAATGGTTTTGGCTTCTTTGTCAAAAATCGAGTATTCATAGGTGTGTGGGTTTATTTCCGGGTCTTCTATGCGGTTCCATTGATCCTCCTTTCTGTTTTTATGCCAATACCATGCAGTTTTTATTACTATTGCTCTGTAGTACAACTTGAGATCGGGGATAGAGACACCTCCAGATGATCTGTTGTTGTACAGGACTGTTTTGGAGATTCTGGATTTTTTGTTTCTCCATATGAAGCTGAGAATCTTTTTTTCAAGGTCTGTAAAGAATTGAGTTGGTATTTTGATGGGAATTGCATTGAATCTGTAGATTGCTTTTGGCAGGATGGAAATTTTCACAATGTTAATCCTACCAATCCATGAGCATGGGAGATCTTTCCATCTTCTGAGATCTTCTTCGATTTCTTTCTTCAGAGACTTGAAGTTTTTCTCAAACAGGTCTTTCACGTGCTTGGTTAGTGTCACCCCAAGATACTTTATGTTATTAGTGGCTATTGTGAAGGGTGTTGTTTGACCTATGGTTCTATCCCTTTTTAAGGGCAGATATTAACTTTAGTTTTCCTCAAAAAAGTCATTTGGCACCTAAACAGATTCCCAGTAGAACCAAACATGAAATGTTACTGCCTTTCTCAATGTAGTAAGGGCTTAAGCACCACTTTGACAAATATGATCTGCTACGTGATTATGGGGAAACCCTTAAATAGGTGATGAGTTAAAAATTGTGTTGATATACATTTAAGAGAAACTCACAGTTGTGTTCCTGCCCACTACTGGTGCCTCTCTTCCTTTCCCTCTCCATCCTCCATTTCTCTACAGTCTTGTCTCCAGCCCCATGGAATACTGCTTGCAGGTGTCATTTTAACCCTTACTTCCTTTGGAGACTCTGCCAAACCTTGAGCTGTACCTGGATTTTCTGATTCCCTCCCAATCCCACCCTCCCTCCCTCATCTCCTCCCTGCCCATTTCCAAGTCCACTGATAGGGGAGAACCTCCTCCCCTTTCATCTGACCCTGTTTTATCTGGTATCTTCAGGACTGGCTGCAAAGTTCTCCTTTGTGGCCTAGCAGGGCTGCTACTCCCTTGGGGTGGCAGGGAGGTCAAAGAGCCCACCATTGAGTTCATGTCAGATATAGTTCCTGTTCCCCTTACTAAGGAAATCCACTTGGTTACTGAGCTACCATGGGCTACATCTGAGCAGAGGTTCTAGGTTATATCCATACATGGTCCTTGGTTAGAGAAACAGCCTCATATAAAAGCATTTCTTTAAGTGTTTCTCTGCCATTATTCCTCTCTTGAGAATTCTCTGTTTATTTCTTTACCCCATTTTTTTTATTGGATTACTTGATATGTTGCTGTTTAACTTTCTGAGTTCTTTATATATTCTGGATATTAGACATCTGTCAGATATAGGGTTGTTTAAGATCTTTTCCCAATCCATAGGTGGTCTTTCTTTTCTGAGGACAGTGTCATTTGATTTACAGAAACTTTTTTATTTCATGAGGTCCCACTTATTTACTCTTGATCTTAGAGCCTGTGCTGTTGGTGTTCTTTACAGGAAGTTTACCACGGAGGGCCTCTGAAAGACTCTACCCTCCAGGGCATTAAAGCAGATGCTGAGGCTCATAGCTAAACTTTGGACAGAGTTCAAGAATCTTATGAAAGAAGGGGAAGATAGAAAGCCCTAGAAGGATCTGGAGCTCCACAGGAAGAACAACAGAACCAAAATATCTGGGCCTAGGAGTCTTTTCTGAGACTGATACTCCAACCAAGGACCATTCATGGTGATAACTTAGAACCTCTTCACAGAGGTAGTCCTTGGCAGCTTGGTCTCCAAAAGGGCCTTCTAGTAAGGGGAACGGAGGTTGTCTATGACATGAATTCAGTGAGTGGCTCTTTGATCACCTCCCCCTGTGTGGGGAGCATCCTTATCAGGCCTCAGAGGAAGACTATGAAAGACAGTCCTAATGAGACCTGATAGGGTAGGGTCATATGGAAGGGGAGGAGGTCCTCTACTATCAGTGGAGGGGGAAAGGGCATGGGAGGAGATGAGAGAGTGAGGGAGGGTGAGATTGGGAGGGGACAAGGGTGAGACTACAGCTGGGATACAAAGTGAATGAACTGTAATAAATAAAAATATATATTTAAAAAATTTGAGGATGGACTTAGAGAACATACTTTAAAGGATATATATTATTCAGAAGTCTTTATATTTAGCAAATTCTAGCTTACAAGATAAACCATGTCTTCTATCACAAAAATTTGAGCTTATATCTGCAGGTCTACAACAATAAGAACGTTTTGAAAAACATTAAAAAGTAGTTACCTGTGTGATGCTATAAGATTCAGGTAATTAAAATTGTCAATTTGCACTAGGAATAGTGCCACACACCTTTTATCCTAGCACACTCATGAAGCAAAGGCAAGTGGATCACTGTGAGTTTAAGGCCAGCCTGTACAACAAAGCAAGTTTCAGGCTAGGATATTCAGTGCCAAACCAGTAAGACCCTGTCTCAAAACAAACAAGTAAACCAAAAAAGAAAGAAAACAATAACAATTGTCTTCAATTGCTTTTCAAATATTTATCTACAAGAAAGTCACAAGATTTCCCCACATGGTTAATACCCAAACATGAAAATGTGTACTTTTAGAACCCATATCATTTATTCTGTTCTTACAGACACCCTGTATGTCAAAGAGAAAATGTCTACATATTCCTTCCAAAATAGGGACAGCCTGATTAGCCCACGGCCAGTAAGCTTTGGAGATATTTACATGCACATATGATACAGTTAAGTCCCTATTTTTATCTTTTAGTGATTTTTTTTCAGTGCTGATGACCTGAGTGCAGGGTTTTATCCTTCATT
>NW_026591574.1:0-1570 GCF_907164565.1 Psammomys obesus | reverse complement strand
GGTTGATATGGGCTTGAAATCTCTGTAGCTTGGGAGCCTGAGGCAGGAGGATCAAGGGTTCAAGACCAGTGTAGGCATGTTTGAGTCTCCTCATAATAAAAAGAGTGGGCTGGGCTGTGCAGTTGTGGGCAAGTGCTTGGCTGGCATTCACAAGCTCCTTAGCTTAATCCCCAGCACTAAATAAATAAACGCACAAAGCAACCATCCAAACAAGAAATCCACCCCATTTGATGGATGCGTCTCCACTCTGTTTTAATTATTTCTCTGACAAAAGTATACTTCTGTGTCACTTTGTTTTTAAAATTTTCAACTAATAAATTAATACCTGTAGATGAGGAATAATTTGCAGAATAATACAGAGAACAGAATGAAAATAAATTTGCCTCAAACTCTTGCTTGCCCCGACCTTTGCCCCCTGCCCCATTCCTCATGCTCTTTGGAAGGGCTCATGTGCCTTTCTGAAGATGGGAAGGTGCAGTCCCCTGCTTCACAGCTTGAAGTCTCCCAATGTGTGGAAGTCCCAGTCATTTGACCCTCTCTGTGCTGGTGGGCAGCCAGGCTTTCGTTAATAATATGCGGTAACACACTCCAGGCCTTTCTTCCAGCACTAGGTGGAATACTGGGCTGCTCACACATACCTCAAGCCAGGTGTGGTGGCACATGTCTGTAATCCAAGCACTTACGAGGCTGAGACAGAAAGACTGCCAATGGTTTGGGGCCAGCCTGGGTTACATACCAAGATTCTGTCTTAATAAAAGAAAACACACAACATGAAGCAAAACTCTTGTCCTGTTGTCTTATACCCTCAACAATACAAGACATTATATCATTTGAATTTGCAAGTCTTGGATTAGTCATGCTTTTGATGATTTTTTTTAAACATTCTCAGACTGACGAGATACTTTGGTGGGTCGGTGTTTGCTATGGCAGGCTGCTGACCCAAGCTCAACCCCCAGAGCCTCGCAAAGGTGAGAAGAGAGAACAGACTCTACCCAGTTGTTCTCTGACTGCCACGTGTGTGACATGCGCGCCCATCTACAACAGTAACAGAAATTAACTAAATAAAGCCTTTCTTCCAGTTCATAGCTGTGTGAATCCGGAGTTCCTAGCCTACCTACTCCCAGTGTTTGACATGAGCTGTGTCTCTCTCACGTGCTACAGTTTGTTGGGAAGCAGATTTCTAGGTACATCAATGCCTGTTCTCAAATGGTTCTATCTCCTTTGAGAATCAAACGGGGGACACCGAAATTAAAGGGAGACAAACAAGACTGATTACTGACTTAAAGAGGGCTTCAGCAGCAAGGCCATGGAGTCTATCAAGGGTGACGCTGGCTAGTCACAGTCCCTCTAGACAGCAGGCAGCCCCTCCCCCACTGTGGCTCATACCTCCCCCCCTACCCCAGTGGCTTACCCTGTGATTGCACATAGAGCCTTGAGACCAGCACTTGGCTCATAACTTGAGCTCAGTGACTTGTCAACTCCCTGCTCCCTAGATTCCTCTTTTCTGGTGGAGGATAGTGTCAGGTTGATATGGGCTTGAAATCTCTGTAGCTTGGGAGCCTGAGGCAGG
>NW_026591573.1:0-1857 GCF_907164565.1 Psammomys obesus | reverse complement strand
AATTTTATTTATTTATTATTTATACAGTATCCTGTCTGCATGTACATTTGCATGCCAGAAGAGGGGCCCAGATTTCATTATAGATGGTTGTGAGCCACCATGTGGTTGCTGGGAATTGAACCCAGGACCTCTGGAAGAGCAGCCCGTGCTCTTAACCTCTGAGCCATCTCTCCAGCCCTAGTGTTTTTTATTTTAATTTAATTTTTATTACTACTTTGTGAGTATGGGTGTTTTGCTTGCATGTATTGGTACGGTGCCTGCAAAGGCCAGGCAGAGAGTGTTAGATCCCAGGAACTTGAGTTACAGATGGTCGTGAGTCGCCTGAGGTGGGTCCTCTGCAAGAGCAGCCAGGGCTTTTAAACACTGAGCCATCTCTCCAGCCTGTTAGTCTGTATAACAGTTAATTACTGTGGATTAATTCCTGTTTCTTGTTATTTAGTCATAAAATTCTCAGGTGTTCTTTTAATCCCAGCATTTGAGAGGCAAAGACAGAGGCAGGTGGATCTCTGAGTGAAGAGGCCAACCTGCTCTGTGAGTTCTAGATCATCCAGGGCTACCTGGTGAGACCTTGTGTCAAAAATTATCAAATAGACAAGTAAATGAAGCCAAATAGAGTAAGGAGGTCAGAGCAGATTGGATCCTTGCAAAAGACGACTTAGGTACTCTGCTAAACTATCAACTTAATTTCATTAGTAAAATTAATTAAAAGTCCATTTGAGCCACTGTGTTAATCTGTTCAGATAATATGAACTGCCTTCAATAAGCTGTTTAGTTCATTTGCAAATTTTATTGGTTGCCAATCTTTTTTTTTTTAATTCTACCTATGGAGGCCATTTAAAACTTTTTGTTTATTTTTATATGAAATGTCAGATAATTTTTATATAATTCTTATACATGGTTAATTTAATGTATTTAATTTTGAATATGTATGTTCATTGAAAGTCTTGTAATTCAGTCAGCTAATGAACTTACTTTACATTTGGTCTAAAGGTTACTAATAATCCCCTTCTTTTTTCTTTTTAAGATTGATTTATTATGTATACAGTGTTCTGCCTGCGTGTATGCCTGCACACCAGAAGAGGGCACCAGATCTCATATACATGGCTGTGAGCCACCAAGTAGTTGCTGGGAATTGAACTCAGGACCTTTGGAAAAGTAGCCAGTGCTCTTAACCTCTGAGCCATCTCTCCAGCCCTGATCCCCTTTCCTTGAATGAACCATCTCATTATTAATATTAAAAGTTTAACTTTAAAGTCTTCAAACGTATTTCATGATTGTTTTCTATTTTTTCCCAACACTTGATTAGTCATATTTAACTGAAGTCGTTAATAGTGTATATAATGATTCTACAAAGATATATATGTGTCACTAAGCCAACAAGTGAGTTCCAGGATGACCATGGCTGTTACATAGAAAACCTTTGTCTTGAACCCACCCCCAACAAATTAAAAGTAAAACACCTGTTCAGAGTCCTTCATAGCTGTCACTAATTGTTAAGAGAGATCCGTGCTCCTGACTAGATTATAGGATGATAGCTTTGGATGATTTCTGTCTTTAGTAGTAAATGCTGCAGCAATCCATGTCACTTGGAATGACTGTAGTCTACGGACAGTCTGTGCTCTAGGATGACTGATGAGCATAGATGCTCTTTTGCCTTGGGAGTCATTTTGGCCCTTATAGAAAATAAGTTTGATTCAGAACAGAAAACCAGCAATAAGGATATTGTCTCTTAACATTTTTGACAGTTAAAAAATAGCACTTAAAGAACTATGCTTAAATAAGCAATACCATGGTATTATACAAACTGTATGGTTCCATTTCTAAACTTTAAGGTACTCGACTTAGGAAATTGAAATA
>NW_026591572.1:0-3689 GCF_907164565.1 Psammomys obesus | reverse complement strand
TTTCATGAGGTCCCATTTATTGATTGTTGCTCTTAGAGCCTGTGCTGTTGGTGTTCTGTTCAGGAAGTTTTCTCCTGTACCAATGAGTTCTAGGGTATTCCCCACTTTTTTTTCTAGCCGATTTAATGTGTCTGGTTTTATGTTGAGGTCTTTGATCCACTTGGACTTCAGTTTTGTGCAGGGTGATAAGTATGGATCTATTTTCATTTTTCTACATGTAGACATCCAGTTGGACCAGCACCATTTGTTGAAGATGCTATCTTTTTTCCATTGTATGGTTTTGGCATCTTTGTCAAAAATCAGGTGTCCGTAAGTGTGTGGGTTTATTTCTGGGTCTTCTGTTCGATTCCATTGATCCACCATTCTGTTTCTATGCCAGTACCATGCAGATATTCTTAATCAAATTACTGAAAGCATTCACATGAGAGTAATTGAAAGTAGAGGCACACCAGAGGCAATGAATACAGGATAAGTAAATAAGGGACCTGTCATTAATACAATGTTTTCTAAAAAAAAAAAAACATAGTTTGCAAAGCACAACCTTCAGAAGCTTGGAATTTGACACAATTGGAGGGGACTTACCTAAGTTAAGTAAGGTTTTTATTTAGATTCCCAGTGCATACATGTGATATCTGCCCTTACATACTCACAGCACACTCATGTGCATGCTAACACACACACACTCACATTCATTTTATCCTCACATATTTCAACCTGTTACCCTATTTAGCAGACCATTTCCATCTACAAGACTCAAAAAGAAAGGAATAAACAACTAGAACTACAAAAAAAAAAGAGAAAAGGATTTCTCTAGCTGGTAATAGGCTGAATGACAAGCAAGCTGCCTTCCTAATGTTGCTATCTCCTCTTGCCTTACAGACATTTTCCTAAAATGCAAAACAGAACCATTACTATCACTCAAATCCTTTTATGCTAATTTTTATAGTAATGATATAGTATATCATTATGTAATAGCTGATGCATAGTATATATAATAACTGATCTATAATTTTTCCAGGTCTCATAAATAAATGTTATAGTTGTGATACTGTCATATTTCAATCTAATACACTTCTACATAAGTTCTAGAACTGCAATCCCCAAAATGTTTGGTACAATTCACATAGACTAAGCACTATATTTATTTGAATCATATCTTAATATCTATAAATTCAAAGAGACATTTTATAAGCCAAATAAAAAATATAAGGTAAATAAAATAAAAGAGAGATTTCCTTCTTGTAGGTAGAGTGCTGCTTTGAGAGGCCATGGATTACTAAACAAAAATGCAACATCACCCAGGGGACTCTGACTCATAGTAACAAAACTTTTTTTAGCTTGTTCCCATCAATCCTCTCAGGTTTTTATTCTTCCCCTTCTCATTCCTTTGTATCTGTTTCCAAAGGCAAGAAATACTTTCTATAGGGACCACATTTGCAGGTAGACCACTTTCTATAGGGACCACATCTGTAGATAGAGCACTTTCACTATCCTTTCTGTCCGCCATTATGAACATTCCATTTTTACCTGTAATCCTATAACAGTTTATTGGAAGAAGAAACTCCTCCTCCAAGTACATGCACTGAGGACTCAAGTTCTTGATAATACACAGGAGTCCCTCTTGCCCTTTCATCCTTGTCTCTTTAGATTGATTCTTTGACCAATTGCAGCCTGCTGGCAGACTTCAACATGATGGTGGAACCAATCCCCCTAGTTCTATCTCACAGTTCCTCTCGAAATTATATTTTCTTAGACCATCTCTGTTCTTTTTAGCCACCCACCAATCTTAAGAAACTTTCTCTATCAAGGACCCCATAGCAAGCAACACTGAACATAAGATTCAGAGTTTCCAAGAGATAGCAAAGACTGGAACACCTACCAAACAGAGATAAAACAAGAAAACATCTAGAAACACCTCAGTCATCATAGCTGTGAACGTCTAGACCCCAGTGCAAAAACACAAACATACACATTCAAGGTAATATTCCTGCACTAGATCTCTGTAATGCAATTAAAATAGGTCCTAAGAAATATAATGTAGCTGAGGAGCAAGGCAAGGACTTCAAAATAACAAATTATGGATAAGTTCAAAGACCTTAATGAAATTAAGATCAAATGCCTTAATAAAGACTAACTACACAAATATTTAAATGAAATAATGAAAATATTTCAAAACCTAAAAGAGAAATAGAATCATTAAAGAAAAACGAACTGAAGTAAAATTATAAATAAACAGCTTAGATTGCCAAGCAAACGCCACAGATATAAGCTCCCCAACAGAGTATAAGGTATGGAAAAAATAATTTCACATCTTTTTTTTTCTTTTGTATACCCCCTTAAGCCCCTCCCTCCTCCCCTCCCAGTCACAAACTCCCCCCCTTTCTGCATGCATGCCTCTCCCCAAGACCACTGATAGGGGAGGTCCTCCTCTCCTTTCTGATCTTAGTCTATCAGTTCTCATCAGAAGTGGCTGCATTGTCAGGGTTCAAGGTTATCTCCACAGATAGTCCTTGGTTAGAGTATGAGTCTCTGGGAAGTTCCCTGTGTTCAAATTTTCTTGTTCTGTTGCTCTCCTTGTGGAGTTCCTGTCCTCTCCAGCTCTTACTATTTCCCACTTCTTACATAAAATTCCATTCACTCTGCCCATCAGTTGGCCATCAGGCTCAGCATCTGCTTTGACAGTCTGCATGGCAGAGGCTTTCAGGAGCCATCTGTATCAGGTTCCTAGGTTGTTTCCTATTTTCTTTTTCTTCTGATGTCCATCCTCTTTGCCTTTCAGGATGGGGATTGAGCATTTTTAGTTAGGGTCCTCTCTTTTGCTTAGTTTGTTTAGATGTACAGAATTTAGTGGGTTTATTCTATGTTGTATGTTTATATGAAAGAGTATATACCATGTGTGTCTTTTTGCTACTGGGACAACTCACTCAGGATGATCCTTTCCAGGTCCCACCATTTACCTGAAAATTTCATGATTTCCTTATTTTTCATTGCTGAGTAATACTCCATTGTATAGATGTACCACAGTTTCTACATCCATTCTTCAGTTGAGGGGCATCTAGGCTGTTTCCAGCTTCTGGCTATTACAAATAAAGCTGCTACAAACATGGTTGAGCAAATGTCCTTTTTGAGTACTTGAGCCACTTTTGGGTATATGCCTAGGAGTGGTATGGCTGGATCTTGAGGAAGCGCTATTCCTAGTTGTCTGAGAAAGCACCAGATTGATTTCCAGAGTGGCTGTACAAGTTTCCATTCGCACCAGCAGTGGAGAAGGGTTCCCCTTTCTACGCAACCTATCCAGCATGTGTTGTCACTTGAGTTTTTGATCTTGGCCATTCTGATGGGCATAAGGTGAAATCTCAGGGTTCTTTTGATTTGCATTTCCCTAATGGCTAATGAGGTTGAGCATTTCTTTAAGTGCTTCTCTGCCATTCGATATTCCTCTACAGAGAATTCTCTCTTTAGCTCTGTTCCCCATTTTTTAAGTGGATTACTTGGTTTGCTGCTTTTCAGCTTCTTTAGTTCTTTATATATACTGGATATGAGTCCTCTGTCAGATAATGGGTTGGTGATGATTCTTTCCCAATCTGTAGGCAGTCGCTTTGTTTTCATGATGGTGTCCTTTGTTTTACAGAAGCTTTTCAGTTTCATGAGGTCCCATTTATTGATTGTTGCTCTTAGAGCCTGTGCTG
>NW_026591571.1:0-2772 GCF_907164565.1 Psammomys obesus | reverse complement strand
GTAGCTTGGTAACCACTAGTTCAAGGCTAGAATTCTCTGCTACATGATGAGTTCCTGGAAAGCATGTCTTACAAAGTAAAACTGCTCTCCTTTATCGGAATCTTTTCTCCCTGTTAAAGGTCATTGTAAAAATTGTCATATTTTTATGATTATTTGGGAATTTCATACAATGTACATTATACTCCTTTTTCATTGCCCCCAGGTTCACATTCCTACCCATGTGTCACACTCAAAATAAATTAAGAAGATACATCAGTTCAAAATGTGTTTTTCATATACTCATTGGAAAATGGTCAAAGTCTCAGTGCCAATGCTCTTAAAGATAACTGGGTTCAACCTTTCTGCAAGCTGGCCTCACCCCCTAAAAGAAGCCAGCAATCCTGAAGAGCTCCATACATCATCACCTTAAGCATAGTTTTTCTTTTTGTTTGTTTATTACAATGTATTCACTTTGTATACTCTGTGCAACGCCCTCTGTCTTTTCTTCCCAGTTCCACCCACCCTACTTCTTCTATCCCTATTTCCTTTCTCTTGTCCCCTGATATGGAAGGACTCCTCCTCTTCTATCTGATCCTAGCTTATCAGGTCTCATCAAGGCTGGCTGTATTATCTTCCTCTCTTGCCTCCTTTTCCCTTCATTCTCTCTACTTCTGCACTTCTTGCCTCCTCTTCTGCAGGGTTGCCAGAGCTCTGAGGGGAGGGAGAATTTTATAGAGAAATCCCATTTAGAGATGTGTGTTTTACAGTCTATCTCTGCATCATATCTTACTGTGGGTCTCCATATTCAATTCCATTTGCTGCAGAAGGAAGCATCTCGGTGGATGGAAGAATATGGCACTGAGCAATCAGTTAGCAGAGGGCAACATAGTTTAAGAACAACAGCCTGGGTTGTTTGAAAATACCCATAGGATGCCCAGGCCCAGCAACTAAATTAACTGCAGCCCAGTCCCTTAAGTGAAAGACTGGTTTGATGGCTTATTGGAACTTAAGCCAATAAGACAATAGATGGCTTATTGGAACTTTATCCCCCATTGTTAGGAGACCTCCTTAGGAGCTCCTTCTTATATTTTAGGAAGTTTCCACCTCAGTAGGTTTCCATATCATCTCTCAGATGTCACAGCTGTATCTTCCAGGATTCTCTTCCTCTACTCTATCTCTCTTGCCACTCCTCACCTCATCCACCCATTCCCTACCCCTACATGTCTTGTTTGACCTGTAAAATCTATTTTTTTTCTAACTCAGGGAGATCCAAGTGTCCCCTACCAGCTCATTCCTATATAGCTAACTTCTCTTGGTGAATGGATTGTATGTTGGTTTTTATTTATTTAATAAATAATATCCACAGATAACTGAATAAGTACCATATTTATCTTTCTGCATTTTAGTTACTTCACCTAGGACAATTTTCACTGTTTCCATCCATTTCCCTGAAAATGTCATGATGTCATTTCTTTACCTGAATAATACTCCATTATGTAAATATTCCACATTTTCCACAAGGAGATTCTCAATCCTGTCCTTTGGCATTTGAAAGTTGCTGTGAGTTCAATCATTATATTGAATGACAGACTATCAGGATGACTATCTTCATTCAGCTTAGAGGTCTCCCTCCAACTTTTCCACTTTCTGGTAATTTGAATTGGAATGTTCCCATGAAGCATATATATTTACATGTTTAGTCCCAATGAAAAACTGTCTCAGAAAGGTTAGGATGTATGGCTTATATAAATCCTATTGGAGTTATATTACAGGAGGGGATGCTTTGAGGTTTAATATGCTAATGGAAGTGACCAGAAAGAATGGAGCCTCTGTCTCTCTGTCTCTGTCTCTGTGTTTCTGTCTGTCTCTTTCTATCTCTGTCTTTCTATCTCTGTCTCTCTCTCTGTGTCTCTCACTCTGCCTGACTCTCGTGGTTCAGTATGAAAAGCTCTCAGCTCTGCTGAAGGAAGACAACAAGAGGACTGCTTGATGACATGACATCATGGATGGTCTCTGTAAAACTACAAGTAAGGTCCGGATTAAGCACTTTTTGTTCAAAGAGTTGCCTTGGTCATGGGGCATTTTTGCAGTAAGTAATTCACTGACTAAGGACATATCTGTGCATTTAACAAATACTAATGAAATCTATGATAATGTGAAAGTCACATGCCAATGACACATGACTTTATTAATGAAATATGTGACACTTTCCATGAATCTTGGAAACAAGAATGAACTGTCATCTCTGGGTTGTGTGCTTTCAGCTGCCCAGATTGAGGCATGTAGGGCTGCTCAGCCTTTCTCTCAAGCAGGGTGTCCACTTGTCCCTTTTAATGCATGGCTCCTGAAACTGTTACTGGCTTTTCCTGTTTCATGACATCATTCTTCCTCTCAGCCAATCAGCACCCGATAGAATCTTGAGGTTTCCATGGAGATGAGTAAACAAGCTTTCCTCAGTGTCCAGTAATCTCTGATCCTGTGCACACACGACTTTTTCTTGTGAAGCCCAACAAGCCTTTATCTCATCCCTTTATCCAGATTCTATACTCTTTACTCCTATTTATCTCCGTGACAATGTCAGGTAGGAAATGACACTTTAATGTTTATTTAATTGGACAGCTTCCTAAATTGGGAAGCTTCAAAATGATGTGGGATTAAGGGGAATGTACTGAATGATAAGATGGTCTCCTACTCTGGTATTAGATCTGAAATCCCCTAGGATTGTGACTTTTGACTGAGCAGTTACTCATGTACTCTCTAAAAGTACCTTCAGATTCTTTTTGATATGATTGG
>NW_026591570.1:0-6635 GCF_907164565.1 Psammomys obesus | reverse complement strand
GTCACGTACCCGGAACAGGGAAGGTGGGAAGGCAGATGTGATCCGAGCCACGTATCCGGCCCTTATCTTGGGTGCCCAGAGTGTTTCAGGCGCCCAACCGCAGATATCCTGCTGTTGGGCATCTGTCCTGCCTTGCCTCTGACCCTGCACTGCTCCAGTCTTGCAAAATAGTGTTGCCAGTATTATGCTAGGGCTTTATTCTTTCATTCCCCCATTTTTCTTCTAGCTTAGAATGGAATCCTTCATTCTATGGGTCTAGGGAGAGTCAATCTCCATCTCCAGCTGCTTGAGTTGATGATACTGCTGGGTTAGCACTAACGTCTGTATGACGGAGAGCCGGTCCTTCATAAACTGAACTAGCCGATTTAGGATACAAGGCCCAACTAGCAGAATCAGGAGAATTATGATTAGGGGACCCATAATGGAGGAGATCAGGGTGGTAATCCAGGGGGACCGACTAAACCATCTCTCGTACCAGCTCTGTGTTGACTCAAAGAATTGCTGTCTCTGTCTGAGTCTTTTTTTGAGTTTAGCCATGTTATTCCTTACCAATCCAGTATGGTCAGCATAAAAGCAACATTTTTTCTTTAAAGCTGCACATAGTCCTCCTTCTTGTAAGAAGAGGATATCTAGCCCCCTTTTATTCTGCAAGACTACTTATAAACCTATTAGGGCCCCCCCGAGCCAGTCTTATCTTTAGTGGATTTTGGGTGCGATGGAGTTTCCATGAGGAGGCTGGAGTCTGATCTTGCTTTGCGTTGCGATGAGCCGCTTTGGCATGGGAGGCGTGAACCCACGCTGCGATACCGTCGACCTTGAGCGCCGTCGGGGTTGTTAGCAACACAGTATATGGTCCTTTCCAGCGGGGTTTCAAGTTCTTGGTTTGATGTCGGCGGACCCAAACTGTGTCTCCGATCTGGAACGGATGCGGCACCACCGGTCGGTTTAGCTGTTCCTGGTATGCAGCAGCGATGGGTTTCCAGACTTCTTTCTGGACAATCTGCAGTGCCTGCAAATGAGCTTTTAGAGAGGGGCTGTCAGCAAAGGAGGCTATATAGGGATCAAAGAAATTAACGACCGGTGGTGGGGCTCCATACAGGATCTCGAAAGGAGTGAGTCCATGGGGGCCCGGGGTGTTCCGGGCCTGGTATAGGGCCAGTGGGAGGAGGACCACCCAGTCTCTAGAGCCATTTTCCAGCGTTAATTTGGATAAGGTCTCCTTGATAGTTTTATTCATTCGTTCTACCTGAACCTGGGCCAAATTAGTGAGGCGCTTTGCTGCCCCATGGAGACCCGCTATCAGCAACTGGCGATAGAGACGTAAGTGATTCCTACCGTCCTCCGTGGCGAAGTTCCAATCAGGTCGTTCCAAGGGGAAGGCCTTGTTGATCTCGTTTGGCAACTGAGTAGTCTGCCCGTTATCCCCCGGAACGTTTTTACGGGCTTTCAAAATGACCCGTTGCTTCTCCTTGGTGGTCAGGAGGGCCTGTAACAGCTGCTGACAATCGTCCCAGGTGGGCTGGTGGGTTACTAAAATGGACTTGATTAAAGCAGTGAGTCTAGAAGGGTCCCTAGAGAAAGGGGGGTTATTATTTTTCCAGTTATATAGATCTGAAGCAGAAAAAGGCCAGTATTAGAGCTGGCCGTCAGGCCCCGCTCGTAATGGGAGAGCCTGAGATGTGGAATCCGGAGGGGCCTCTCGGCGCCCTCTCAACCTCCCTGCCACCGGGGAAGGAGCCGGTTCCTCCTGAGGTCCGGCTGCGGTGGCTTCTCCCGGCTCTTGGTCAGGGTTTGGGTCCCTATAGGGTAGATATAGGGGTAGTAAGCCAAGGAGAGCTATTATCCTTTTTTTTTTAGGGTCTCTCTAGGCTTTTAGCCCAGTTGCTGTAATATTAGTTTTTATTTCAGCTAAGCAGATACTCAAGATAATAGCTAATGCCAGGGAGCCACTTTTGGCTTAGCATTTCAGCCTGCTAGGGGGGATTTGGGCGAAGATCCGTCTTCTGGAGCTTCTTCGATGCTGACCGTTGGACCGTAGGCATCAGGAGCTAGGGAGGCTGAAATGCCAGTCAAAGGCTGGGCAATAGGGCAGTCCCAAGCATCTGGTTAGTTGATCCTCTGGAAGAGGCAGGGAGCAATCAGGTCAATTTCCAGGAAGTCCAGATCTCAGCTTGCAGTCCACAGCTGATCCCAGAACAGAGTTAAACAGGTGAAAATCTGCTGAGACAAATTTAGACTGGAGACAGAAGTTAAAATTTATCTATTAAATTGGAAAGATCAGGGAAAATCTCATCTGTGATCCTTTTGAGCTATGCCAGATCCAGGTCAAATCCTGAAACTTATATGAAATTTTTTAGTACACAAAAGGAAATACATAATTTTAAATACTCAGAAAAGTAACATATCAGCAAATTGAACATTTTGAGAGTAACAGGTAAAACTGCATCCCACTGAATAAGTATCAGCTGTTTGTTTTATAACCTTTATACACAACTTAAGTGTGTCCACGGTAACATTTTTTCTGTGGGCATAGCTGTTGGTAATTAGCCACGAATGAAGCTTGGCCATTTTTTTATACACTCAGCATCTTTTAGTCCCCATCTCTATGTTCATACTGGAAAGTTAGGCAGAAATACATTACTGGCTTTAGTGCTAAACCCTGGATGCTCGATTTTTCTTTATAAAGTAACTAGAAGGAATAGGTTTAAGATATTCCTGTGTCAAAATCTACCCCAGAAATGGCAGATATTAATAATACCATACTAAAAGCTATGACTTTTGGGTCAGATATACACATTAAACAGATGTTTTTAACATGATGAGAAGTACCTTTAAGTCTATCTCCAGAAGCCAACCAAAGGAAATTAAAATCTCAACCTGGTGACTGAATAATAAGCAGTCAGTGCTCCATCAACTTATCAGAACTCTATTGATTAATGCCAAAACTCTGAACTTCTGAAATCTCATAACATAAGCACAACAGTAGCAAAGAGGGGGGAGAGATCTAAAGTATCTCTCATTTTTAACATGCTTTAAACTATTTTTATTAACTTAGACACTCCAATTTTTTTTGCATTTATTAACCCTGAAACATTTTCTCAGACTAAATAACAACACTCTAGATTTTTACAACCTAAACTCCTATATCCTCAGACTCTACATTGGCTCCGTATTTTTTTAATCTAGCTATATATCTAAAGACACAGATAACTAACATGAATTCTGTGAGCAAGGCAAACCTGTTTTCCTTTCTAAATAAGAGATCTAGTACCTTGTAGTTCTAGCTAATGAACTGATCAATGAACTAACAGTGGATCTAATTGTCTTCTCTCTAGCTGCAAAGCTACCGTAAGCTTAGCATAGCCATCAGGGTGTTCAGAGACCTGAGAAGGATAAATTATAAGCTAAATAAATATACCAATCCATGTGTCAATCAAAATGACAGAGATGACTACTTAGTCCATCACCTAGGCAGTGTCCCTAGCTCCTGTGTCTCACGGCATCCTGAACAGAGGCTGTCCCGCCAGGCACAGAAGGTGAGAGACTGCTTTTACTGCTTCTGTGGAAAGAGGAACAGAAGAGATTGACCTCACCTTGCCTCTCACAATGTGAGACAATGGCTCTTCAGATGTCCCTGGCGTTGTCCACAGCTTAGGCTGGGCCCTAGCAGTGGGCCAGTTGAGGCAATATTGCCCAGTGGTTAGCATACCACAATCCAGAGTTGCAGTCATCTGTAGTTGTGCCCAAATCTTCTTGGAGACCTTGGGGGAGCTACTGCCAGGATTTCAGGGCTTTCTGTCACAATAAGCTCACACAGTTAAAATGCCATATTCATCAGATCTCTGACAAGCTTGAGGGCCAGCATATCTGAGTTACTCCTTGTCTATCTTTATTATCTGTTCTAAACTGTGTAAAAGAAAAACTAAACAAAGACACTAGGTATAACCAACTGCAGTTGTTAGTATAACTTTAAATCTGCTCTTTCTGAACTAAAATCAAAGCAAATCTTTTAATCAGATACAGTTCATAGAGAGCCTAGCAAATTTTGCTGCTCCTACCACTTGCATTAAAATTGAACAGTAAAAAGCTTTGCATTTAGCACTAATCAGATGACTGAACATAACTGAGATACCTGAACAAAAATGATCACAAACTCATGGCTCCACCCTCTTTCTCTCTGGACTAGCATGGCAGCTGACCACGTGTAACTGAACTCAGCTGGAAGCCCTAAACAGATATGGCAGCAAAAATACAGCTTCACGTGCTCTCTATCCCTGAAGATCATGGCGGCTAGCCACGTGTTAGGCTACCACAGGCTGCGACTGACAATACCAAACATAGCCATTAGGTGCTGATGATGATACAGCAAACATTGTGGAGCATTTACAATACCCCACAACCAACATTTTTAACTTAGTGATTAAATAAGTTTTAGAACCAACTGCATAACATTACAGTACAGAACAATTTTAAACCGTATGAATTATTCTAGCCATACCAAACCTATCAGCCAGAATTTTTTTCCCTTAAAAGAACATAAGAAAACATTTTGCAATGAGGAATCACCAGCCTTTTAAATGAACTATAACATATTTAAATACAGTTTTTTTCAAATCATATTAACTCTCTGGCTTTTTATAATACATCCAATAACCTTTTGCAACATTCTGTATACCTTCAGGTTCCTAGCTTTCTTTTTCTGGCTTAATCAGACATTCTTACTTTTTTGCTCTCTCTCTCTTGCTTTTTAGACAACCTACAAACTCTCATCAAAATCCTTTCATCCTAACATGATCCTGCTGGAGCCCAGCGTCCACAATTTGCTTTTTATACGCAAAGCAAAAACAAGTTTCATTACTACAAAGAAGAGTTCTGAAACTGCCAAATTCTTTCTCTAAAATTACTTCCCTGTAGCAGACAAGATGGTCCAAGGTCACATAAATTCTAAGGAACTTAGAACAAGCTTTAAAGAACTTGTTGAAACTTTTTTTTTTGAAGGGTTGTAACATGTTTTTCCATAAACAAAACAGCTTAACAAAAAAAAAGCTCTCCATAAGATACATTTTAAAAAGTGCAATTTTTTTCAATTAGCACAAACCATACGGCTGGATTTCATTTAGTAAAATTGATAAAATAAATATTAAAGAATTTTTATTCTCCCCCAAAGGATCGAGAAACTTTTAAAAAGGATTGAGAAACTTTTAAATTTTGTCAGATTACCCAAGATCATTGTCATACCCAAATGCCTGATAAACTTTAAATATTTTATAGCCTTAAACATTTAAACAATTTTTTAAAACCCGTCTTTGCAATATCAAAATAAAGTACCCCTTTTGTAGGAGAGGAGTCACAAGTTATAACCATAATCTTTAAAAGTCAAAACCAGATTTTAAAACCAGCATTTACCAGTGCAAACAATGTAATTTTTAAAACCAATACCAATCCAAAACAACTTATCCCTTTAACCCAGAAGGAAATGAGAATTATTTGACCAAGGTTTCCTTTTTTTTTTTTTATTTTTTACCCACACCAAGATGGAGGTCACACCACAACCCACATGGTGAAGTAAAGATGGCGGCGAGGCACTGAGGCACTTTACATACCACGTGATACACTATACATATGCGTTCATAGATCTAATGAACACATAGGCACACATTTTAAACAAGTTTTGTGAGGCCTTTCAGAACAGAAAACAGAAGGTAAACACGAACAAATACTGCACAGAGACATTGAGACAAAAAAACACCCAACAGCTGGCCAAATTTCCCAGGACCAAAACTGAGGCCTTACAGAAATTCCTCCAGGACGAGTACCCAGGCCCAAGTCCCTTTCTGGGTAAGGTACTGTAAAAACAGACCTTCAGATTCCCGCTCTGGCTCCTCTGCCACAGAAGCCTGAGTGGTGGGTGGTTCTAGACCACCTCCAGATACCGATGAAGTTGGGGGACATCTCTCATGGTTTCAGAGAGACTAACACCAAACACAAACCCGACGAACAATAGACAGACAGTGACACAAACGCAGCGCGCGACACGACTCTGGCGCCAAACCGAAAACAAAACTTCAGATGGAGACTGCGAAGAGGGTCCGGATCCCTCGTATCCCAGAAGAAACACGTAGCCCTCGGACAGGGGCGAAGCCCCAAAAAGTCCGGGTTGGGTCGTGTCTCCAAACAGACGGGCCCCCAAAATCGGGCCCCCAGACACTCCTGGGATGTCTCCCAAGAGTTGTGGAAAAGAAGTCCGAGCTTGTCAGCTCCTTCTAGTTTCCGCCTAATACGGAGCGACTCAGCTGAATCATACAAATTTCAAGAGATAGAACAGGCAACAAACACGTGACAGAACGAAGACAAGAGACACTCTGCTGGCCAGCTTACCTCCCGATGATGGGTCGGTGGTCCCTGGGCGGGAGTCTCAAATCTCGGTGGAACCTCCAAATGAAAGACTCCCGCTAGAGCCTCTCTAGACGGGGAGACCCTGCTTCCCAAGGAACAGCGAGACCAGCCTTCGGATGCAAGCCGCAAGAGGTTTATTTCAATACACGGGTACCCGGGGCGACAAAGCCTTTCGGAAGACTTGCGCGCCTCTCGGTTGGGGTGATGGGTTTTTATAGGGCTCGGGAGCAAGAAGCACG